>NC_143019.1:68221504-68580504 GCF_055824585.1 Amblyomma mixtum
GGGGCATGTCGCAGGAAGACATCTGCAGTCCGCCACTATATACCGGAGGGCACCGATTCAGGTTCGACCAAATAGATTTTTGGAACGCGGCAAAAGACGCCAAGGCCGAGCTGATATTCTGCTTTACGCCTTCTTTTAAATGTGGCCGCCTGGAATAGAAATCTAACCGGTGAGAGCTGCCGCGGACGGTACGGCCAAACATTCTGCTAGGTCATCATGATTATCAGCATCATAACCATTGTCCGAGTCTAGACAACTCCAGGAGAAGAGCTCTCTCATCGACCATCAATCATTTTTGTTTCGCCCCTCTAAGTTCGTCAGGTCGTCCGTACGATTCTCCCCTTTTTCTATAGGTTATAATTTCTATATCCAGCCTGTCTTCTATATCCATATCCCGTCTGTCTCTCAAAGATGTCAGACCGGCAAGCACGCAGCCTATTGCGCCTCAGCAGCGTACATTACTCGAGCAGTTATTCAGGACGTTGAGCGTACAGTTAACCTCATCGTTTTGAATTCCTGTTCTCATGACATCTTCTTGGGTCGGGACTTGGTCACACCATAACGCGGTTACCGATAGTGCTGTGCTGACCTGGATTTGTTTGCGCTCGGTGATACCTCGGAAACCGTAGCTACTCTGAAAGCCGTCGTCGCCGAAGAAACTACCTTCTTGCATGCTTCTGTTATTGTGCCCATCTTTTGGGTCTTTGTTCGTGACGGCAATAGGCTTTTTATACCATCGCCCATATTCCTTCGCCGTTTCTTGCTTTGCCTTACGCGGTACTCACTTCATCCGTTGGCCACACCAAGTTATCTCAAACCCGTTCTCAATTCCCAGCGCTTTGCGTCGTGACGAATGCCTCGCCACCCATTGATTGAATTCTCAGCCGCCATGACACTGACGATTCCCAGCCCCTTGGCTTGGATGTCCTCTACAGCTGTTGCCGCGCTCGACACTTCGTCTACAAGCGTTGACCTTCGCTTCTTCGGCGGCCCTTTCTTGTAACAAATCAACGCGCTCAACTTCTCGCGTTACTTGATCGATTTCGCCACTCCTCCGATAGTCCCCAACCCGCTTTGAGCCGCACGTCTACTGTCACGATCACAATGACACCGGTTCCCATGTGCTACTGCTCCAGTGCCCACATCATGTGTTCGCCACTGAGCACCACGTTATTGACGAACAGGAATGACACACGCTTCAGAGCAGTGCTATTCAGCCCTCTAACAGCCTGCGGGCCTCACTGATGGTGCTTTTGAAGAATAAAGATGGGTATGTTTGTTTCTTCGTTGGTTCAACATCATAATCAGTCTGACTACGCCCGCTGGCAAAGGCCTCTCCCATGTATCTCAAAATCAACCATGTCCCTTGCCAGCTGCGGCCACCGTATCCACGCAAGCTTATTAATCTCATCTGCCCGCCTAACTTTCTGCAGCCCTCTGCTGCTATCGCCTTCTCTTGGAATCCACTCCGTTACCCTTAAGGACAAGCGGTTATCTTGCCTTCACGTTGCATGCCCTGCCCAAGCCCATTCCTTCGTCGATTACTGCCGCCTAAATAGGATCAGGCGAAAATCCGTGTACCATCTCCACCTTACTGTACTGCCTACTATAGGCTGAACTCTCTTCTTCACCAGGCTTACGCTCTGAGTACCGGAAGGTGCCCATGGTAGCCGCAGATCGTCCTAAAACAGCATGTGGCCCCTGATGTGCAGTGCAAATGTGCAGTTTGCACATTTTCACATATACATTAAGGGCAAAACAGACTTGACGCAGAGCCCTGTTCCCGCTAAGTGTGATCGACCCTTTACATTTAGTATATTCTCTTCTCTAAGGATATGCGCACACGTCGGTCATTGATAAACTTATAGTTGGTAGCGGGAGAAATTTCGCTCCCCCTATTCTTATTGGGCTTATTTATTTTCCGAGAACTGGACGTGCCGTGACTACTTGGTACAGATACTCCTGAACTACCGCCTGGACAACGAAAGCCCTCTAAGAAAAAACAAACAATCGATATCCAAAAGATTTACCGTTTGTGTCTCGGTCCCATGACCAGTGGGGACGGACACCGGCAAGTCCGCATGCGATGCTGACGGTTCTCCGGGCTCCCCTAGAGGAGAGACAGGTTGACTGGACATCTGCTGCATCTGCTCTTCTCCTCCATCCGTGCTGCCTAAGGCTGCGGGCTCTGGAACTGCCGCTTCCGGGGCTTCGCCCTTACACTTGTCGGTGGCGCCCTCTCCACTGGTTCCTTTCAGTGGGGGCGTTGTGGCGGCGCTGGTGGCCGCAATGCCGTCGTGGGCTTCGGTGTCAGCGGGAGACTGCGGGAGTGTGCCAGGCAGCTGCACCTTCTCTTTGTTTTCGTCATTGCTGCCACGTTGTGTTTTTTCCCGATGCTTCTCCCCTTTCTGTCGTTTGCCGCCTCTTTTCGACACCGTCATCTGTTGTAGGAATTGTGGAGATAGCGATATTTTTAACGATGAAGAACAGAAAGAGCAGGATGAGCACATGGCCGAAGGCACTTGGGGTATATTTCGTGTCCATTTTCCCTCAGTCTATGATATCGCAATAAACAAATGGCAACACGAATGCCATCTTGAGGTCGCCATAAATGATATTTATTCCTTTCCTGCCAATCTTTACTATCGAGCCTTTAAAAGACTTACCGACATTAGGCAATAGTCGTGTAATCTGGGCCAGACCAGCCCTTCAAGCTTAAGTGTCTCCTCCAGTTTTTTATTAACTTCCTTTCATTACATCATCATCATCACTATCAGCCGCATTTCATCCACTGAAGACTAATATGGTCCGAAGGGATGACTCCCAATGCTCTCCATCTGCCTTGGGCCTGTTGAGAGCTGCCTGTAGACCAAAAACTCCGTCATCTCATCGTCCCACCTTACTTTATAACTCCTCCTCCAACTTCAAGGTACTTTGATTCGCTGTAGGAGTGCAAATTAGTTTGAAGAGACGTTGCAGAGAAGCTGGGCGAAACAAATAATTTACTCAAAACTTATAGATAAGCCTCTGGAAACTCTAATAGTATAGCAATCCTTCGATATTACGCAGTTTACGATTACAAAGACAAGTATTTGCGATCTTAGAACACGAATTTCTGAAACCAGCTGGACTTACTTTCTGAATTACTTCAATGAGAACGGTGATGGCTCGTTTGCCCGTGTTGGAAAAAAGGTTCGATTATATCGCACAGTACACCTAGGCCGTCCAGCGTTGAGAAGAATCGACGGTGATAGGTGAATATCGAACGCGCCTATCGTTCAGATGTTAAGGCCTTTCTACCCAGACCACCGTGATCGAGATGTGGTAGCCTGTCCAGACCATTCAAATCATGGTACACGACCTCCGTATGGCTCAGGCCTACCTGGACACCGCTCTTATTGGCAAGCAGGTGAACACGGGAAGCTATGGTGTACTGTAGTGCAGAGGCCGGCTTACCCTGCAGAAAGCCCACTATTGCGCTATACCACTGTAATAAATCACAGGGACAAAAGGCGAGTGGTACTGTGGCCAGATACCCAAGCCGCCGAGGTAATCAGCCCAATAATGCAAATGGATGGATTGACACTAATCTTTTGTAGGAACGGCATCTGCCGATACGTTTCCAATATTGGCCGGAATACCTGTGCTGAGTTCCAGTCTTATTTGAATCTACCTGATCCGCCGTTGTAGGTGACGGCCACCCCACCGAGGCCGCTTCCCTCAGTGGCTGCGGTGATTCTACAGCCGTGTTCCGCACGGCCAGTGGCTCCGCGGATTCCTCCCGGACTTTGCTGATGGCTGCCTCCGTGTGGACTCCGTTCCGCAGTTCGCTGGCTGCGGCAGTGGCACTGCTGTCCGGAGGCTTCGCGTCGCTGACGCCGGGGGACATGGCGGTACCTGAAGACCCGGGGGCCGGTGGGGAGCCAGCTGGAGGGGCGTCCAGGTTGGATCCGTGCTGATGGCGCTTTCCTCCATGGGCGTGCTTGCCGCTCGGTTTTGGCATGCTGACCTGAGCACACGCGTTTTATATCAAAAGGAAATCTCGCCTGAAGGATTTGAAGAGGAAGCGTCTTGGGCTGTTCATGCCCAACAATTCTCGAAGAAAGCATTTTTGAGCGGGAAACGGCCTATGAACGCATTTTTTTCATATAATGTAATATTTCGCTATAAAAATCAATATATCCTGGGATTACCCGACGGCAGCCTTTTGTTTTTTTTTTTCTGCTAACGTTTTTGCTACCGTGGAAAGCGTTGCCTATTGGATTTCTTTGGCAGTCTTAACTTTTCGATGCGGCTGATGGAAGCACAATAAAAGAAAAATCTTGACACATATACCAGAAAAATGTATCATTGCCTTCAATATTTTTATAAAAAAGTCTTACAATTTTTCAATTTTCAAACTTTTTGTCTCAAAATGTTGGACATGTTTGGTACGGTAATGGGCGTAAGATCGGACTAGTCCGTATTTAAAGGCGCCGGTGAAAATGAGACAGCGGCCGCAGAGGGACAAAACATGTGCGGCATAGCAAATTTCAACCCTGGAACCGTTCGCACTGCCAACTTTGGAAATGCCCGAGTCTAAAGGTTTTAATGCCATGACATTAGAGGCGTCGTTCACGAGAAAAGCCGTTACGAACAAAAAGGTGGCCCATCTGTCACGATGGGCTGCACGAGAAAAGCCGTTACGAACAAAAAGGTGGCCCATCTGTCACGATGGGCTGATGGGAACCTGCCAACCAATAAATTCAATCCAATTGCCACTATCCCACTGTGGCACTGCGCGTAACCTAGCTGATTGAGAGATAGACAGCCTCCCTAAGAACTATGTGCGCAAATATTAGCCTTACGGGATGTGCTCGGGATGTGCACGGGATGTGCAACGTCCGAGTCACAAACCCCACTGGTGCCTGCGTACAAAGCAGCCACCTGCCGCGGCAGTGGCCAGTAGAGGTATGACGACTCCATGCGGTCTATGAATCTACGAAAGAGAAGGAGTACTTGCCTGGGAGATATCTCTTCTGCTATCACATATTACTCTTTAAGGGTTGGTTAGGCTTCGTCCTCTTCTTATTCTTCTGGGTCTTCAGATAGGGCTGTCCCAACAAGCACGTGTGTACCTCCATATGTCTAAGGACTTGCGGCGACAAATATGATGGTGTGGGGATGCTGTCCGTCCCTAAGCGACTCAGGCTATGAGGGACGAAGTAGTGGAGGGCTCCGGAAAATTCCGACCAGCTGGGGTTCTTTACCGTGCACTGAAATCGCAAAGAACACCGGCCTCTAATATCTCGCCTCCATTGCAATGCAACCGCGCGGCCGGCATCGAACCCGCGTCTATCGGGTCAGCAGTCGAGCACCATAACCATTAATCCACTGCGGCGGCAGCTGGCACACTACCCCGAGGCGATAGGCCTACCGTCCCGCGAGTGCCCTATTGCGCACAACCGTTAATATCAAAACATCTAACGCGATATCAGTGCCTGACTGCCGGCTCGCTCACCCAAGGTATCTTGAAGAAGCGGCAGTCGGCCCTTCTCGTCCGTGGACTTGAGTGAAGATGCTGCTGCGGAGAACAGTGGAGAAACGTCGAGTCGAGTCGGCAGCTGTGTACTTCTTCGCCAAGCTCGTGGAACGTGTGCGCGAGCCACGCGTGCCGCCTTCACCGTTTTCATTTCGGCTACTTTGCGCCCTCACGCGGGAAAAAAAACATGCCTGTTTAAATGTGTTCCGACAGCTTAGCTTTAAGAGTCTCGCCGAATGAGGCAAAAGTAATGAGGAGAAAATTTTCTAATCGCTTTTCGGGAGTACCATGCAATGGAGAGGGCTCCAAGTCGGTGATGAACACTTCGTGCGCGACCCGCTTAGGCATGAAGTGAAGACGCGGGCAGAGTGGGTGAGGGAACAAACGGAACAAATGAGGATTAATGACGTCCTAGTGGAAGTCAAGAGGAAGAAGTGGGCTTGGGCAGGGCATGCAATGCGAAGGCAAGATAACTGCTGGTCCTTAACGGTGATAGAGTGGATTCCAAGAGGAGGCAAGCGTAGCAGGGGGGCAGAACGTTAGTTGGGCGGATGAGATTCAGAAGTTTATGGGGATACGATTGCCGCAGCTGGCAAAGTACAGAGTTAATTTGAGAGACATGGGAGAGGCCTTTGACCTGCAGTAGACGTAGTCAGGCTGATGAAGATGATGATGAACAAGAAATGGACTATACTGCGGTTCTCATGTTGTGCGCATTTTCAGACCTGGTTGTGCTTGGCCGACCTGATTGATTGATATTTATTTCACACAAACAGACAGCCGCACAGACAGCAGCGCATCCTTTTCAGATATTGCATGCCGCAATTGATTCAAGGAAACTGATAGTATATAGGCTGGTTTCACTGGCGGTTGATTTCTCTTCGCTTGCTTGTGAAAAAACCAAAATGCACTCTGGGCTTGAAAACTTTACTACACATATCAGTGGTATGCGTATACAATGGAAAGACGGAAGATGGTGTAGCCACATCTTCCTTTCCTCCTGCACAAATCCTTCATCCAAAAGAGGCAGGAGTGCAATGCCCTTCTATTGGAGATTTTCTCGAAATCGATGGCACGCTGCGGCGGCGCTGTGAACCACTATGAAAAGAATCAACGTGCGCTGAACAGTCATTTTCTTTTCCGAGTGGTCGACCAGCACATTGTTGCTTGTTAGTTGTAGCTAGCAGGCAGCAATCCACACAGATTGTTGTTGTTGCCTTGGTGGCATGGCACTACCCACGACGGGGGATTGGCCAGGGTTCAGTGAGGAGAGCCCACCCCCTTTTCTCAACTTATGCCTCAAGGCAGACTTCACGAATAAAAAAAAAAGAAGGCAAATTAGTGTCAAGCTAATAGAATACCTTTTGGTGTCAAGCTCCACGACTCTGAAGTCCGTTCCAAACTGAACTAAAGAGCCTGTAGAGCCGGTAAGCGTAGCAGTGTTTTTGTGACGCCAGTAATCCAGAGCCACCACTGGAAAAGGTTTCCGCGCTATAGCAGAACGCCTGCAGAGCAAGTGCTTGCTGAGCACACACTGCGGGTACATTTCAAGCTCCACGAGTTCTGTGCATCGCGCTTTCTCATTCACTGCGGAACTTATTACGGCGCGCGTGTATGGTAATGTCATGCTTTTCCAAAGAACAGTGGAGGAGGGTTTCGTTAGAATTCCATTGACCCTCTACACTTTCATTGCCCCATGCCCTTGCTGGACAGACGGCAGGATGGCAAGAATCGTTTAGAATAGAATACACTGATATGGTTTTTTTACAACATCTATGCATACGTCACCTCATTAGGCCTTTTGTTTACGTCGCCCAAGACGATGTGTTGCTCGCTAGCGCATGTGTTGCTAGAAAGCAGCAATCCGTATACAAATACCTGCACGTTCTGGGTAAAACGGGGCGTGTTGAGAGAACGCAGCAGTTTTAATGTACCACAGCTCTGAAGTCCTTTCGGAGTTGCGAACACCGGCGCAGGTATAGGGAATCTCATGCGCATGTAGGGCTCCGTCAAGGCAGGTCGTAACAAATGCAAGGCCGTAACTCAAAATCGCCGAACTCGGTTCGCTGTACCGAGAGTTCATAGGTGCAGAGGATATACACGGCTGTCGCGCATCTGATGAGTCTTCGCACCAACGCTAGAAGGCACACCAAAGCCACTCAGGTTACAGGCACAAGTATTTTTGATAAACACGTACGGAAAACTAGCCGCATTCACGAGCTTAAGTGGGTACAGGACGAACTGTTTTAACTGTGATGCAACAGCGCACGAATTAAGGATACCGTGCTGCGTATTCCAGTTAATAAACCTACAACCATCACAGTCATCATAACCGCAATCATCGAAGTTCATCACTCATACAGCGCAGACAATAGAAACCATGCAGCCGACGACTTAGGCTCTTCGCAGCCTTAGCTTGAGGACTGGGATGCAAGCCAACCAGGAGCTGACAGTTATTCAAACATTCTCGCCTTCCGAGTTTAAATCAAGTCTAGTCTCAACTAATACATTCCACATGGTGAAGCAAGAAGCTATATTGAGTTTCAGGGCAGCATATGTTAAGGAATAAAGCATGGCTTCACAGCGGGGAGAAAATAAACAAGAGGAAAAAGGAGAACTACACTGCACTCACTGTTACCTGTCCAGAAAAAACAATCCCTGAAGTTGTCGAGAAGTTCGCCACAAGATGCCGGTGATGTCCCGGAGAGACGTTAACATCGATGGCGTAATGCATTTCCAAAAGTGAAGGACAGGAATACAGCTAACAAGCAAGCGGCTCTACTGGGAAAAATTTGATGTCCAAATAAAACACAACGCTTTCACCCCTGAGGCATTTGACGGACCCGCAGTTACGTCGCAGGTTGCAGTAAAATCACTTTGCTCACTTGAAAAACGAACATTTTTTCTCCGGGTTCATCTTGCTTCCGAGAGGACAATTGTACGCTTTGGCGAAGAGCTCGGAATTCCTCACGACCTTGTTGCAGTCTGCTGCGCTGGGGTTCTGGTCGCCACCGCTCGCACAGGTCAGGAAGCACAAGGTCATGAAGAAGACGTGCTCTTCGGGGAGCCTTTCGCCCAGCGCCGAATGGCCGCCTTCCAAATGAAGCTTCGACTCCTTCAGTGCGGAGTAAGTGACCTCCAGGGCGGGCACTTCGGGGAACACGCTCGCATTTTCCTCGCCGTGATGACATTCTTCTCGAGCGAGGAATGCTGCCAGCGTGGAGTTGGACAGGATGGTGCCGTCTACCATGGTCCCGTTGGCCGCCCACCTGATCCCTTCCCTATCCAGCGCCTTCACTAGCTGCATGGCCATTATGAAAAGGAGGCCACCGTAGAGCATGGCATTAGTCCCTCTGCTATAGTACGCAGGAGCGTTGGCCACTGCCATTGCAAGCTTCGCTGCGTTGGAGATGTAGTCATAGGTGGCGTAGTCAACGTATTGGTTGCCTAGGAGAAGCAGGGCATCGTCGTATTCTTCAGTCCTCTGTATTGCCCTTGCCGCCAAGCGCGTATTGACCCAATAATGTGCATACGACGGCTCTCTCTCGAAAAATTCAACGTATAGTTTTTCGAGCACATCGCCTTTGAGAAGCGCAGCTGGCGGCCAAAGGGCATTTTTCACGGACAAAAGCTTTTCTGTTGACAGCGCCTTACTGTGGTAGTCCATCCAGTGCGCATCGTTGATCCTGTTCACGGCAGCCGAGACGAGGCTATTGAAGCCAGTGGTGATGGTCTGGTGATCTCTTTCCGAAAATCGCGAGTAGAAGGCGAGACCAAGGACGAGGACCTTGAACGAGGCTTCCACGTGGTGTGCGCAGTACACCGGAAGCAGCAGTTCAGCTTTCTCCTGGCTGCCGAAGTAGCGAACCAAAAGGGAATAGTCGGCCATTGCACTGAAGTACTGCACGATAAGCCATTCTATGTGCTTCTTCAGTTGAACCGTGCTGTACTCGGCCATAATTTTGGCGACTGTTTGAAGGAACGATAAGTCGGTGATAATAATCTTATCGCGAACATCCAGGCCCGGCTGGAGCGAAAGACCAGCTTGGAAGCTCTGGGTCCACTCGGCCGCGGATACATTTGGCACGTGGGAGCTGATCTCTCCGAAGGAGAAGAGGGCTGGTGTCTTCCTGGTGGATGTGGACACATTGTACAGGGTGTCGATTATGTCTCCTTCCATTTTGCGGATCTCGTCGACGGTTTCTTGGTTCACTGGCGGCCGAGTAGCGCGGTCGGGGTAGAAGGACGAGAGGAACTGCTCCCAGTACTTGGTGTACAGCTGTCTGACTCTGTGGTGGTGCTTCTTGAGAAAGGGCAGGTAGAGGCCAGGACTGACAAAGACGCGGCGCTTTCCGGATGATGAGGAGCGCAACACGTTCACCGTGATCCAGAAAGACCACTGCCACTGGAAACTGAGGCCTACGAGAATCTCCAGCGGCGTTAGCGTCCCTGTGGGCGTCTCTGGCCAGCGAATATTGTAATTCCTGAGGACGCCGCGGACCCACGAAATCTGCGAAGCGTTCTTAGGGAAACTGCTCACGCACATCTCGTACATGGCCAGCGGTTTCTTGCCGGCGGGGAGCGTGAGAGACCCTTTCGACAAGGTGTCCTTGAAGAGGTCGTACCAGCTGAAGCGCAGGTCATCCATGGCTGTCATAGCTAGGTCGCGGTGGTTCTTTGAGGGCTCCCACGCTGAGCAGACGAAGGCCGCATAGTTTTCGCAAGGATCTAGCTGCGTGTTGAGGTTGCTGGTGAGAAGCGCAGCGTGCCGGTCGCAGTCCTCGGTGCGGCAGTAATGGCGGTTGGTGGCCTTCTGCTTTGAGATGACGAGCAGAAAGACGACGAGGCAGCAGAAGAGCAGGCCGGTCCCAGCGCCCACCGACGTCATCGTTATGTCCGTCCTGGTCAGGATTCGATTCTGTTTGTCGAAGGCTGGCTCCTGTGGGGACTGCATCTGCAACGTGAAAATACCTGGGTTCATTACGTGGCCGAAACTCAACTGTCCAAATCTATTTCCTTAGAAATACAGCATCATATGACATGTTTGTTACAGAGACGCGTAGAAGCAGAGCTTGTTTAATAATAACCTTTTCTTTATGTAATTAGTGGCAAAAGTTGACGTTAATAAGCACGTTGAGTACGTCGAGAAATTCTGTTATAGCTGTGGTAAATAGTATTTTTCTATTTCTCTGCCCCTTTCACCTCTTCCTTAATCCAGTGTCTCATGACATAGTCCACGTGCCAACACCCATAAGAATGCCCCCATGACGACGCGCGCACTCTTGCTTGGCTTGGTTTGGTTTGGTTTATGGGGTTAACGTCCCAAAGCGACTAAGGCTATGAGAGACGCCGTAGTGGAGGGCTCCGGAAATTTCGACCACCTGGGGTTCTTTAACGTGCACTGACATCGCGCACTCTTGCTTTAACACAGCGAAGGCAGCCGTACTTTGAGCCACGCTATCAAGTGCTCCCATTGACGAGTTCCCCGCGTTACGCGCCATGGCGTAATCGTCAGTTTTGTCTACTTACTCTGAACGCGCGCTAATTTAGTTCAACAAGACGCATATTTGTTTTCAGGCGCTAGTTTGTGGTGTACGGCCAGCGTCCGAGAGGCGTTTCGAAGCGTTCAGCGCCGTTTAGGGCCTTGTGTTCCGGCCGATGACGACAAACGCTGAACGAGGCGCGATGCACGCAGGCTGCGTGCACAGGGTGGTCACGTGATCACAGGGAAGCGTGCGCCCCAGACAACAGAGAGTAGACAGTTTTAGCCGAGCGTGTTTACGGCCAGACGCCATTGCGCATGCGCACGTCGCTGGGCCGGTGTGGAGCGAAGATTATGCCCGCTTAGAAGGCCTCCCCAGAGGAGCGATAGGCAGAGCGCGAGCGTGCGTAAGAGCGCGCATTCGTGTATGGGTATTCAAGATGGCAGCCTCTTTTGTACATTTAAAACGCAACACTTACTAAATAATTAACTAAATACACAGAATATACCTTTACTAAACAGTTTCCTTCCATTATTAGCCGGCTTAATTGATATTCTTTTCACTCGTACTAAAATTGTGACCTATAGGTGGAGCAGCAGAGCAGGAGATTCTACTCCGCTCTGCATGGGGGAAAAAAACTTTTTTCCTCCTTGCCGCTCTGCAAGACGGACGATCTGCCCGCCTAAAACTCTTTTCTCTCGCGCCTATCTGCTCGTGTATACGCTCGCCCGCTCCGCCCCGCCGGCTGTAAAAACGCACAGCCAAAACTATCTAATGGCAGAAAAGGTAGCGCAAGGCGTCTGTGCATGACCACGCACTTCATCGTAGCTTTCCCCTCATATGTGCAGGATGCAGGAATGGGTCGAGCCTCCTCAAGCGTCGTTATCGGCTCCGCTTCTTACTGCGTTTACTATTTAAAATATTAGGACCTCCATGCCTCCGTAACGTTTTTGCAGTGTTAGTTTTGTTCGCTCATATGAACTCATCCAGAGACGGCTCTGCTGTTAGTCTCACCTCACGCGCCTAATGCTCAAGAAACACGGAGGAACGGCAGAAGGGTCCGTCTGCAGTGCACTCACTATGCTCTCGAGGTTGGTCATCGTCTTCAACAGATCCGCTGTCGATGGCTTCCGGGGCATGGTCGCTACCGATTTCCGCCTTGCGATGCGATCCAAGCGATTTCTCTTGGCCTGGGATAGCGGATATATTTGCCAAAGTTAGGCAATCCTATAGTAACTATATGCTCGACAATGTTTTAAAGGGACATTAGAGATTCATGCATTTTTATTCGTCAGAAGTAAGCCTCGGCTCTGAGATGTGGAAGCCGTCTGGAGTTCGCCAGTGTCTACCGGCGGGCACGGCGTTATGTCTACGCTCTAGGGTTCTTAAACGCGACCCGAGATATCATAACCCGGACGGGACGCTGGAATATGCCTGCTTTCGAAAGTTCAGCAGCTCCTGAAAAAATTCCAAACCGTGAGAGCCGGCGCGGTAGCCATGGCAGGACATTCCTCTACCTCATTATCATCATCATCATAACCTGGCCATCGCCGGAGCTGAGTGCACTGAAGGCTGATGGCGACTGTCATTATTAACCTCGAATCACCATTGTTTTTTTTTGTTTTTTTAAGTTCTGGAGCCTGTGAATTGATATATCTTTTCGCACCCTTCAAACACGTTTCAGAGCGAAAGCTCTATTAGGACTTGTATCCGAAGGTCGATCTTAATGCGTGTTTGACCTTGAAGCCGCGGAGCGCAGGCAAACACGTGACTCGCCAAGCAGAGGCGCATCGGCGCGCACTCACCAGCTCCCCCGCTGTGATACCACGTGATTAGGATAGGGCAGGCTGTGAGGGGCGCAGCTGCGTGCGCTAACCGGCTCCGCCGTTGTAATACCACGTGACTAGGAGAGGGCAGGCTGTGAGGGGCGCAGCTGCGTGCGCTAACCGGCTCCGCCGTTGTAATACCACGTGACTAGGAGAGGGCAGGCTGTGAGGGGCGCAGCTGCGTGCGCTAGCGGGCTCCGCCGTTGTAATACCACGTGACTAGGAAAGAGGGTAACAGTTGCCACGTCGGCGGTTACTCCTTCAGTTCTGGCCACGAATGAGGCGTGCGCAGGACCGTGTGTGTCAACTCTGGCGTCGCCGTCTAGCCGCGTCCGATCATCCAGCCAATATAGCTCGCCGAGAAAGTGTACTGCAGGGGACGCGAGCTAAACGAGCTGCTGCAACCGAGGAGTAACGAGATGCTAGACTTGCGAAGCAACGGAACATAGCTTTCGCTCTGTATGACTAGGTTTAGAAGAGTTCAACCTCACCAAGTTTTCTTTAAGCTGTGCATTTGTCCCTTTAATTCAACTCGGGTTGTCAGCACCGTCAATAAGTACAGACAGGGCCAGAAGCCGCGACTTCGGGGCAACGGAGAACGAAAAGTGCTCATTTTCTGTAGCCGACTAATATATCTCCGTAGGAACATCATTCCATTTGGCACAGAAATGGTAGCCAAGCATTTGCAAGCATGAAAAGCGGAAAAGCTACAATGTTTGCTGAAACATCAACTCGTGTTTGCTTTCTGACTTTCCGTCGCTTCCTGTGCACTGCCCTCGGTCTTATTTCCAGCCATTATTCCTAGTATTAAGATTTCAGCGCCATTTTGTTGATGATTTCATGCCACAAATATCGGTTGTGTACTTTCTTTTCAAGGAATAAGGTAAGCTGCTGCTTGTGACATGGATAAACTGCGTGTTGGTACTGGCGGTAAAATTCCCTCAAGCTCATCACTCACTTGCTGAATTGTCTTCCACGACCTGGCTGTACTTAGCGCAGATAAATGTTAGACTGGCAGAGTAAGTAAACGGACCACGAAAGGCTTGGAACCGGGCAGAGTCATGCCCAAAATTCTTGGCGAAAAGTTTTGAATACTGGAATATTGTAATGGTGTGGGAATATTGAAGGTAATGCTCCATTATGCCGATGTGTAGCAAAATCATTTGTTTCCACAACTTGCATCGTGCAGTTAAGACTACCATAGAAAACCAATGAGAAACACTTCTGACAACAGCAAGAACGTTAATAGCAAACAAATGCAAGCCTGTAGAAGGGGGATCTGCGTATGTATTGATTGTTGTAGCGAAATCTTACTACATATGAGAAAAATTGCGTTCATGAATCGGTTCCCGTTAAAGAGCGCCTTTGTCTAGAATTGTTGCATATGCGTAACGGTTCTCTCCATCGAAAGATGCTAGGCAAGGTAGAATGCGCTTTTGGTTCTCCTCATTTTCTGCCTGCAGTGTTAAACTGCACACCTGTAAAACATCGGGGCACTAGCTCTCATGGTCTATTTACTTTTCGTGCCGACAGTGCTCCTGATGGACCTTCGGCGCCAGTCCACAGAGAAAGCTGATAACGCGCGTTCCAGCAAAAGGATTTACCGCGTCCGTATCGAGCCCTCCGGCAGCGGTCGCGGTCACCGGAAACTCCACATGCGAAGCTGGGGGGTCTCCGGGTGCCTCCACCGGAGGAACAGGTTCTCTGGGCGCCTGCTGCACCTGCTCTTGTCCTCCGTCGGTGGCACCTGCGGCGGTGGTCTCCGGAATGGCGACTTCAGGCGCTTCGTCCAGCTGCTTGTCGGTGGAGCCCCCTCCACTGCTCACTTTCAGGGCGCTAGACGGGGCGGTGCCGACGGCCAAAAGGCCGCCGTGGGCTTCGGTGCCAGCGGTGGACTGCGGAAGTGTGGCAGGCAGCTCCATCCTCGCGGTGTCATCCGCCTTGGTGGCGCGTCGCATCTTTTCACGACGCTTCTGGCCTTTGCGCCGTTTGCCGCGTCTTTTGGACGACGTCCCCTGTTGTGATGTTATTACAGAGCAGACTTAAAAGGAAACGAGGATATTTCAGAAGGACAAGGGTTAAGAGCTAACAGAGAAGATGACTCGATATATTAATAGCGGAAAGAGAGCTTCTCTAAAGAATTTAATGGAAGTCTTGTCAAAGGCCAGTTTTTTTTTTTTCAGGTCTTACAGCCAGGGTACGCCGAGCACCAAGCCGGGGGAAAGCTGATACTTACTCCAAAGCCTGTATGCACCCGGTGACACTAGGGATCCTCTGTTGCCAGTTTCCTCCATTTCGGCATAACTCACACATTCCTCTAATGATGGAAATTCAGCTTACTGCGCCTGATCATAGTTCTTACATGCACCCCCAAGGAATGAGGTGCCGCCAGTCTCTTGGCCAATACACACTCCCTGTACCCACCATAGATCCCACACTCCCACCTCCCATAGCGGCTCACTCAAAACTTCACGTCCACTGCGCTCCCCTTCTTCAAGTTTTATGTCGAACGCAACCAGGGTCACTGGGTCCATCATACGCAGTAAATCCTCTGAATTATAATCTTCTAAACACCCCTTTCATAGATGTTACTAACACCCCAAAAGGTTGAGCTGCAGTAGTCATAGGTTTAGTTTTACTGTTGACCACGGAATGAGGCTTCTCGGCTCCTAGCAAAATCGAAGAATGCGCGCCAGCTAGTTCTGCCTCACCAAGGTGCACTACGACCGCATATGATCACAGAAGACATTCTCAAGAGCGCTTACTGCATGGCCGTAAGACGCAAGCGAGAAGGGTTGGTTACTTTTTCGTTCGTTAGCACGCGGACGCGAGGTTGGTAACTGCACACTGCGAAGCCCATGCCATTTAACGCGAAGAATATCCCCTATAGTGCACTATCACTGCAACAAAGTTCGATTAAAGGCAGCACGTACGGATACAGCTGTTGTTGAATCTGCCTGATCGGCGGCTGTAGGTGCCGACGCCCCAAGCGTGACCAGTTCGCCGATTCTCTGCGGCTGCTGCTCTCCACCAGTTACGGTTTCCACAGCTGCGGGTTCATCCTGAGCTTGGTTGGTGGCCGCCTCTGCGTAGATTTCGTGCCGGACACCGGTGGCCACGCTGGGCTTTGAAGATCCGGGGCCCGGTGGGGACAGCGTGAGAGGGGCTTCCGCGTTAGATCCATGTTGCTGGAGTGGATGCTGCTTTTCGCCATGACCGTCCTTGCCGCTTTCTTTGAGCATGGCGACCTGGGCACAAGCGTTTGGCATCAGGAGCAAGTTCTGCCAGGACACGTTCTAGGTAAACTGACTGGTATGGCAAATTGCACAGTTCGTGCATTGCAGTTAAATTATGCGCAAATAACGAAACCAACAGCAACAAGGGGGCGAAACAGTAGCAAAATAAAACGCTTCAATCCTGAAGCTATACACACTGCCTTGCTTGCTAAAGTCCAGGCGGACAGGTTTAGCACTAGACCATGCTCAAGTGGTCAGGCTCTTCCTGCAAACGTCCTTGCACCTCCCAATGGGCGAAGACTAAGATTAATTCGAGGGTCTGGCGATGTTGACCGGGCCTCACTAAACACTGTGCAGGATTAAGGCAGTCCGCTAGAACGGACAGTGTCTCAAAGGACCATTATATCGTTGGCGCACCTAGGCGTAGCCAGCGGCATGCAAATTAAGCGAGCGCATTACCTGGAATCGTTAGGCCTAACGTACCGTATGCGCCGTAAAGCAGATCAGTTTTTTTCTAGACATCGAACAAATACGCGCCTGACTACAGCCAGCGGGTTCATTTCAGGTCTTGCGAAGAAGAGGGAGAGCGTGCTTCTCGTCCCCACCTTTCAGAAGGAAGATGCTGCTGAAGAGAACCGAGGACCGACGTCGTGGCCAGTCGGCAGCTGCGTTCTTCTTCGCCAAGCTCGTGGAGCGTGCGCGCGAAGCGGATCTCCGCTTCTGCCTTTTCGTTCTGGCTACCGTACGCCATCACGCGTTTGGAGGAGGAAATAGTGGCAGGGTTTTAACGTATCTAAATTGAGTAGCCTTACTCGGTAGCCTGAATGTGTTCAGCCTGACTGGCTATCGATTTTGCTTTGCTGGCTCATCAGCACGCCTGGCGGTGATGTTAAGCTCTGATCGAGGTTTAGCTGATCTGGTATATGTTCGCGCCACAGATGGGAGCTAGAGGCTTACTCCAAACTACAAATCTACTGCGCAGAAGGACAACAACAAAAGTTGGGTCTGTCTGTGTGCATTGCCGTTGTTCTTTCGATTGTCACTTATTTGCTTGGCCGAAGCAACTTGAGTGTGCGCTATGCTGCGCGAAATTTCTTTCCACAAACGCAGCGACTCCCCATTCTGAATATTTTTTTACCTCCCCGCTCATTCAATGCGAACTTGAAATATTACATGCATTGTATAAGAATTTGCAAATAAATCCATTGTCCCGTATTCGAACTCCTAGTTAACAGGTCCACTGTCGTTCCGCCGTCCAACCTGTGAGCTTTCACCATATTCCTACTTTTTTTTTCCCTCTAAACTCTTCTGTTTTCTACAAATCACCGCCTGTGTCTTAACCACTCCCCCGTATGTATATGCCATCTTTATTCGAGGCCAACTAACCAGTTTAACAAGAGGCGTGATCGGCACCGGCGATAGCATAGTGTCCTCATGCACTGGCTGCGCGGCTGCTATGTTCGCGCCACCGTGGGTTCAAAGCCCAATCGCGGCAATATTTATTTTATTTCTGCTTGGGCTGTTGCTACGCCCGTTTTACCAACGTCATCTTCAAGGTCAAGCTTCACACAAATCCGGAGGGCCGGTGAGACACCGCGAAGTAGTGCTTTCTCTCTAAAAACTTTGCTTAAGGCCAGCACTAAAGCCCAGTGAAGAAGAGCGCTTGGAGGAGCTTGCCGGTCGTTTAAAAGTGCCGTTCAAAGAAACCATGTCTGTTTAAATCTATCAAGAAGCTAGGTGTATGATTCTTACGTAACATTGCCACACTGATCAAGCACGAGTTTAGGAGGCGAAAGCCTTTTTCGGCTCATGAGTGGCGTGGAGTCAAGTTGTAGACAGAGGCTGTCTGGAAGTGTCCCCACGAACTGTCAGTCATAAGTCGTTGTCCCGCAAAGGTCGTGAGTTCGAGTCGCGTAAAGGTCGACTCCTGCGAAGGTCGTGTGTTCGAGTCCCGTAAAGGGCGTGGGTCCTGTGAAGGTCATGAATTCGAGTCCCGCAAAGGTCGTGGGTTCGTCCGTGAAGGTTCTCGGTTCGAGTTCGTGAAGGTCCTGGGTTCGAGCATGGAATATTGTAGGGGACACTTAATAAGCTCCGCCTTAAGGGTAACATGCGATAGCATTAATTGGTTAATGCCCATATGTGCGGAACTGGTAATTCTGGACTTCACATTTACAGGTCCCTAGCCGTCGTCGTATCTCTCCTGGCGTTGTGGTGCAAGCGGTTAAGCGATGCGCTACTGTCCTGCGATGGGGCTTTTGCGACGCAGGTTGCTGACCTGGGTCCTGTCCGAGCCCCTGCCGTGACGTCAGACCAGAGCCACAGCAGCTGTCCCGAAGGTCATGTTGCACACACGGCGATACCCGGCTTTGGCTAGCAGAGCGAAGCTGTCGCTTCAAAACGGGAGGGAGAACGAGAGGAAAGGGAAAGGCTTTCGGATTTCCCCTCTTAAGCCGACTTAAGTGCAATCGTGTAATTTTTCTGGTTGCCGTAGGACGTGCCTTGGAATGGAAGGGGGCACAGAATTCGACGCAAGACTTAGACGTGTTGCTTGACGCGTTATACCTATAATGGCATAGAGAGCCGCGCGAGCTTCTTATAACTTGCACTGCATGGATGTGGTCGATTATGCTGTAATAGATGAAGAAATATTTGTTCGTGGAAGTTTGTCAGGGAAATTGATAGGCTAGGCTGATGTAGTTCCTTTTCCCAGGAATTCAAAACAACCAAAATGGCCATGCGCGTTTAAAGCTGCGGTAAAATTACAGGTGTTTGAGGAAAGCAAATGGCGCCGTAACTGTCTCGCTTCTCAGTGGATACTTCAATCACGCTGTGAAGGAAAGTGGGAGCGAATTAAGGAAGAAATAGGTGCTGTAGTGGGGGACTCCGGAATAATTCCGAACGCCTGGAGCTCTCTAACGTGCACTGAGATCGTAGAGCACACGGGGGATCTCTGCGTTTCGCCTCCATCGAAACGAGGCCGCCGAGATAGAGTTCGAACCCAGGTACTCCGACCCAGTGGCCGAGCGGCCTAAACCCGAGTCACCGCGGCGGCTTTCTGTGTTACGACGCAGATAAGCCGTACGTATAAAATTTGAAGGAAAAGAGAGGACAGCCATTTCTAGCTTCCGGGCAGCACAAATACGCCATCTAATAAGAGTGCATTCGACCAGCTCTACAGGTAACACGAAGTACCCCTTTTCTGTCATACATTCAGTTAAAAATTGAGCTTGAACAACTTCTCGTCGTTTATCGCGTTATATTTGACCCCAGTCATGTAATATTAAGAAAGAATGTGTGGCACCGGTCGATAACAACTCGTTGTGAAGATGGGCACAACACACAAACTGGGAAGAAGTTGTTGTTTCCTATGAAGTGATGGAAGATACCCGCTATGGGGGATTGGTCAGGATTTGGTGCAGATGCAGACAGGAGAAAAATTCATTTTCTCGGTTGCCTAGCGCGCAGCTCATAATCAGGCATTTGTCAAGAAATCAATCTACCCTTCCCTTCCAACCAGGGCCCCTAAGCGATGGGAGAATTTAGCGTTTCATCATTGCTATCGTGTGCAAAACAAGGAAAACAAAATTTCTACTGTTTTTTTTTTTAAATAGCCCTGCACAAAATTCCGTGTCATGTATCTCACGTTATCACCCTGGCTGATTGTTTGTCAGTTTTAGTCTCCCTTGAAACTTCCCAAAAAGATTTTTTGTGCCGTTTCCTGCGGTTTTTTGTCCCGTCCACTTTAAAGGAGGTCTGTTTAGTCTGGGTTCCTGCTCATGCAGGCATTCATTCAAACGAGGTGGCTGATTATTTAGCAAGGTGAGCTCTTGACGGGTCAGTAACGCATCCCGTCCCGAATTTCAGTCTGCTGGCGATCTCCAGGTTTCAGCGGTTCCAACACATATCAGCCAGGTTAACCGATTCCTTACTAAATACTACTGATTATCAGCACTTAGCGTATACATGGAACGTCCGTTCGTGTAAAACCAGGCAGTGTGAGGTATCAATGACGCGACTGCGGTGCAGGCTTCCCACTTTAAATTCATACCTATGCAGACGTGGGTGGTCACCGACAAACCTATGAGACTCATGCGGGGACGTTGAATCTGTGGACCATTTCCTTGTCTACAGTCCAAAGTTCGCACTTCAGAGAAAGATTTACTTGGAGGTCCCTCTCCCCAGGTTAGGGCTCCCGTTATCTCTGCCAGTGTTGTTATCGTTCGGTGCGAGCGTCAAAGGATTTGCATTGGGTTCAATTTGTGGGAATCTCCATGATTACATAATAGCAACTGGTAGGTTGATTTGCTAACTCCTATAGAAGTCTTGGAGTTTTTTTATTATTATTATTCTCGCCAAAATGTTCTATTTTATTTAACTTCAAATATTCTTCTGTCGTTTTTCATGAATACATTTTTCAAAATTCACGTTTGGCTCCGATATTTTGTCGTAATCGTATGAAAATTTCCTTATTTATACCACTATACCTTGGCCAATCCCCCACGTGGGTATGTGCCATTATAAAGAGGTGAAGAAGAAGAAGAATCGCCGATGGAAATTTCCTTGTTTAGGCCACTACACCTTGGCCAATCCCCCCATGTGGGCATGTGCCATTCTTAAGAGGAAGAAGAAGATATCCGTGGCGCGTGCACACGGTCCACGAGCTCGCCGAAGAAGAACGCAGCGACTGACTCGAGTCGAAGTCTTTTCTCGGTTCTCCGCCGCAGCACCTGACTTCTAAGAGGTACGGACGAGGATAGCCTTCCCCACGTTCTTTAGCTGACCTTTCCTGAACTCTCCGGCATTCGGCGGGATGTTTCTGATACTTATCTAGTTGCGAAAGGCGACGCTCAAC
Source organism: Amblyomma mixtum (assembly GCF_055824585.1). Classification (NCBI taxonomy): domain Eukaryota; kingdom Metazoa; phylum Arthropoda; class Arachnida; order Ixodida; family Ixodidae; genus Amblyomma; species Amblyomma mixtum. The sequence continues at coordinate 68,242,423 of NC_143019.1, forward strand.
CATTAGCTTGGCACCAGTTACCCTTTTCTCTTGGCCCTCCTCATTGAACCCTGGCCAATCCCCTGTCGTGGGTATGCGGCATGTCACTAAGGCAACAACAACCAGGCGCATGCTCGACGTTAGGCCTGTCGCTGAGTCTCGCTTGTGTGAACCCCAAAATGCATGCCGCTGACTGAGGCCAGTGGCTCTAGCGTCGTATCGTTCTTTTCAAGTTCGCGCGCCAACGCATTTGCTCTCGGTCATATGTATCGTGGCTCTTTTAGCAACGCCAGTGTGTTAGCTGACGAGAGCCCTACTGCATAGCCCAGATATTTCAGAGGTTATGGTACTCATAGCTCCTGGGTTCAGTTACTTCCCCCTCCAGCGCTTCTCCTGTCCTGATTTAGCACCTGTGTTTTCGTCTTTGCTACTATTTAACTATGAGTTGATGATATAACCAACATGTAGTTGGTGATGGCCAAGCTAATTATTTTAGTTATCGGCTTACAGCCAGGATTTCATTGCGTCAGGGTGCCATGCCCAAAGCGGGTGGCAAGCACGGACATGGCGAGAAGCGACACCGCGAGTCCAAGGCTTCGACGCTCCCTTCTGGCTCCGGACCCTGGGAGACCAACATGACCACTGGCGCCACCGACTCGAAGCCCCCGGACAGGGGCCCCGCCGCTGCCACTAGCGGCGTCCAGCACGAACTCCATATGGATGCAGCTCCAGACGAAGTCCAGGAGGAACCCGCGCAGGCAGCGGCTGTGGAGATCGCGGCTGGTCAACCGCAGCAGCAGGAGGGGCTCGGTGAACCGGTCATGCTTGGTGCGACGTCATCTCGAGCGGCGGATCAGGACGATTCAACAACGACTGCATCTGTACGTACACGGGAGAGATGCCGCTGGCAGTCTTACCCTTAGCGAAAAGAGGATGTGCTAAAAATGCATTTCAAACGTATTGTATTAATTTCATATTTATTTCGCATTTTTTTGTCCCTATGCTAAAACTGCAATACGAATGCTTTCTAAGTATACTAGGAATAATATTTTAAACGTTCTTAAAAATACGTGAAAAGTACATTTTTGCCCGCTTAGCATATTTATAATGCATTAAAAATATATTAAAAATATACCTTAGAAATATACTAAAAATATACATTTAATACATTAAAAATGTGTTTACTCGGGCTTAAAAAAAAGTCTACTGGTCGGCTCCATGGAATGACACGGGTTAATTCATCAACTGGAGAACAAATCGTACACGGGTATTTATCATTAATCAACAGGAGTCTGATATTATAAGGTCACGTGATTGAATGGGAACGGCAGATACCTACATACAGCATACCAAGACGACAGCGACACAGCAAACAACAAATCCTACGACAAGCGATATACTTGGCTTGCCGTATATATACCCAGCGAAAGCGACGCACTATTTTGCACGGTGATACCTTTTTTTGCGCAAATACTGTGGGCTGCCAATTTATTGCAGAAGTACACTACTGGTCGCGTTCGAATCTGGGGTTAATTGAGAACGGAATTGCTAGTTGAAACTTGCGTCAGGCACAGGTCAGGAGTCGAACTGTCAACCAACAGATACATGGGCGTGTAAGGGAGCCGGTCTGCCCTGCCAGACGGGGTCCTTTCCGCTGGCTTATTCGGACCCAGAAGTACCCAAGGCGCTTTTGCTGGTATAATGCTATCACGTTCTCACACGGAAATGTTCGAATGACATTGAGTGGAATGACATTCGAGAATAGGAATGACATTCGGACTCGATGGACTGCCGCGGTGCTGCACGACACTTTCGAAACGCATTCGAAAGCCTGAGCTCGTTTTCAGTGTACAGCGACGACGACGACGGCGGTCACACTAGTCCGACAACGACAGTATATATCACGCTGAACAACAGCATGTAATTATAGTGAAATATCTAGTTTACTATAATATGATTCTAGAGGGACACGTTTTTCAGGCCAACGACACCGACGAATCCGGTCGGCGGACGGTCAGCCTTGTCGGCGGCTGAGCGAGAGCACGGTGATGAGGCGGCGGTGTGTGCATGCTCGCGCTTCTAAATGAGCGAAACGAACGGCTATATTTCACGTGTGCATACCTGAACACTCACCAGCGATAAGCGCTTGCCAAATCAGTTTCAATCGACGACGGCTCTGTTCCCTTCCGCGACGACTAGGCCCAGCGAGTTCGCAGGGTTGGATCTGTGATTTCGGCGGTTGTGAAGAGCGAATCACAAGCTTTAGCGAATGCAAACGGTCCCCAGGTGTAGTTTTGGCAACAGTGACCTGAAATCAACTATTGCTTACATCGCAGGGCACGCGTACGATGAACGGGAATCGCCGGTGTGACCCAGACTGCCGAGCCGTGCTTTACGGCCAGCAGCAGCCGTCGCCGTCGCTAGCTTGTGGATAACAAGTTAGGCCGTTTCAGTTAAAGCGAACAGTCGCCATACATACTTCTGGATAAAGTAGTTTAAAAAAAAGTACTGGTCACGTCGGAGAAAGCCGGGACAAGAAGCGAGAAGCGCCAGTCCTGCGCGATGCCTACAACCCGGCTTTCTCAGGCTTGCGATCGCATCATCGCTTCCCACACATTGTAGCACTGCGTAAACAATCACGAGTACAACCAGTAAAAAAGAAAACAGATTGTTTATTAGAACCAAAGCGCAGATTGCGTTTTATGTTATGTAAACAAGCGATGTAAACAACAGTATGAGTGCAGTCGTCCTCATCGGCGCACTCCCGGGGAAATTTCATGCTGACGCGGTTAATATTCATTGGCGTAATATTATCTTCAAGCACTCCCTTAGACAGAACACATGTAGCATCGTTAGATGACATTCGGCTGGAAGGCATTCGAAGCGCCCGTGTAGCAGGGGTATAAGTGGTGATCACCTTCCTGCTAGAAGTTACCATAAACGAAAGGATGACAAGAAAGGGAAAGTTTTCACTCTTCGCTGAAACGTCATTTCGAGCCCTAGATTGTTCCACGGTAGCTTGAAGTGTAATGCAAATATGTTTACGCGGACAACCCATTTGTTAGAATTTAAATATACTTCAGACGGATTAATTGCGTATTTACGAAAGTACACTTTAAATAGATGGCCAGCACCAAAATGCGATGTCCCGAAACTCGATTTTGAGCATTAGATTGTTCAACGACAGCTTGTAGTGCGCTGCAAATATGCTAATGCGGACTGCCAATTTGCTAAAATTTCAGTGTTCTTTGGACGAATTAATTACGTATTTACGGAAGTACACTTCAAATACATTGACGACACGCAAATGCCATTTCCCGAAACACGATTTCGAGCACTCGACTGTTCATGGCAGCTAGAAGTGTGCAAAGACGTTTAAAAGGACTGCCCGTTTGTTAGGATTGAAATATATTTCGGATGAATTAATTTCATATTTACGAAAGTTCACTTTTAATACATTGACAAGATGCTAAAACTGCATACATATACGTTTACAAGGGCTGCCCGTTTTCTAGAATTGAAGTATACTTTCGATGAATTAATTTCATATTTCCGAAAATACACTTTTAATACACTGACAAGATGCTAAAACTGCATGCATATTTTTTCATGTATTTGAAAAGTGCTCGAAGTATGCTATAAGTGAGGTATTTTTGCCACATTTTAAAAATATATTTCGAATACCAAGCATGAAATTTCAGAAACGTATTTCCTACATATTTTTAGTGCATTCATGAATACAAAATATGTTCAAAATACATTTTAAATAGACCTCCGTATATTCCAAACGTATTAGTTTTTGCTAAGGGTAAGTGGGCGTCACGGCAGCGACGGTTGTGCAGGCGATGTAATTGCTATTGATTCACTGACTGAAACGTGATTACTAGCGGTAAATAAACCACAAGGAACAGCGAAAGATACCGACGGGGCACACCCTTCCGCTGTTTGGCGCTGGTAACCGTATTTCACTCAATGAATCAAAAGCACCACAGCTACTCCTCCTTCTTTGATTAATTCCTATTGCGTTAACTGCATAGGACTGCAATGTCGAAACTCACAAGGTCGCCCACATTCAGCCGCTTGTTATAACTTACGTGGCCTTTCGCTGGGTCTTCAGCTGGGCAGTGAGCTAGGAATCGTTTTAATAATAGTCACAAACTCAAATACAGAAAAGCGTGCGATAGCCGCATAGAACACACACGACAAGCATCCTTCGAAGATATGCACGCTAACGTAGCCTACCACACTCAAGCACCACACTCTCTCTGTAGCCGCCACTGTGGCTCAGTGGTTACGGTGCTTGGCTGCTGACCCGAAAAACGCAGGTTCGGTCTCGGCCGCGGCGGCCGAATTTCGATGGAGGCGAAATTCTAGAGGCCCGTGTGCTGCCCGACGTCAGTGCACCCCAGGTCGTCGAAATTATCCGGAGCCCTTAACTAAAGCGTCTCTCAGAGCCTGAGTCGATTTGGGACGTTAAAACCCCATAAACCAAACCAAACTCTCTCAATAAAGCCTCGCTTCAACGACCCCATTCGTTATGTCGAACATACGAGGGGCAAGAGCAAAAGCGGCTGGTAGAAAGAATACATGCTGAGCTATAAGAATGTTATCTAGGCATTCCTGCCTCATAAGGAACTCGCGGACTAGACTGTCAACGATATCGAGAAGGTGCTGTCTCTGGTTATGAGAGCGGGTTGGTGTCGTAAAACTTGCCACTGGTGCCATAGGTGCACATTTCTAGGCAGTAATTTAGCTGAACACAAGACAGGGACAAGATACACTGCAGAGAACAGCGCCTTGTCCATGTATTTACCCTTATTGCAAAGAATGATCCGGGAAACGTGCCTGCCTGCCGCCACAGTTGAGTCACACGCCGGAATGCATTGCATGAAACACGCTTCCTGTTAAACTGCAACACACACACTCGTGCTGTTCGTTGCACGTCGTCGTCATCAACTTCCACCTGCGACGCGAACTGATCAGATCAGCTTAACCTCGATCAGAGCTAACCCTGAGTCTAATATCGTCGCCAGATGTGCCGACGACCTAGCGATGAGCAAAACCATGAGCCAACTGGGCTCAACACATGCTTCCGCACGTCTACTCGGTTTGACTACTTTAAAACCATTCCACTTTTTAAGCATGAAATGCTTTTAGCTCCCGTTGTCGGCAATGTGGTGACGTCACGCCGAGACCGAGAGCCATCATCCGGGCACTGAAATCCACTCATCCGGGCTCTGAAACGAGAACATCCGGGCACCGTACGAGACTTATCGAGATTGTTGTTGTTGTTGTTGTTGTTGTGACTGAGAGAAGAATGAAAAGGAAATTGCACGGGCCTGCTACTGGCTCTAGCCAAGCCACCACCGCTGCCACGTGCAGATAGAGGAAAGATAAGAGATCAGAGGAAAGAGATAAAGGCAAGAAAACACGCGCGTCGCAGCAACAACTGCGTGCGCCGGGGTGGACGCTGCAGAAATAATCAGATAAGCGGCCGAAGCCGTGCTCGCCGAAGCGAGGACTCAACGACACTCTCTAAGCCCTCCTACGGGACCGGCATACAAGCGTCGGTTGCTCTCCAAACGAGTCACAAAAAATAACTGCTGCCAGTGTTTCTCAATGTTTATCAAAATATCAGTCCTGCTGTGTACTTGATAATGCACGGAATTATAATTTCCCATTTCTAATAACGCGTGCAAAAATTTCAGCTCCCGTTGTCGGCAGTGTGGTGACGTCACGCCGAGACCGACAGCCAACATCCGGGCACTGAATTCCACTCATCCGGGCACTGAAACGAGAACATCCGGGCACCGTACGAGATTTAACGAGATTTAACGAGACTCTCTGAGCCCTCCTACAGGACCGGCATACAAGCGCCGGTAGCTTCACGCCGTACGGGTGGTGGCGTTCCTCCCTTCCTGTACCATGCGGTTCGGGTGTTCACCGAGATGACAGAGATTTACTGCGTCATTTCCTTTCCTCAAAAAGCGTTGCGTTCAAGGGGCAAGGCATCACGCCGAACGGTGGTGGCGTTCCTGCCTTTACGGGGCGGTTCGGCTGTCCACCAAGATGCCAAAGAATTACTGCGCCATTTCCTTTCCTCAAACAGCCTTGCGTTCAAAGGGCAAGGCATCGCACCGAACGGCTGGTGGCGCTCCTCCCTTCCTGTACTGTGCGGTTCGGGTGTCCACCGAGATGAGAATTACTACGTAATTTCCTTTCCTCAAAAAGCGTCGCGTTCGAAGGGCAAGGCGTCGCGCCGAACTGGTGGTGGCGTGGACTGCCTGGTAGCCCTACAAACACGCTGTCGCGTTCCACTCCTAAAGGCGAAGCTTAAACGTCATTAATTAGCAGTTAGTATTTAGTAATTAGTCACTAATTAGTAATTTGTCATTACTTTGTCATCAATTATGTGTGACGTAATTAAGTGGTGACGTCACCAGTGTCACACAGACAAAGTGGCGCAGAAAATGCTTTCGCCTCTTTGCACTTTAGACAGCTTCGAACGCGCTGCATATACATTCTTGTCAGGCCTGCGTCTCGTCGTGTCCGCGTGCGCTTGTGTTATGGCCGTAAACATTTCATGCTTACTCTACTGTCGGTTACGGGGCAGGCAGAGATTTTTTTTTACACAGAGCAGCACAAAAAGAGGTGCTACCAAAGTGCAGGCAAGCCTATACATGGTACCGTCGTGGGAAATATGAGAAGGAAAAAAGTTTGGGCATTCGTTTACTGATTACCCCATAAATATTTGTGACAAGCGCAGTTTACTGTGTTTTCTATTTTTATCCTTGCCTCATAGTATCAAAAAGTCGTTAAGAAATTTAGTGGAGCAATGACAACAAAACTAACAATTTTATGCAGACAGTTTGTTCCCTGTCATATTGCTCACGCCTGTACATGTGCGCTCTGTCAAGCGCATGCGGAGATGTGGATAGTAATCGTGCTCTATACGAAGCCTGTACAGGAACTTCCTCGCCGCGGTGGCTCAGAGTTTGCGGCGCTCGGCTGCTGACCCGAAAGACGCACGTTCGATTCCGGCCGCGGCGGCCGAATTTCGATGGGGGGCGAAATTCTAGAAGCCCGTGTACTGTGCGATGTCAGTGCACAAGAACCACAGGTGGTCGAAATTTCCGGAGCCCTCCACTACTGCGTCCGTCGCAGCCTGAGTTGCTTTGGGACGTTAAACCCCAAAAACCAAACCTGTACAGGGACTAAGAAGTCAATATCGCCATAAAACAGCCGAAATTGTTATCAGGGACCTAGCACAGCTGCTAGCTAGCGCCGCTGGATGCCGTATCAGCATGTACAGTCTTTGTCAAAAGTAACCAGGCTGCATGGTTTGCTCCTCACTAGTATAGTGGAGTTCTCCCGGCTTCCTTAAAGATCAAAAAGTTCTTTGAAGGTAAGAAGAGGGGTTCTTCTTACCATACAGAGATTTAGAGCTTGAGGGCTGGCATAATAGCTTTGATATACGACTGAGAAGCAAAACGTGCAGCCTGGTTACTTTTGACAAAGACTGTACCTTCTCAACTGCTCTTGTGACAGGTGACGTCGTCCAAACGAAGCGGCAAGCGCCGCAAGGGGCAGAAGCGGCGCGAACGAATGCAACGTGGCTCCAAGGCCGACGTGAGCGGGAAGGTGCAGCTGACCGGTGCACTTCTGGAGTGTACCGCTGGCACCGAAGCCCAGGACGGTCTTGCGACCACTAAGGACGCCGCCTCCAGCGCCCCGAAAGAGAGCAGCGAAGGGGGCGCCACCAACAGGCAGCAGGACGAGCGACCGGAAGGCCCAGTTCCGAAGCCCGCTTTCGCAGGTACCACGGCCGAAGGACACGAGCAGGTGCCGCAGGTGTCCAATGAACCTGCTCCTATGGGGGAGGCACCCGGAGACTTCTCAGCGATGCGTGCGGACTTGCCGCAGAGCGTCACCACTGTTCGCTGCACCGAGACGGACGCGGTAAATCCTTTTGCTTGGATACGCGCCGGTTCCTTTTTTTTTCTAGGCCAATGCTTATAAGATCCGGGAGTTACGGCGTACATCAATTTATACCAAGCACTCACGGCTGATCCCGGGCATGAAATAGAAATCAGCAAGGGGATAAGAATGACGTGTAGTGCAGTGAACTACTACTCTCAAATTATGAGCTGCGCCATAGGACTGCAAAAGAGAGTAATAACAATTGTACGTTGCTACTATTGCACTATGGAGCGGAAGATACAGTAGGCCAACAAAAAAATTTGAACCAGATAGCAAAATTTCCTTAGTTTAACTTTGTTTATCTTTGTGTAGCTTAACATAAACTCGAAAATTCAAGCTGCCCACTAATGTTATTGCAGTCGTTCTCGGCTTCTATCTTGCTATGAGCTGCCTGAGTCGTTTGTTGCGATTCGAATCATCGTTCTGTCTTCTCGGCGGTCCCTCATGCCATTTGTGCTCGCATCTCTACTGCACATTCTTCCGGTGCTTTCATCATTCGCCTCTTTTTTTCTCGCTCTTCATTTCTTTCCGCATTCCGTTTAACAAGGTTTACTGTCTTCGCCGCTCTGCTTCAGCCTGCCGCCTCGCTATATGTACTGATTCAGTTTATTCGCGTTGGCGCTGTCTGTTTTTGCGTTGCTCTTCAGCTCGCCGTGCGCGTCGTTCGGCTTCGGAACATTTAGTTATTTTTCATTTATTTTGAATTGGCGTTAAGCCTGGCAAAGCATTGCTTGTCCAGGCATCCTCTCTCTTTATTTTATGTTTTTTTACCTCTTTTTTTTAGAGGACCAATAAAAGGGCTTCGGAATCTGTCGAAGGACCGGCTTCACATATATTTACCATTTGCTGCACTGCAGATTCCTCCGTTGACTTCATCCTTCGTATGTTCTTTCTGGCATGTGCACGCAACCGCGTTTCTGACTCTTCATCTTCACACCCTCTCCTCCCATTCGCTGCACCTGGCGCGACACTCCTCCGAGCTTACCCGAGTTACAACGAGCTTCACCTGGACGCAACGGTTTTTTCGCTATAGTTACCCATCTAGCGCTAGAGCATGAAAAGGGTTACAAGTTCGGACCATGGAGCATGTGATGATAATTAAAAATATTACTGACGTTAATAAAGAAGCAGCAAGAAGCAGCGCAGATTAGAAAGCTGACGTATATGTTGAGGGGATTCTTTATACAAATTAAAGAACAAATAAATATGAACGGCACACGTATTCCGCCCAACAGTCTCGATACTGGGAGAAAATGAAAGCGTAGTGAATGCCAGCCAAGAGGTAAATTGACTCTCAAGAATCCTGTGTAATACTGCCACTGCGCAGTGAAAGCACGAATAATTGCAGGTCACGGGGGGGAGGGGGGATGTTTTCGCACTTCACTGAGCTTAACGCGGAGGTGGCGACGACAACGTAAAAGCTTTGCGTTCCAGCGTACCTGATGCTGTCGATTTGTGCTACGTGACAGATTTTTTTTTCTGAACGCCATTTTACATTTAGAATTTTTGAGCAAGTGCAAAACTTGAGGTGGTATACCACCCCACCTACCCTCTGGATGAGTTCCTTTCGGTTACTCTTAGAGGCAAGGCACGAAAGCAAGCGTGCCGCGGAATATTATTAGTCTTTCGTCCAAGACTTCGTAACCCTTTCAGGCGTCATTTATTATTTCGCTTCACAGTAAAATTTTTTTTTCTGGACAAATAGCATACACTGGCGTCAAGAAATGTAGTCGCTTCTTAAGTTTTCTACCGAAGAACAACAATGGATGATTTTTTATTCACATATACAAAATTTCTCGTAAGCTGTCAGTACATCCGAAACTGTACCATTGAATATTTACGAGATCGGCGCCTTAGTGACTGTAGAATCATTTGATGCTTTCAACATGCGCATCACGAAAGAAATTCATGCAAGCGATGAAGTCGAATTAACTGATGGCACTTGTGTTCAAACGTGGTGATGAAAGACCCGAACTTGCAGGGAGGGCGAAGTCGCTTCACTCGTTGTGCCCAGCGGAGACCCGAGTCGGAATGGAGCCGCAAGCTGTCGACAGCGGAACTGCTCACCTCGATGGCCAACCTCGACACCCTGGTGCGTACACAACTCTCTCCTACCTTAAGGACTAGGCGTACCTCCCAACTACCTTCTTTAACTCGGCTTCCATTCGAGTGCACAACGAGCTTATTGGAGGGAGAACACGTATGTTGAAAACAAGTACAGGGTTGGTCAAAAATTCCACGGCCAGAGAGTTTGGTTTTCAGCGGCACATTCTGTCACTTATGATCGCAAAATAGGTAAATTCCTCGGAGTTGAGAGCGATACTTCTATACTCTAAAGAGGCTTTGGGCTTTTCGCTCAAACCCCTGGCCCAGTGGCCACCCAGTGACCTGGGAACTTTTGCCCGATCCTGTACCTGCTTTGAAAAAAGTAACCGAAGAACATGTTTTTGCTTCTCAACCGTATAACGGAGCCTTTGCACCGCTAAATACCGAAATGTGTTGAAACGTGAGAATAAGGGTTCACTTTACTTTACCCCCATTCAGAGCTTAAGGACTGCCTTAAGTGCCGAAGCTGCGCGGCTAAGAAACAAACCACCGTTGCTCGGTTACATCTGGCAAACACTTACGTACGGTGTTTGCACAGACTTAGTCATGAAATGCTTACATGCACTTAAAATTCCCGAAGCTACAGCTGGAAGCACAGCAATCTACTGTCCCGCTTGATCGTGTACTTATCATTGTTTTGTATCTTGCTTTCGAAATAGCAAAATCGGTATGTCGGAATTTCCTAGCTTCTTAGGAAAGATAGTCGCAGTTTCCGCCGTCTCTCCGCCACTTACTAAGATAAGCTGTTCCAATGCCGCAGGCGCGGTCTCCAGATCCGTCAACCTGGCGGAAGCCGAAGCGCGTCCTGACCAAGAGCGACATCACGATGACCTCGGTGTGCGTTGGGACCGGTCTCCTCTTCGGCTCCCTGGTCATCTTCCTGGTCATGATCTCAAACCAGAAGGTGGTCATCCAGAATATCTGCCACACCGCAGACTGCTACCGGCATGCGGCGCTTCTCACCAAGCACATCAATTGGAAACTCGATCCTTGCGAGGACTATGCGGCATTCGTCTGCTCGGCGTGGGAGCCCTCGATGGCCCACCGCGACTTGGCCAGGTCGGCAATAGACGACCTGCGGTTCTCCTGGTACGACCTATTCGCCGACACACTAACCAAAGGCTCGCTCACGGTGCCCGCCGGAAAAAAGCCTCTGGCCATGTACGATATGTGCAGGAGGGACTACCCTAAGAACGCCTCCCAGATGACTTGGATCTGAGGCATGCTCGAAAAGTACGGTCTGTACTGGCCGGAGAGGCCCGCGAAGCAAATGTCACCGCTGGCAATGTTCGTGGCCCTCAGCTACAAGTGGCAGTGGTCATTTTGGATCACTGTTGATGTGCTGCGGTCATCGTCATCCGGCAAGCGCCGTGTATTTGTCAGACCGGGAGTCTACCTACCCATACTGCGCAGTCATCATCGCGCAGTCAAGCAGTCGTACATCGAGTACTGGGAACAGTTCAGATTGCTCTTCTACCCAGACGGCAGCCATGATCGACCTCAGGGGAACGAAACGCTCATCAATGAAATTCGCATTATGGAAGAAAATATAATCGAAACCCTCTATGAACTATCCATGTCTGCCAAGAAAAGACCGGCCTTGTTCTTATTCAGAGATATTGCCTCCCACGTACCAAATGCTTCTGCAGCCGAGTGGGTCAAAGATTTCCAGCTCGGTCTGTCACTCGAGCCGAGCCTGAGCGTCAACGATGAGATTATTGTCAGCGACGTCTCGCTCCTTGAAGCCCTAGCCAAATTTATGACCAAATATGGCACAGTGGAACTGAACAAGCACATATCGTGGCTAGTGGTGCAGTACTCGAGTATTCCGGCCGACTATTCCATCCTCGTCGGCCACTACGGAAGCCAGGAGAAAGCAGAGCTGCTGCTTCCAGTGTACTGCGCTCACCACGTGGAAGCCTCGTTCAAGGTCCTCGTTCTTGTACTCGCTTACTTCGCGAGATTTACTGACCGAGACCGCCAGACCATCAACACCGGCTTCAATGGCCTTATCTCGGCTGCCGTGGAAAAGGTCCAAAGTTCCCCCTGGATAGATCACCAGAGCAAAGCGTTGGCGACAGAGAAGCTCATGACCATGAAAAATGCGATTTGGCCGCCGGCCTCGCTCCTCAAGGACGGGGAACTGGAAAAAATATACGCCGGTTTTCCTGATAGTCAGCCATCCTTTGCTCATTATTGGGTCACAACACGCCAGGCAGCGATTGCGGTACAGAGGACGCAGGAATACGACGAGGCTATGCTGCTTCTGGGAAACCACTTACCGGAATACGCCGACTACGACTACGTATCCAACACCGCGAAGATGTCACTCGGCGTGGCGGCGCCTCCCGCGTTCTACAGCAGCGGGACCAAGTCCATGCTGTATGGCGGCCTGTTCTTCCTGATGGCCATGCAGCTGGTCAAGGCGCTGGACAGCGAAGGAATCAGGTGGACGGCCAACGGGACAGCGGTCGACGGCACCATCCTGTCCAACTCTACGCTGGCAGCATACCTCGCCCGCGAACAGTGCCATCAGGGCGGGGAGAACTCGAGTGTGTTCCCCGAGGTGCCTGCCCTGGAGGTGACCTACTCCGCACTCGCAGCTAATTCTCACCTGCACAGGGACAGCGACAACCTGGGGCTGGCTGAAAAGCTGCCCCCAGAGCACGTCTTCTTCATGACCTTGTGCTTCTTGACCTGTGCGAGCCCTGGCGCCCGGAATCCCAGCGGGGCAGACTGTAACAAGATTGTAAGAAGTTCCGAGCTCTTCGCTCAAGTCTACAAATGCGCGAAAGGGACAAAGATGAACCCGGAGCCGAAGTGTTCGTTTTTTTCGTGACATCGCTGCAGCAAGCCTATACTCCGAGTCTTCAGCATCCTTTCTGTGTACATGGTTTGAATTTCAGTCGAGGGAAGCCTTCTGGGATGCCCTTGTTGGAGCTTAAGCTGTTTGTGCTTTTTTATAGAGAAACTGCGTTATTCAGACCAGGGAACAGTACTATTTTTGTTTTCTGGCTATGTGAAACCATGTTTTTAAGCTCCTGCTCTAGTGACCTGCAGTAGAATTAAGGAACTCTGCATCACACACATTGTTTCGCACTGTGGAGCATAGCTTGGACCAATGAGACAATGTGCTCCAAAGACCAATCCAATGAATTAGCATGAATATTGGGCTCATGTTGGCCTGAAGTCTGTTGTCGTGACGGTGGTGCTGTGATTGTTTAACCTCAAGCTGTGGGGCAGTACCCATGTTTTGTAAAATTGCTCAGTGACTGGCGGGCTTGGTAGTAGCTACCTGGCACAGGTCGTGTACATAATTCCGGTAATTTCTTCTGCGACAGCAAATTTCCATTGTATTTTCACGCTAGCATCTTACAGAGATCGCGACCCTGCGCTCGTATACGGAAGCGCAACAGGTGCTGTTCATCTGTACGTTACTTCATAAGCTATGTATCGCTAGCGTACGTAAATCTGTATATAGAAGTAGGTTCCGATGTTTGCAGGCACGCGCGGTTTTTAGCTCGGCTGGCCTAACTATGAGAGCATTGCCTGGCTCTGACCACAATAGCAGAAATATCTGACCGAAGTGATCGTCCGACTATCGTGCGGTAGATTCGTGAGCTGCGGTTCCAGGGCACTTTTTAAGTCCTGCACGCCATCTGTACGAATCTTTGCCTTCTGGGGACAGTGGTGGTTTTAATAAATGGATTGGTGGTGTTGTGTACTAACCGCCCTGTCCATGATATTTTCTCTCTCGCAAATTATTCGCGCTGTGCAAAAATGTGTAGGGCCTATGTCAAATCCTTCACACATTTATCGCTCAGAAACTTCCCAAAATGTCACCTCAGGGGTAACGTGCACGCAGAGGAGGCGGCATGTTTAGTAATGTAGCATGGGTTTGCATGTAGTGGTGTTATAAGTTTGTCGGTGGGTAGCATGGCTTAATTTTGTTTTGTGCTATTGGTAGAATGAAACCCTGAGTCCACCAAAAGTAAGCTTTTGTACCTGTAGCATCTCCAAGGAAATGTGCCATGCGCAAGTAGCAATACGAACTTTGCGGGCATCTTTAGGGCTAAAGGACGAAGGAAACTGAAAGGCGATAGGAATATACGTTCGCCCGCGTTATTCGTCTCCCAAAATTAAAAAAAAAGCCATTTTCTCGGGTATTCACACGAACTCGATTGCTTGTGTTGAGTAGGTTTGTCGGGTTGACGTTTGCAAACAATCCAACTCGTGTAAACGTGGGTGAGTAGGGCTTAGTGAACATCGGGTCCGGATTACTGATCCCAACAGAAAGGGGTCAGTTGATTCGGCAGGCCCCTTCCGCAGATGCATAATCTGCAAAGGCAGGATCTGCTGCACCACATTCGTGATGAGGAAGCTTGGAAGTCTCTCCTTCGAAGCTCGAAGACAAACTCGAAGCAATCCCCGTGCAGCTGCAGCTGCAGTGCAGCTGCAGCCGCCATGGAGGCAGATGATGGTTTGCGGGTTGTGATAAACGGCGGAGACTCAAGCAACTTTCACTCGTCGACAAGGTAGAACGCTGCTCGACTTCTCCAAAGAAACGGATCGAGGCTGGTTCATGGCAGCATGTTATTGTGATGTGCTGTTTGCACATTTCTTCATGAGTTACGAGATGTTGGCTGCCGCTGGTGTAGGCTGTAAACAGCTGGCTGCAATTCATTGGCATCGCAAAGGCTAGCGACGACCAGGCCTGCACTCGACCATCCGTTTTGGAAGCAGACAGTGCCAAACTGCGCTCAAAGTGCCGGAACTAGCGGCACACACCCACGGCGCCGCCGCTGCCGCAGAACTTTGCCGAAGTGGTGCAGTGAGTGCAGGCGAATCAAGCGCTCTCCAACTTCCCCTCCACAGCGCTAGCTGGAACAACGAACAACCGGCAGCACGAAGCGAAAGCCTTTCTCTTTCCCTTTCCTGTCGCTTTAGCAATGCCAAAGCGGTCCTCGAAAAATAATACGACGCCCAGAATGCGTTTCGTAGCGTCAGGTGAAGAAAGATTGGCAGTGGCTTAGCTCTGCTATGCCTGGATATACGTAGCGTAAAGAGCTCCAGTGTTTCGGCCGCACGTTTCGCCTTGGCTGCTCGACGGCGAACTGCCAGGCGACAACCTCGGGATAAGAAGAATTTACATTTTCTAGTCTTCTGCGCCGTTTGGCAGCGGCTCGACTCTCCTTAGCTTACCAGAGATTACATGTTGAGCGCGACCGTCATTTCTCCGCGCACCCTCCTCGCGCATGCGCAGTAGCGCGCGGCGCAACTGTCGTAAACACGAGGTCACGCGTCGGAGGAGCGCATGCCGGCGGTGCCGGCAGCGAGGAGCTCGCACCGGCTGTGACGAGGAGGCGACGCACCTGCGGACCTGCGCCTCTCGTGACGTCACGCGGTTCTCGCGCATGCGCAAACAGGCGGCGCACACTCGCGCAAAACTCGGCTCTGACCCGCGTAGTGTGGCTTTACTAGCTTTACGCTACAAAACAATCCAGCAAATGCAGCAAAAGCAACATGGCGAAAATCTGCTTGGAAGTTCGACACACACTACATAGGGCAAAATCGAGGGAAACGTGCAAACATCGTAGAGATATCGTTCCCTCTCCTGAACACCTCCTGATTGTAAATGTTTAGCAGCGCCACAGTCGTTATTTTTTTGAACTCTGATTATTTAGTACACGTGCATGTGTATAGATGGCGCTACTTACTACATTTATCTACATTTATCGCATGTCACTGCGTTATTGCTATTATTGTTTGTATTCTGTGGACTTTGTTGTTGGCAATTGTTGCAAGTTGATTAAAAGAATGAGAGACCGACATTTTAAGAGTATATATGCCAGAAAAAAAGAAGCCGCGGAACGTTTCAAGAGCTTGTCCCCTTAATAAGGAGAACAAAAAAGGTAGCTAAAATCAACTAGACATTGCACATTCACAAAAAGCCGTAGAGTAAAGGCGATGCTTAGCCATGTAGAGCGAAGTATTAAGTTTCTTCACGCAAAATCTCATAACTGCCACATTCTGGTTACCTGAACAGTATTGCATTCCGTTTTTAACTATTTCGAAAAAACGCTAACTTTGATCAGGAATAACTTTTAAACTAAACAAGGCAGATGGATGCAATTTTCAGAATGGAGGAGCTTTTAAATGATCTCAAACTGTACAAAAAGTCGCCGCACTGCAATGCATATCCCAAAAGTTATTGCAGATTACATTGTTCTGTTTTCTATGCTTTTCAAACATGCGTGGCTAATAAACTAATCTATACACGTACTTCTAAATGCTTAAATATGCTCATTAGCATCAGATCTCAAAATAATTCGAAATATATTTCTCTAGGTTCTAGAGGTTTTTCACAATTTTGCATTTCCTGAGACAAGTTGAGCTCAGCTGCAAGTTTTCATTTTTGCGTTTTCTTTTACAGCTGAAACAAATTTGCAGCTACCGTTAAACCAAATGCATCTTTAGAAAGCAGAGAAAACTAGCTTTTCGGAGGTATCTGAACCATATTTATGAAGCGAACGAGCGAGGTACAGTCGACGTACAAATATCACCAAAAATGCTTCCCGCTCACCGTCAGAGTGGGACCGCCACCGTGTTTAGCGTCCAAGTAATATCACTCTTCAGTGTAGGTTATAGGTCAGATATCAGCGAAAAGTACTACGCAGTACTTTCCATTTCTATTGCCGCCCGTCAAAGAGTCGAAGTAACAAAATTACGCCTTTAGACAGTGGAGAGTTTTAGGACAACCATGCGGCCAGTACGTTTCGTTTGTTAATATAAACGCGCATTTACCTAGACGCATTTGCCGTTACTGCAGTTAGCGTACCTTACAACGGTGCCAATACTCTGTCGCTGTAAGATAGTAGAATTTTACGGAGATAACAGCTGGACCCGTTTTGTTCCTTTCTTCCATTTATTGTAAGGGTTGAAAGTTTTGACGCGGCACTTGTTGCGATTTCTGAGTTTTTAGATTTTGGAACCTGAAGATTAATCGGAACCGTGCAGGGGCAGCCATTAAATATATTCTACCCTAAGACGCACGCGAAATGTCCTTTTAATGCAGTAATGCAGCTTGAGGCAAATGCGGGATGCTGACGTCACGCATACGAGCACATGTAAAGTTTAAGAGCTGGCACAGGATAGGGTTAACTGGAGGAATATGGGAGAGGTCTTTGGTTGATGGTGGTGTTGGTAGTGTAAGAGCATCACTTAACTTGAATAGGGATCATATGCCCCTAGCGGCATTCAGCGCAATAACACTAATCGTACGCGGGGTTAATGCGGCAGTTCGTCCACTAACCAAATGACAGCAATAAAGGAAAGAAAATGTCAAATGTTTGACCCTAATAAACAAACCCGAAGAATAAAAATTATTGCTTATTATTCAGCGTTTTGTTCAGGTAGCAATAAAAACTGTAACAAAGAACTCTCCCTTTGCCGTGGAGGGATATTTGGTGACGGTGGTGAATGTGGGCGGAACTTTACTATAGGCAAGTTATATAGAACCCGAAACGCTGCCATTGTATTCATAGTGGGGTGTGCCATGGAGGAGAAGTATAGTTAATGGCGGGCGAGGTGCGTTTGTAGCATTTCTCTTCATAAAAATAGACAACAGATTTATACATTCTTTCATCATCAGCCACAAACAAATCTAGGAAATAAGTCTTTCAGGTACTTCTTGGCTAGTAAAATCACCACGTCAGTAACTGAAGGAAGCGTTCGGTAGATTTTGAGGGTGCCGTCCGCCACCCCTCGCCTTGAGCATGTAGTCGGACTTATCATTGTTCGGAACCAGTGCGTTGGAAAAACCCAGCGTTCCAACATTTAGTGCATTCCGACCATGCAGCAGTCACAATCGCCTACGTCGGACGCGCAGCCGCCCTATAGACGCTTTACAGCGGCGTATCATGGGGGTTGCCATCTTTGATCACGTGATCACGCCACCATTACTCGCCTCCTGACCGCTCGGCGCGCGCCTCGTCGCGACGGCTGCTGCGTCTGATGTTTCGGTTCCGACAGGCAGTGTTTCGGCTGATACGGTTGTAAAGGAGTGGGAAGACGGCACTGTTGTTGGTCTGAAGCTTCGAAGGACATGTGAAAACCCCAATTTATGATATGATATGATATGATTTATTTCCGTCAAAGCGGTAGGGGCTCGAACAAAACTGAAAAATAGTTCACTTGACGAGGTTCAAGCCCCTCTTTAAGGCATACAACGGTTGCGCAACGTATTTACATATGTAGTGATTAATTTTCCGGACACACTTTACACAAAAAAATATAATAAATGTGCAAAGCCACTGCACGAACTGAAGCAAAATAACAAAATAAGAATATTGCATTTTCATGTCGGAAGATAGCATAAGCACAATGCATATATAAAGAGCAGAAAAAAAATACATCATCATTATACAATTCTTTGTGAAGGTACCATCTCTACTATGACGAAAAAAAGGTCTTCAACATTGACATGCTAATATTTTCTAAATTGATGTTATGACTGTGCAGATAGTTAAGTAACTTAAGCAGATAGTTAAGATGTTATGACTGCGATTACTTTAGGCGTGAAAACGTGATCGGGCATCATGTCGCGAAGAGCCGCTGAGTTCTCCGCCTGTTCGAGGCAACGGGTGGATCGCCTGAATGCCGCTGAAGGCTTTGCTTGTTATTTTATATTGTTATTATCTACAAAAAAACGCATTCATGACCCTGCGGCTGCGCAGGTCGTTGTCGTATTGTGTACATGCACGCAGACACTGCTCTAAAACCCTCACATGCACATCGTACTCATTTGTTTACAACCTGTTAGAGGTGCTTAGGAAGCCTAAAATATTTTCTGTTGGTTTGCTAAAGAAAGGAAGGTGACAAAAATAAATAAACAAACAAATGTTACCCAATCATTTAAGCAGTACCATGAATCAAGCAGCCTTCACAAGATTACATGCAATCGTTTACAAGGATTCCGCGATATAATTGTTATAACGCGCGCATGGCAGAGCGTTCACTACAAGAAGTTCACAGTTATGTCAGCCTCACATAATATAAAATTTTGGTACGCTTCATGCTCGATATGCGGACATGAAAATGTTCGAGGTCTCGTTGGTTGTAAGTAATCAGCCGGGGTCACTTCTAGTGACTGCCTCGCATGGATCGCGAGGAAGTGACAACCGCAGAGCACGGCAGCCGTAACACAAATGCTTTATTCCGATTGTGGTCCACGAAAACCGCGCTACTTGGAGCGAAGTTCAACAGTAGCACCAAGACGGTGTGTAATACACGAACTGACGGTAAGCGTTGTCCGCTCGCATGGCTATGCACTGCACAGTATGCAGTAGCGGAATG
Organism: Amblyomma mixtum; assembly: GCF_055824585.1. Taxonomy (NCBI): domain Eukaryota; kingdom Metazoa; phylum Arthropoda; class Arachnida; order Ixodida; family Ixodidae; genus Amblyomma; species Amblyomma mixtum. The sequence goes on from NC_143019.1 coordinate 68,261,842, forward strand.
TAGGAGCGTAACTCGTCTTTTTTTTTTTTTTTGACGTTTCGGTGGCAGGACAGCTTGTTCATGCGGCTATGTTGCGCACTTACCCTCGCAGATTTTCGGAGATCGAGACCTTTCTTTCTGTATTCGCTGCCTTGCGCTGGCGAACATGTGTGTTGCGTTCGCCCGTTCGGAAAGGGTGGATGCCTAACGGGCGCGAGCACGGGCAGTACGTCCTTGTGCAGTTCGGTTCCGTGAAGCTCGCAAACGATCGCATCCCGCCCCTTTTAACTGTTTGTGGCAATTCTTGCAATACACAACAAGCATGTATTTTCTCTTTCCACATTTCCACTGCTGCGTCGAGGCATACACGCCGGCGACTTACGAGACAAGTAATTACGCCGTGTTCTGAGCGCACCTCTGGCGCCATCTGGTCTAAAACGGAAGAACTTCGCGCTGTAAACTGTCTATAGACCGTTTACAGAGAGCAGTTTGCTCTGTCCACGACAGATGGCGCCACTAGGAGGTCTGCCATCTAGTCTGCCACTTCTGGCCTTCAAAGCCGGCGATAGCAGCAACTCCGTGCAGTGCGAAACGCTGTTGCGCAGCTTGTGTACGAACTTCAAATGACTCTTAAACATCCCAGCTGTGATGCAGATGTTATGCGTGTTGTTGAATTAATTGAAATGTGAATAAATTGACCTGTTTGTTGAGTTAATGTCTACATCTAATATCCCTGTGGTGTGTCGAGAAAATACATGCGCTTGTTACATAAAGGAAACCACGAAACAATTACCGCCGTTTTTGGCTGTCTTGCGAGTTCATGCTGCTTCCAAGCAGAACAAAACGTTAATGTGTTGTTCCACGAGAAAACATATCACAAAAGCCGCGCGCCAGTTTATTTCAACGCCAGCAGTCGCTGCGGGAATGGCAGAACGAGCGTCCGTGCCTGTAACCCTTCTCACCTTCGACAAACACTGATCCAATGCATCGAATAATCGGTGCTTTTTTAGACCTTTGCAATAAGTGCTTCCTTGGCGTTGGCACAGTGCTCACTAAACTGTCGTGTGTATTTGGCGCTAGCACGGTGGAAGCGGTAGCTGAGCGTTTGCAAATGTTTTCAAAGCAGGCGCTTCAGCATGCAATTCTGTGGCCCAGTGCAAAGCTCTACAGAAGTGCGCTAATGCACGGGACAGCGGTGAAATTTATCATTTCAGGACATCGAATATATTCCAGCTTATTCCGACTGCTTACATCTATGGGCGCTGAACTCCGAGCAGTTTTCAGTTTTACTTAGCAAGAGAGCATGGTCGAACGTCGCTGTTCTTCTGAAGGGGTCCTTGAAAAACATCCATACTCTTTCTTTGGGAGGTGGTATGTTAACGGAGGATAAAGTAAATATCTGGACAATCGGCCGGCGATCACACGCACGCGGACTTTCGGCTGTAGTGCTGAGCAGCGAACGTTCTTGATAGCTAGCTGTGAACACATATTCCTCCATTCGGCAAAAATATAGAGCTCCAAAAACCACGCTTTCAGGCATTGGCCCGCTTTTAATCTGCAGTTCGACAAGTTATGCGATCCACAAATATCGTTACGTGGTGAATTGACTGAATAAATATGAACGCTGACCGCGGTCTGTTGACAAATTCGAACCGATGCCGGCATTCTGAAGGAGACGAGTAAATCAGCTGGTTGAAGCAAACATTTTCCAGCACCAACACGTTCTATGCGCACTCACAAGAAATTTTTGTGGCGTCCGGCTGCTCGTTATCCACAACCAGAGCCGGAGAAGCGTCTTGCAGCCGGGCACCAGCGCGCCGGCATCCGTCGAAACGAGAACGTCCGAAGGCCAGCAATGGCGGAATGGTCATGTGACCAAATATGGCGGCGCCCATGCTCCCGCGCTGTAAAGCGTCTATATAGTGTTTAGTCGACTATAGTGGGATAAAACATAAAAAAACACCAGTTTGTAGCAATGGGTCATTGCCCGCTGCGTCGTGTATTACTCCGTTGACCATTCAAAACAGTAAACAAAATCAGTTTTTTTTTATGTTTCTTCTATATCAAACAAGCCTGAGGCATTAAAAGTCCTTTATCTCTAATTTTCGTCTTTTGGTTAGCGTGTTGCTTGGGAAACGAGAAAAGATTTAACAACGGTCTACTTTTTGATACGGAGGAATTCTGTGTGGCGGTCACTGCGGACTTAAGTTGAACCCGACTTTAATCGAAGCATTTTATACGTCAACAATGGACTACGCTCTGCTTGCGGAAATGAAATCAAATGAAATTTATTTCAGCAGAATCGGGGTACATATACTTGGGAATTTTTTTTGTTTTTTATCTGCTGAGGATCACGAGGCAAAAGGCGTCCATATGGCGCCTGACGGGGCCTCGTGGCCTTCACGCACGCTGTGCGGCGAACAGTGCCAGTATTTGCTGGAGGAGACCTTGTACATTAGAGAAATCACATTCTAGCGCAGTCTTTTTCAATTCAAAACAAAAAGAAATAAACATAAGTAATAAAAGCAAAAACAGAGCATCGACACGAAAAAGCCAACAAGACAATCAAAACAAAAGAAAGAAATATACATAATAAAAGTAAAAACAGAGTATCGACAAGAAAAGCTAGCAGTACAAAACAGTTTCACACATTCTTTGGTGACGTCTCAGGTAACATCAGGTTGAAAACGTTATCAGGGTATAACTCGCCAACAACCACGATTGAAGGCCAGTCCTGGTTCTTATACCCCTGTCACACGGGCATTTCGAAGGCCCTCGAATCGATAGTCTATCGACTCGAAGGCGATCGAGCGCTGCTACACGGCCAGTTTGAATGGCCATCGACTCAATAGTCTATCGAGTCGACGGAGCAGCCCGGAACTCTATCGAGATTTCGAGGGCCTTCGAGCGTTGCCCAAGGCTGCTAGCATTGCTTCGAACGACAACAAACATGGCGGCGCCCTTCAAAGCCGGACCCCTCGCTTCGGACTGAATTCTCGTTGTTGCTGCCTTTTTCTGTCCGTTCACTGGTCAAAAATGGGGCACCGGTCTTTTACTTCGTCTCATCTTGCCTACAAGAAAACGTAGAAGTGATAAATTTGCTTTATTTTTTTATTTAGAGTGACGATTCTGCCGCTGCTAGTCTAAGAGAGTCGGTTTGTTGACAGTAATGGTTCCCGTTTTGACAACCAGATGGCGCCACTAGAGGCCGAGTTTATTTTTGCGTCTCTGCAAGCATACGCTGAACTAAATGTGGGAATGCGCCTGCGCTTAGCGTACGTAAGCGTGCATACGCTCGTGGTACGTACGTAGACAGCATAATTTTATGCTCTTCTCACTGTATCTGTGTGCGCCGCGAGCGGCGACGTGGTGCGCACAGCGAGAAGCAGCAGCGGCGCGGCCGTTCCAATACGCCCGGGCGTCAACAGATCAGAACAGGTCCTAGTTTTTGCGGCGGGCGAATCCGCTTCGCTTGCCGGATTTTTGAACAAGTGTGAACGCGCCTTATGACTGCAAAAAAGTGTATTTCAACATTTAGTTAAGTTTCGTCAATATATTTTTGTTATTTGCGCGAAACCGAACGTAGCGTTTGTGGCGCCTCACGAGCTTGGCGTAAGACGCGAGAACCATTTCAATGGCCATTGAGATTTGGTTTGGTTTTGTGGGGTTTAACGTCCCAAAGCGACTAAGGCTATGAGAGACGCCGTAGTGAAGGGCTCCGGAAATTTCGACCACCTGGGGTTCTTTAACGTGCACTGCCATCGCACAGTACACGGGCCTCTAGAATTTCTCCTCCAAAGAAATTCTAGCCGCCGCGGCCGGGATCGAACCCGCGTCTTTTGGGTCAGCAGCCGAGCACCATAGCCACTGAGCCACCGCGGCGGCCCATTGAGATTTGCCGTGTAGCAGCTCCACAACTCCCTCGAGTTCGATGGCGATCGAAAATCTTGATGGCCCTCGACTCGATCGCCATTGAAACTGGCCGTGTGACAGGGGTATTAGTTAACATTCGATATGAGCCAGCTCGTATTGGCTACCTTTTTTTTTGTTTTTTTATTTCAGGTTTTTCTTTTGAGGTCACGATAAACTGAAAATATTATCGCGACATTTGATAATAATCTGCAACCTTTAGCAGTAGTGCTTCTTTCACTTGTTTTTTAAAAGAATAGCGTGTTTTAGAATCATTTGCGATGGAATGCAGTTCTGGAAACGTGTTTAGTAATAACGGTAGCTGATAATCTATTGACTCCTCACCGTAGGTTGTTCTAGCGCGTTGTTTCACGTATTTTTCCTCTCTTGACATATGAACACAGTCTGGTCTTCTATATCTCGTAAAGAAATTTTGTCCGTGTGATTTTATTTTTAAATACAGGTAGTTTGCCAGACTCTGTTGGAACACATAAGTAATGGGTAATACTTTATATTTTAAAAACAAAGGGAATGCATGTTCATATCGCGATTTATTTGCTATAAATATAATACACTTCTAATTAATCAATAAATCAATCTAATAAATAAATGGCGCGCGCGGCGTGCAGCACTCCTCCTCGTTCCATACTAGCCCGACAGATGGCGGCGCCAGTCCTACCGGCTTGTCAGCTCACTGGTCCAGGTTTCCTCACCGGGCAGCGTTCGCAGATAATACGAGTTCTTTTTTTGTTTGTTTCAGATAAACTATCAAGCAGCTTCGCCATCTTTCATTTCATTTATTGGTTTCGTTTGGCCAGTACGGAGACTGCAAACAAGGGAGAGCAAGCTAAAGGCGCCTAGTAGCGCCTGACAGAGGCCTGCCCTCCCCAAAAGAAAACAAAGTGGCACTTGGCAATGGTACAAAATTTCCATAGGTAACTAGAAAAGCAGCGGATATATTGACAACGAAACAAAGATCAGTCATGCATAGTGCTAAGCACAACAAAACTAAGAGCAAAACATAACAAAGACAAAACTGATTAGGTAAAAACACACCACAACTAGCTATAACAAACTTATTCATGAACAGTTTTCCTAAATCTGACCTCGGACATATTTTGTAGTGACAATTCTGTTAATTATGGATCGGTGTTTAATGTATGAGGAATTATGTGAGTTAGTTTTTGGAACCCATATTTTGTACGGGATTTGGATGCATGGTATTGAGGGTGCCTAAGACTGTATGCTGTTTGGGAAATTAAAAATGTGCTCTCAAAAGTCTGCCAGTTTCCTTTCATAAGGTTTCTGACATAAAGAGCAAGCTTCTTGTAGTAAGCGGCGGGGATGGTAAGCAGTCTATGGTTGAGAAAGGAAGGAACATTTGTACTAATAAACACACTGCGCGACTTGTGGGCAAATTACGGAAGGGAACAAGTCAACTGGATACATGCATGAATACGGAGAACAGGGGCACGCGAACCAGTTGACGGGCTCGTCGGATGACTTATTTTTTAGCGCCATGCTGATGTTCTCCGTGAAGTGATTCGATGTGCCAAACCGAAATATTTGTCGTTCGGTGAAAGCCGAGGCAAAGTGCGCTGAAAAGTGCATGCTGTGCATACGTTCAGGCCCAACTTCGGCAGTGCCTGGTGTACAGGGGTCATTTCCTTGTTGCTCACAGGCGATACATCTGCGGCATGAAGCGACCAACAAAGCTTAGAGAAGTTGCGTTTGCGACAGGAGACAATACGGTGGTGGGCGAACGTAGCTTGACGCTGGCAGTGTACGCAAATGTTTTGTACATTTGAATAACCCGCTCAATATCTAAACTTTGAGTGGTTGTGGGAGGCGCTGGCAAACAGCACTGAATAAATATAATTACTGGGTAACATATTTCGACCCTAAAAGAGCAGCTTTTGTTCTATGAACGTTTAGATATAATTTTTTCACAAAAGTAGCATGCACATTTTTATTACGAAAGGCTAAACTAACGAACAATTTATTCCTTGGACCAGGAGCTATTTATTATTGGGCTTACCCAATATCTCACCGTTTATAAAACTTAGGTAAGAACTCTGCAACAAAGTTGTGTGGAAAGGGCCTCTCCTGATTTTTTCCTTCCTATGTGGTTTTTTCCTTCCTGCCTGCCAACTGTATTCAAATCTCGCGCGGCGTTGTCACGTCACTTAATCTGCCTCATAAATGTTCTACGTGAGAACAATGTTACACAATTCATAACAGTAAATAAGTGTTTATTGTTCTAATAAAGTTGAACTAAGCCATAAACATCATGCATTCGTCTTTCTAAATTTTTATAAAAGAGGTAAAAGAGGTACGGCGTGCGTGGTATTTTGCGCCCAGCTTAAAAATTACCGAAGACAGTTTGGAAATTCTAAAGTGTGCTTGGCGAAATCCTTGTGACTAAGCCACTGCCGCTTCCCCGAACCGCTCGGCGCGGAATCACTGGGCCGCGTCGGAGCCATGCGTCTCATTCACTCGACTGCCACGAGACGTCTGGGGAAGGCGCGGCGGTGCAGCTGCCACCACCGACGCGCGCTCGTTCTACCGCTACTGTGTGACGTCACGGTTCCGATGCACAGCTGCTCTTCCCATCGGCCTCGGCGGGTGCTAAGGAGGGGAGGAGGTTGCGCCGGTCAGCGGAGGAGAGGCCACAGTTGGCACGATTCCAGCGCACGGACGGACACCGCGAGCATGGACGGACACCGCGAGCATGAGCCATTAAAGGCCTTCGCCTTAAAACAGGAAAAAAATCCACAGGACGCTCACCACTTTCTAAAATGAGCTAGATTGAGCGACAGCTGTTCGACATGGTGAATATGATTGATATTCTTTATTTATTATTATTTGTCTTCAATCTGGATGAGTACGCTTGATGTCGCTGCACTGTCACTATAGTGACGTCCCTGTGCTCGGACTATGCAGCGGGGTTCGTCGCCATGGCACACTGATGTGGTATTATACGCGACGCTACTGCATGCGGACCAATCCGCCAGGTGCATTGCGATGGCGTCATGCGTAACGTCAGGACATGCTGACCAACCAGAGTGATGTAGGCTCTTAAGCTGACAATGTGAACAACGACGCCTTAAAACCGCGAAATTATGTCTTAAGTGCAAATGACGAATAAACGGTTTGAAGTCAGAATACAGCCAGTCAGGAAACACCAAACCAAGAGCAATTTCTCATTGTGGATATCATACTCGCGACCGCCGGTTCGGGATCAGTGAGCCCACAGCGGGGGGTTGATAGTTGGTTTGGTGTTAGGATGTTGGTGAGAGAGAGAAACTTTATTCCCCACTGATATAGAAGGCGCGCCTACCTTCCCAACACAGGTACGCAGACCCGGTAGGAACTCGGGGGCGTAGTGCCTAGAGGCATGTGTGACAAACCGCTTGGTTCTTCGAGACCTCGGTCACCAGGCGCATTGCTTCAAGTTGGTCTTCGAGTTTCCAGCTTCGAAGGAGAGACTCCCAAGCTTCTTCATTACGAATGTGGTGCAGCAGATCCTGCCTTGCTGATTATGCCGTTCCCAGGCGTAAAAATGATTAAATGTCGTCTGCGAAAGAGGCCTGACGAATCAACTGAGCCCCTTCTGTTGGGATCACTGATCCCGACCCAATGTTCACTCAGCCCTACTCACCCACGTTTACACAAGTTCGATTGTTTGCAAATGTCAACCCGACAAACCTACTCAACACAACGCAGTCGAGTTCGTGTGAACACCCGAGAAAATGGCCTTTTTTTTCTTTTGGAAGACGAATAACGTACATTCCTAACGCCTTTCAGTTACCTTTGTCCTTTAGCGCTAAAGATGCCGGCAAAGCTCGTATTGCTACTTGCGCATGGCACATTTCTTTGGAAATGCTACCGGGGGTGAAGTTTGCCTTTCGTGGACTCAGGGTTTCATTCTACCAGTGTTAAAAAGCAAATTCGATTAAGCAATACCACCCTGTGACAGAAAGGAGGCATTTCTAACCTATAACATCATCACTACACGCAAACCCATGCTGCAGAACTACGCAGCATGCGGCCTCCTTTGCGTGCATGTTACCTCTGAGGTAACATTTTGGAATGCTCCTGAGCGATAAGCACCATTTGGAAAGGTGTGAAGGTTTTGGACTGGCCTTACACATTGTTGCATAACGCGAATAATTTGAGAGAAAATATTATAGACCGGGCGCGCCACTATTACCGGTTAGTACACAACACCATCAATCCATTTATTAAAAGCACCACTGCACCAAGAAGGCATAGATTCGCACAGATGGCGCGCAGTACTTTAAAGGTGCCCTGGAACCACAGCTCACGAATCTACCGCACGATAATCAGACGATCACTTCGGCCAGATATTTCTGCTATTGTGGTCAGAGCCAGCAAATGCTCGCAAAGTAAGGCCAGCCGAGCTAAAAACCGCAGATGCCTGTAAACATAGGAACATACTTCTATATACAAATTCTATATAATACAACGTACAGGTGAACAGCACCTGTTGCGCTTCTGTATGCGAGCACAGGGTAGCGATCTATGTGAGATGCTAGCTTGAAAAGCAATGCAAATTTGCTGTCGCAGAAGAAATTACCGTAATTATGTGCCCGACCTGCGTCAGGTACCGACTACCATGGCCGTCAGTCACTGAAGATATTTTACAAACTATACGTACCGCCCCACAGCTTGAGGTTAAACAATCACAGCACCACCATCACGAAAACAGACTTCAGGCCAACATGGGCCCAATATTGGTCCAAGCTATGCTCCACAGTGGGAAGCAAGATGTGCGATGTAGAGTTTCTTAGTTCCCGGGCAGATCACTAGAGCTGGAGTTTAAAGATGGTTTTACATAGCCAGAAAACAAAAATGGCACTCTTCCCCGGTCTAAATTACGCAGTTTCTGTACAAAAAAAAAACACAAACAGCTTAAGCTCCTACAAGGGCATCCCAGAAGGGTTCCCTCGACATCAGGTATAGTTCGGTACTGAACTTAAAACCATTTACATTGAAAGGATGCTGCAGCTTTGGAGTAGGGCTTGCTGTAGCGAAGTCACGAAAAAAACGAACATTTCCTTTCCGGGTTCATCTTCGTCCCTTTCGCGCATTTGTACACGTGGGCGAAGAGCTCCGAACTTCTTACGATCTTGTTACAGTCTGCCCCGCTGGGATTCCGGGCGCCAGGGCTCGCACAGGTCAAGAAGCACAAGGTCATGAAGAAGACGTGCTCTGGGGGCAGCTTTTCGGTCAGCGCCAGGTTGTCGCTGTCCCAATGTGGGTGAGAAGCTGCGAGTGCGGAGTAGGTCACCTCCAGGGCAGGCACCTCGGGAAATACACTCGAGTTCTCCCCGCCCTGATGGCACTGTTCGCGGGCGAGGTATGCTGACAGCGTAGAGTTGGACAGGATGGTGCCGTCGACCGCGGTCCCGTTGGCCGTCCACCTGATTCCTTCGCTGTCCACAGCCTTGACCAGCTGCATGGCCATCAGGAAGAGTAGGCCGCCGTACAGCATGGATTTGGTCCCGCTGCTGTAGAACGCGGGAGGCGCCGCCACGCCGAGTGACATCTTCGCGGTGTTGGATACGTAGTCGTAGTCGGCGTATTCCGGTAAGTGGTTTCCCAGAAGCAGCATGGCTTCGTCGTATTCCTGCGTCCTCTGTACCGCAATCGCTGCCTGGTGTATTGTGACCCAATAATGAGCAAAGGATGGCTGACTGTCAGGGAAACCGGCGTATATTTTTTCCAGTTCCCCGTCCTTGAGGAGCGAGGCCGGCGGCCAAAGCGCATTTTTCATGGCCATGAGCTTCTCTGTCCCCGCCGCTTTGCTCTGGTCGTCTATCCAGGGGGAACTTTGGACCTTTTCCACGGCAGCCGAGATGAGGCCGTTGAAGCCGGTGTTGATGGTCTGGTGGTCTCGGTCGGTAAATCTCGCGAAGTAAGCGAGTTCAAGAACGAGGACCCGGAACGATGCTTCCACGTGGTGAGCGCAGTACACTGGAAGCAGCAGCTCTGCTTTCTCCCGGCTTCCATAGTAGCCTACGAGCATGGAATAGTCGGCCGGAATACTCGAGTACTGCACCACTAGCCACGATATCTGCTTGTTCAGTTGCACTGTGCCGTATTTGGTCATAAAATTGGCAAGTGCTTCAAGGAGCGATATGTCGCTGACAATAATCTCATCGTCGACGCTCAGGTTCGGTTCGAGTGACAGGCCAATCTCGAAATCCTTAACCCACTCGGCCGCAGAAGCAGTTGGTACGTGGGAGGCAATATCTCCGAATAAGAACAAGACCGGTCTTTTCTTGGGAGACAGTGATAGTTCATAGAGGGTTTCGATTATGTTTTCTTCCATAATGCGAATTTCATTGATGAGCGTTTCGTTGCACTGAGGTTGATCAGGGCTGCCGTCTGGGTAGAAGAGCAAGCGGAACTGCTCCCAGTACTTGATGTACGCCTGCTTGACTGCGCGCTGGTGATTGCGCAGTATTGGTAGATATAGTCCTGGTCTGACGAATACGCGGCGCTTGCCGGATGACGATGACCGCAGCACATCAACAGTGATCCAAAATGACCACTGCCACTTGTAGCTGAGGGTCACGAACATTGCCAGCGGTGACATTTGCTTCGCGGGCCTCTGCGGCCAGTACATACCGTACTTTTCGAGCATGCCTCGGATCCACGTCATCTGGGAGGCGTTCTTACGGTAGTCCCTCCTGCACATATCGTACATGGCCAGCGGCTTTTTTCCGGTGGGCACCGAGTGCGAGCCTTTGGTAGTGTGTCGGTGAATAGGCCGTACCAGGAGAACCGCAGGTCGTCTATTGCCGACCTGGCCAAGTCGCCGTGGGCCTTCGAGGGCTCCCACGCCGAGCAAACGAATGCCGCATAGTCCTCGCAAGGATCGAGTTTCCAATTGAGGTTCTTGGTGAGAAGGGCCGCATGTCGGTAGCAGTCCGCGGTGTGGCAGAAATTCTGGATGACCACCTTCTGGTTTGAGATCATCACCAGGAAGATGACCAGGGAACCGAAAAGCAGGCCGGTCGCAACGCACACCGAGGTGATCGTGATGTCGCTATTGATCCGGACGCTCTTCGGTTTCCGCCAGGTTGACGGATCTGGAGACCGCGCCTGCGGGCATCCGATCAGCTTATATGAGTAAGTGTCGGAGAGACGGCGGAAACTGCGGCCACCTTTGCTAAGAAACTAGAAAATTCACACATACCGATTTTGCTATTTCGAAAACAGGATACAAAACAATGATAAGGACACGATCAACGTGTACGGTAGATTGGTGTGCTTCCAACTGTAGCTTCGGGAATTTTAACTGTACGTAAGCATATCATGAGGAAGTCTGTGCAAACAACGTACGTAAATGTTTGCCAGATGTGACCGAGCAACGGTGGTTTTTTTCTTAGCCGCGCAGCGAATCACTTATGGCAGTCCTTTAAGCTCTGAATGGGGGTAAAGTAAAGTGAACCCTTGTTCTCACGTTTCAACACCTTTCGGTATTTAGCGGTGGAAAGGCTCCGTTATACGGTTGAGAAGCAAAAACATTTTGTTCGCTTACTTTTGTCAAGGGAGGTACAGGATCGGTAAAAAGTTAACAGGCCACCGGGTGGCCACTGGGGCAGGGGTTTGAGCGCTATAGTCGGGCAGTTGCGACACCCCCAAAGCCCGAAACCTCTTTAGAGGATAGAAGTATCGTTCTCAACACTGAGGAACTTGATACCTTTTTTGCTATCATAAGTCACAGAATGTGCCGCTGAAAACCAAACTCTCTGGCCGTGGAACTTTTGACAAACCCTGTACTTGTTTTCAACATACGTGTTCTCCCTCCACAAGGCTCGTAGTGCACTCGAATGGCAGCCGAGTTAAAGAAGGTAGTTGGGAGGTGCGCCTAGCCCTCAAGGTAGGTGTGTTGTGTACGCACCAAGGTGTCGAGGTTGGCCATCGAGGTGAGCAGTTCCGCTGTCGACAGCTTGCGGCTCTTTTCCGACTCCGGTCTCCGCTGGGCGCTACGACAGAAGCGACTTCGCCTTCGGGTTTTTCATCACCACGTTTGAACACAAGTGCCATCAGTTAATTCGAATTTATTTATTTATTTATTTATTTATTTATTTATTTATTTATTTAATTATTTATTTATTTATTTATTTATTTACCCTCAGGGCCGTTAGGCGTTACAGAGGGGAGTGGGAATACATGCAAGTACAAAAAAAAACAGCAGCTAGAAATATTGAATATAGTTACAGCAAACACTGGTATAAAATCAATAACATATCCCATGCATGGATTTTTTTCGTGATGCGCATATTGAAAGCATGAAATGATTCTACAGTCACTAAGGCGCTGATCTCGTAAATATTTAATATTACAGTTTCGGACTGCACTGACAGTTTACGAGAAATTTTGATGTGTGAATAAAAAATCAACCATTGTTGTTGTTCGCTAGTAAACTTAATCGAGTAAATTTCTTGACGCCTGGGCATGCTATCGGTGCAGAAATTTTTTTTTACAGTGAATCGAAATAATAAATGACGCCTGAAAGGGTTATGAAGTCTTGGAAGAACGACTAATGATTTTCCGCGCGTCGCTTGTTTTCATGCCTTGACTATTAGGGTAACCGAAAGGAACTCATACAGAGGGCAGGTGGGTTCGTATACAACCTAGAGTTTTGCACTTGCTCAGAAATTCGAAATGTAAAATGGTGTCGAGAAAAAAAGTCCGTCACGTAGCAAGAATAGACAGCATCAGGCATGGTGGAACGCAAAGCTAGAACGTTGTCGTCGCCATTTCCGCGTTAAGCACAGTGAAGTGCGAAAATATCCCGCCTCCCCCCGTGACCTGCAATTATTTGTGCTTTCACTGCGCAGTGGCAGCATTACACAGGATTCTTGAGAGTCAATTTACCTCTTGGCTGGCATTGATTACGCTTTTTTTTTCCTGGTATCGAGACTGTAGGGCTCAGTTTTGCGGAATACGTGTGCCGTTCATGTTTATTGTTTTTAATTTATATAATGAATCCCGTCAAGATATCAATTCAATTCAATTCAATTCAGTTTATTTCGCATTTTTTTACAACAGTACAAAAATGCGAGGGCAAGCAACAAAAAGCTGCTGATTAGCAGCTTGACGAAGGTTGCTGCCCCTATATTTGGCAGGTTGAAGGGCGTGAACATAGAGCTTTTCATCGAAACAATTAAAATGTGTGGATTAAAAGCAGAGCAGATCACTTATACATATCTTGTAGAAATTCTCATTGGACACAATCAAGCTTACTATTCATAGGCGTACATGGGGAAATAATACAAGCAATAAGACACAACTAATAAGACTACTGGACATACATTAGTGCGTATGTTACACACTGCAACGCTACCCAAGCATTTGGCATGCCATGTAACACGTAATATACATAATACACACACTAAAAAACGCACCATGCTCATTTTGCTGTAATCTCACAGCAGAAAAAAAATAGTTACCTGAGACTTGATACAATGAAATGTAAGGAAAACGATATAAAGCCACCATTAGATGAAGGACACAGAAATTATCGATGCAATCGGAACGAACTGTAATTTAGGACCAGAAGTTAATTACATTTCTAGGCTAAGTTGCAAGATCTGTGCTAGAAATGAGATATTTTTTCCATTCTTTTATTGAGATATTCTTTATATACAGATTTACATCTTCTAAATTATTTAACAGTTTTGGAAGACAATTCGCTATCCTCTTGCACCCTTGGTTTGTTCTAGAAAATGGCAGTGTCCAATTCTTTCTGTGTCTGATGTCGTAGGAAAGTTGCGAAGTTTTTGTCAGGTTGCACAGTTTGAGAAAGTTTGTTGAGAGGATTCTTCAAGCTGTGTTGGTATTTTAGCAAAAGGTTGAATTCGTATATATGCTTGACGGGAAGAATATCAAGTGGAAATAATTCGCTTGTGCGAGCATCGTACGAAACGTTTGCGATGTGACGAATAGCTCTTTTTTGTATAAGAAATAGTTTATGAAAGTTCTTTTGGGATGTTGTGCCCCATACAAGGCTGCAATAATTTAGATGGGGTGAAAACAGGGTGTTATACAATAAAACCTTAATCCTTGGAGGAATAGTGCAGCGAAGTCGAGATAGTATACCGCAAGTCTTCGCGAGGCTTTTACTTATCCGGTCTACATGAGTATGCCATATTAAGTGTTCATTAAAGATTACTCCCAAGGTTTTTACCTCTTTCACCAGTTCTAGCCTATCATTTCCAAGGTATAAGTTTATGTCAAAGTTCACAGGCTTTTGTGATGGTGCAAATAAAACGGCCTTTGTTTTTGATGCATTAAATTTTAACGAGTTAGTCGCACTCCAATCAGACAACAAAGCGGGCGTAGTATTGGCTAAACGTCCAAGTTCTGTGACGTTATCTGACTGTAAAAACATACTGGTATCGTCTGCGTAAACTATAAAATGTGCGTTGTCACTGATGCTAATTATATCGTTTACATATAAGTTAAACAATACAGGCCCTAAAATACTGCCTTGCGCGACCCCCGCTGGTAAGCCTTGCAGAGATGAAACTTGTTCACCAATGGCAACACTCTGTTTCCGATGCTGTAAGTATGATTTGAAAAGTGTCAGTGGAACGCCGCGAAATCCATAGTGCTGCAATTTAGTGAACAATATGGAGTGGTCAATACTATCGAAAGCTTTCGGAAAGTCTACGAATAAGCCCAGGGTTAATTTCTTCTCTTCGAACCGATTCAATATTAATTCCTTTTGAGTGAGCAGAGCCAACTCAGTTGACATTCCTTTACAGAATCCGAACTGCTGTGGTGATATAATGGAATATTTTTCGCAGAATGCATTTACGCATTTAGAAATAATTTTTTCGAGTCCTTTTGATATGATAGGCAGAACTGAGAGGGGGCGATAGTTCGAGAGCTCATTTTTATTCCCTGACTTGAAAAGAACTGTGACTTTGGCACGCTGCATAGCTTCAGGAAAGATTCCTGTAGAGAGGCAAACATTAATTATATGCGTAAGGGCTGGGACCAAGAGATCTAGAACAAATTTTATCGGCCTGATCTGGAGGCCGTCTATTTCAAGTGCCTTGCTATTCCTAAGCGCAATGAAAACCGAATGAACCTCTTCTGGAGTTGTTGGGAGAAAAACAGCGCTATTCAAACTCGGATCGCCCAAATGTCCTGTTGAAGGGTTAGAACAAACGCTCTTGCCTAGATGTACAATGTAGTCATTGAATAAGTCTGCCAACTCCTTGCCTTTAATTTGTGGCTATTTACCGTTATTTCTAACTCTTCCCTTTGGTGAACACCACGGTTCAGAAGTTGGTTAAGTTTACGCCATAATACGTCGCTGCGAGATTTGTTTGCACTCAATATATTCTCAAAATAATTATTTTTAGTGTTACGTAAAAATTTTCTTACAAAGAAGAACTCTAGTCAGGGCTAGTTGGTTCATGATTCAACAGGAAAATGGCGCAAAAGACGTGGACAAAAGAGACAAACACGACAGGACCAGCGCCAAATTACAACTGAATTTTATTTCGCACCAAACCCGCCTTTATGTTAGGGCGTGTTGGCCTACATAAAGGCGGGTTTGGTGCGAAATAAAATTCAGTTGTAAGTTGGCGCTGGTCCTGTCGTGTTTGTCTCTTTTGTCCACGTATTTTGCGCCATTTTCCTGTTGAATTTCTTACAAAATTGCGGTATTTTTTGAATGAGGAGAAATCTGCTGGATTTCTGGTTCGCAAAAATTCTGAAAACAAGAAATTTTTCTTCTCGATCATCCCCAGGCACTCCTTGGTGATCCATGGCTTACGTATCTTACGATTCTTCGTAACCTTTTTGAACTTAAAGCACTCCTTGTATATACATATGAGTATTGCCATGAACATGTTATAAGTGCTATCAGGATTGCTACTCTGAAAAATCCGGCTCCAGTCTTCGTTTTGAATTCGATTTCGAAAAACATTTAGCGTTTTAAGGTTTACTTCTTGTGCAACGTATGACTCACAGTGATTCGATGTTTTCAATATTTCAGTGTGCTTGCTAAACATATAAATTGGTAAGTGATCGCTGATATGTGTCTCAATAACACCCGATGATACACAGTCTTCCGTACTGTTTGTTATGAAAAGGTCAAGCAAACTTTCAGACATAGAAGTTATTCGTGTGGGTTCTGTTATGACATTTTTGTACACAAATAAATCAAGAAGAAGTTCTAATTGACGAGCAACGGATGTATGGTGCAATGGGTTAATGTTAAAGTCATCCCCTAGAGTGACACACAACTTATTAGTGCAAGCAAAATTTAGCAGTCTGTCTAAAAATCCCAACAGCGCATCGATTTCACCATCAGGCGGACGGTACAAAACAACGAACATGGATTTCTGGCACTGCACAGTCAAAACTTCATAATCTGGTGTGATTAGAAAAAAATCTTTCAAAACGCTGCATGAAAGGCGTTGTGATATAAGCTGCATCACACCTCGGCCACGGCGACAAGATCTATTTAAGAAAAACGTTTGGTAACCAGCTAAGGAAAATGCATCAGCAGATGTGTACCAAGTTTCGGTTATCATAATGACATGAAATGGAAAACGGAATTCAAGAACGGAATCCGTCAATTCGTCGTATTTGTTCCGGAGTGTCTGTGCATTGAAGTGCAGAAACGATAGTCATTTTTTGGTTGCTCGATAGCATTCGGTGCAATCATCGCAAAAGAAAAGGGAAAATTCAAGTTTTTCCAGAAATATTAACTAGACTATCTTTTCCAGATCTACATCACAAGTGATATGCACTGCGTTAGACGTTTCCGTCTGCCGTGCGAACACCTTTCCACCTCGCGCCGATGCAAACCGCCAGCGCTTTTCGTCTTTCCTTTTGCTGGTCATTCCGAGCAATTTCTTTAGTTGTGGGCACAGGTGTTCATTTATGTACACTGGGTCTTCATCTTCGAATCCTAGCTTATCCGCCGTGAAACGTTTTTTGCGTTCTTTTTCGAGTACTGCGTCACGCTTTGCTCGACCGTGAACACCACCACAATGTTCGGCTCGGCGGAAACGTTGCGTGTTCGAACACGGTGGCATATGTCGATATTCTCACTGCTTATCGGCTCACCAATCACGTCGCCAACCTTGTCTAGAACATTGAATAGCTTTTCTCCCTTTGCGTGTGGAATTCCTTTAAGTTTAATGTTTTTAATCCGGGAATACTGATCCTGAGCCACGATCTTTTTGGAATTTTCATGCACCGATTTCGTTACTCTTTCAAGTTCCTCAGTCAGTTTTTCTTGGTTTGCCTTTAGCGCGGCATTTTCCTTCTTAACCTCGGCGCATTCGTTCTTGAGGTCTTCATATTGCTTGATAACAAATTCCATTGAGATTTTCAACTCCCGAATTTCTCTGCGAAATTCGCGTTTCAGGTCAGCGATGTCGGGTCCTCCCATAGCAAAGGTTTTATCGTAGCAGTATTGTTCACCCAAAACTTCGAAACTTCATGCAAAACTTCAAGCGACAATTGGCAGCAGGGGCAGTAGAAAAAAAAAGGAAAAGCTAAAATATTCTAACCTGTGAATCAATGCAGAACTATGAGCTTCCAGCTGTCCCGTTCGCTGGCCCGGCTGCCAAGTGACCGCGAGAATGCTGGCTTGGCAGCGAACAGTGGTGACGGTCAGCGGCAAGTCCGCACGCATCGCTGATAAGTCTTCGGGTGCCTCCCCCAGAGGAGCAGGTTCGCTGGACACCTGCTGCACCTGCTCTTGTCCTTCGCCCGTGGTACCTGCGGAAGCGGGCTTCGGAAAAGCGCCTTCCGGTCGGTCGTCCTGCTGGCTGTTGGTGGCGCCCCCTTCGCTGCTCTCTTTCAGGGCGCTGCAGGCGGCGTCCTTAGTGGTCGCAAGACCGTCCTGGGCTTCGGTGCCAGCGGTGGTCAGCTGCACCTTCCCGCTCACGTCGGCCTTGGAGCCACGTTGCATTCGTTCGCGCCGCTTCTGTCCCTTGCGGCGCTTGCCGCTTCGTTTGGACGACGTCACCTGTCACAAGAGCAGTTGAGAAGGTACATGCTGATACGGCATCCTGCGGCCCTAGCTTGCAGCTGTCCCAGGTCCCTGATAACAACTGCGGCTGTTTTATGGCGATATTGATTTCTTAGTCCCTGTACAGGTTTTGTTTATTGGGGTTTAATGTCCCAAAGCAACTCAGACTACGAGGGAGGCAATAGTGGAGGGCTCCGGAAATTTCGACCACCTGTGGTTCTAGTGCACTGACATCGCACAGCACACGGGCTTCTAGAATTTCGCCCCCATCGAAATTCGGCCGCCGCGGCAGGGATCGAACGTGAGTCTTTCGGGTCAGCAGCCGAGCGCCGTAAACACTGAGACACTGCGGCGGGGAAGTTCCTGTACAGGCTTCGTATAGAGCACGATTGCTATCCACATCTCCGCATGCGCTTGACAGAGCGCACATGTACAGGCGTGAGCAATATGACAGGGAACAAACTGTCTACATAAAATTGTTAGTTTTGTTGTCAGTGCTCCACTAAATTTCTTAACGATTTTTGATACTATGAGGCAAGGATAAAAATAGAAAACACAGTAAACTGCGCTTGTCAGAAATATTTATGGAGTAAACAGTAAACGAATGCCCAAATTTTGTTCCTTCTCATATTTTCCACGACAGTACATGTATACGCTTGCCTGCATTTAAGTAGTGCCTATTTTTGTGCTGCACTGTGTAAGAAATGGGAAGGGTTTTAAGGTAGTCAAACCGAGTGGACGTACGGAAGCATGTGTTAAGCCTAGCTGGCACATGGTTTTGCTCATCGCTAAGTCGTCAGCACATCTGGCGACGATATTAGACTCAGGGTTAGCTCTGATGGAGGTTAATCCACCTGAAGTATAGCCGGTATCCCCCAAGCAGTGTTTCCCAGCCCCTTTAACGCGCATATGTTGGAAGGATGCTTGTCGTGTGTGTTCTATGCGGCTATCGGACGCTTTTCTGTATTTGAGTGTGTGACTATTATTAAAACGATTCCTAGCTTACTGCCCAGCTGAAGACTCAGCGAGAGACCACGCAATTTATAACAAGCGGATGAATGTGGAAGACCTTGTGAGTTGCGACATTGGAGTGCCATGCAGTTAACGCAATAGGAATTAATCAACGAAGAAAGAGGAGCTCTCGTGCTTTTGATTCATTGACTGAAATACGGTTACTAGCGCCAAACAGCGCGAGGGTGTGTCCCGTCGGTATCTTTTCGTTGTTCCTTGTGGTTTTTTTAGCGCTAGTAACCACGTTTCAGTCAGTGAATCAATAGCAATTAGATTGACTGCACAGCCGTCGCTGCCGTGACGCCCACTTAAGGTATGACGCCACCTTTGAAAAATCGTTTTTTTTGTAAAAATGACATTTTTTCTTTTTTTATATTTCGGGAATCCCAAAACATTCGAAAATGTTTTGCAGCATGAATAATGTTCGTATCTTAATTTGTTCAAAAGTTATAGCCAACTTTCGAACAGGTGGTGTACAGTTCTGAAACCGAAACTGATATGGTTTGGTAACAGAAAATGATAACTCAGCGATAATCAGCGGCGTGTATTGAAAATTTTCATGTTTTGTTTTAGTCTGATATGTAAAAGATTATTCAAAGGCAATTTGTAAGGCTTCCTTTTTTTAAAACATTGCTTTCAATTTCCACAAGAGGGATGCAAGACGCTACAAGCGTCTCAGTTGTTTACTTTGCGCGCACTTCACGCTATCGCTTTGAATGCCACCGGATTCGTCCTTCAATGATGGCAGCAGAAGTACAGCAGATATTTTGAGGGAAGCAGGCATCGAATCTGGCCACCACACTCTCGTAGCATGTTGCACCAGTGACCATTACCGTGTGACGAAGGCCCAGCGTCAATGAACGGGCGAGGCAAAACATCTCCGCAAGAAAAGACGGGCAGAAACAAATGCCAAAAGAGAGCTCGTGTCAGCTAAGGAGGGCCCTAACTATGAACCTGGAGGATTTTAACTTCCTAGGGCATGATGATCTTGTTTCTACAAGGATTGAAAAACTTTAATCTTGTTTTTCTCAAAACTTTATTTTTCGCAATTTCGTGTTGCGCAAACAGTGATAACTTCCAAATTCATAAATATTTTTCAATGAAACTTTGCAGGCTCGTTCCTTTGTTACTATTCTGTGCAATGAACTAGGATAAATGAAATCGAATCGTGAGTTTTGATATAATCACGTTTTATGTCGAGGAATGTAGGCAAAAATGACACATTTTTTTGTTTTCTTTAGCATTTTTGCTATAACTTTTTTCTTAATTATCGGATGGCAAAGATACTAGTTGGTTGCACAGTATGGTTAGTTGGCTAACGCTGTGCCGAAAAGTTTGCAATTCCTTCTCTTCATTCACCAGTTATGAATGTTTGCATAACAGCCATGTTTGGGCAATTTTTTGTGAATAATAAATGCCAGCATGGCTTTTTTCACTCTTTTGTGCTTTTGAATACCATATAAAATGGTGCTTTATAAGGTAAATGTGAAATAAAAATTTAATGCTCAAAATTTTAAAAAATTTTGAAAAAAGTGGCGTCATACCTTAAGACTGCCAGCGGCATTTCTCCCGTGTACGTACAGATGCAGTCGTTGTTGAATCGTCCTGATCCGCCGCTCGAGATGACGTCGCACCAAGAATGACCGGTTCACCGAGCCGCTCCGGCTGCTGCGGTTGACCAGCCGTGATCTCCACAGCCGCTGCCCGCTATGCCAGAAGCACTCTCGCTAAATGTGCATTTCGTTGCAAGAAATGCAAAGGTACCCCCGACTATAAGAACACCAACATCGTGTTCCGCCATAGTGATAAGATGACGCGAGAACTTATTGAAGCTTTTCTTATGCGTGAGAAGGGCGCAACGTGCATTAGTTGCCCATCGGTCGCCCTTTCCGAAGGGCAGATTGGGTATCTGGCGTCCCATGCGGCATGAGTTGACTATAGTGGCGATTAATCTTTCCTAACTCTGTCTATATATTTGTGTTTTTTTTTTTCAATAAACCCAGTTGTTAGTCAGCGCCTGTTTGTCTTTACCCCTCAGTTTCCGCGTCCCATCATTGTTGCGCTGTTTCAAAAATGACTCCGGTCACGCATTCCTCGAATCTGGTCATACTCTGCCTAGTTCAACGGTAACCATCCTAAAATTGCTTCCCATGGCAACCATTCTCCGGTTGCGCACAACTATGATGCAAGACCAAGGGAAAGGCGCTTAAGAACTATCGTTGTTAAAATAAGCAAGTGTTCTGCGCTTTGGTGTCATTAAAGCAGGGCTCACAGTTAAGGTTCTTGCGTTCGGTGTTTGGCTTTCCACCGTTACTAAAATCAGAAAGTGTTAGACCATAACACGCCCACAGCATGATTATGATAGTTGGTTATTCCAGTCTAGAGCACAATCTTTTAGAGCGTTTATTCCATTTGAATGACAAGTTTTCTTCTTGTTTTTGCAACTATGTATTGTTTTGCAGCCATACGCTTTTAATTTGCATGGCTGCCACCACGAACAAAGTGGCGCTGAACGGTCAAAATCGACGAGGATATCTGGTATGTTCGGTACATCCCATTGCTTTTCTAAGCTGGCCGAAATGAGTCGGTCTGAGCGCAGGAAGAATTTAACACGCGAGATTTTACACGCAGTCGGCCATGACAATCCCGACATTCATGTTGAATCTCACTGCACTCTCCACTTCCCACGAAATTACCAATTAAAAATACCCCCATCGAGTTAGGTCATGTTCGATGCTGGCAGCCAAGAAATTACGCTATAGTTTCCACGTTCAGAAAGCTGTTCAGGATGTAAATTGAAATATTAGGGGGAATTTACACTTCCGTGTGCCTCTGATTCGGTCTCTCTATTCTTTCCATCAAGATGGTGTCCACGTGTTAACTCACTGTTTGGCTACCCGCGACTTCTATTTATGGCCACAATAAAAAAAGCTCACAGTGTTTCCGGCATGCTTTTCGAAGCGTTTGGCGCGTCTTACGACCGCAAGTTAGACCCGTTGACAAACGTTTCGCGATGCGCGAAGCATGGCCCGTGTGGACGGGGTGGTCACCTAGTTTCTGGGAAGAGCTACGCATGGTCACGTGTTCAGGAGTGAGGGCGCACGCTAGCCGACGACGGTAAATGTAGTGCAAGCCGCGTGCCGGCGTAGTGCAAGCGGCGTGCCGGAGGTGCATCACCATCACCATTGGCGGTGGCCATGAACAGCAGCGCTGGGGCACAATCATAAAAAACTGTAGGCTAGCGAAACTTTATTAGGAATGTCAGAGACACTTTACAGCACATTGAAAGTATAGCTGTAACTATGCATTCAGTGTTACCGTGGATTAAGCTAGGTGAATTCCGGCGGTAGCGAAATGGCACTAAGAAAACAGAGCTCGGACTCGCAAGTGACCGTGCGAAACTGATTTCATAAACAGCAGGTATAACTGAAATGGCAAAGATTAACTTGGCCACGAAGGTCGCCAGGTGAAATTTAATATTTTGCAGAATGATATCAAGAAAATATATATCGGCATACAGTCGAAGATTCTCGAACATGCAAGAGCAAATGTGGCGCTACAGTTCAAATTACCAGAAAAACCAGGTGCGATAATTACATTGAAATGGCGGAGCGCAAAATACATAAAATAAAATGGTAGTCTAGAAATAGGGAAAACGCAGTGAGTGGTATTAGCGGAACGCATGCTGAAGAAGCGCATGTGTACATCTTACGCAGCATATGTCCTCCATATGGGGCACCAGCGCTTTGTTATCACGGTTCCTCCTACTTTTGGCGGCCAGTACCAGACATATGGATAGAGGGCGTCGAGGTGACCGCGCTACGGGACGATGAATTGGCTCCGCTACGAAACATCCCACCAGGGAGTGCCCAAGCCTGTTCCTGAGGCCTATCGTCATCCTCGGCCAAAGCTTCAGGCGCACTCTCAACCCCAGCCGAAGGCACTCTTTCACCTGATGCAACACCAAGCCCGGCCTGTGCACTGATTTCTTTGTGCTGGCTGAGAGCCTTCGCTTCGCCAGGGCGCGGCGTGATGGACGAGGTGGCAGCTTCAACCGAGTCCGATTTCTTCGTTTGCGGCTTGTAGTCCTGGCCCGCCATCAGGATGCTCTCGATGCTAATGCCGACGGTGTCCGGGGCCAAGGCGAAGGTGGTGACGCTGTTGAGGTATTAGCGGGGTCGCAGCGGAGCACCAGAGAGAGACGACCAGCGTGGCAGGCTTCTAGTTCCGAACTGCGCGTGCCGGGCGTGCGCTCCGAGCACGCGCTGTCGTTCTTTATTTTCTTCTGTCGCGGGAACGCCGATCGCAGCGCCTGCGCTTTATAGCGTCGCCGGGCGCTACAGGGCCCCCCGCCTAGACGGAACGTCGAAATATACGCGCCGACGGGGCAGAGATGGAGTAGCCACGGCAGGCAAGCAGGCAGCTGGAGTAACAGTGTCCCCACGGGGTCGCTACAAGGTCCGGTAAGTTCATGTCGGGGGCCGGGAAGAGCTGTCGGGTGGAGTGCACGGGCTCAGGTGGACGAGCCTGGCTGCTGCGCAACGGGCGAGGGATGCAGAAAGGGGATGGTGATGACAGCGGCAGCCGACATGAAAAGTCACCCAGGAAACGTCGACGGGATGGCCGGAAACAAGTATTGACGGCAACTGGTAGGGCTGACAGTGCGCTCGAGGATAGCCTGAAGATACACCGGCGGCCAGTCTTGCGAGCGTTTGCAGTGCGTTGCCCCAGAGGGTGTGGCAGATGGTGCTCGAGGCGGCGAAGCAACTTCAAGGCAGGCGTAGGCGGAGTGAGCAACGGGCGGCTGCCATCTGGCGGGAAAGCCATGGCCGACTCGATACTGGTAGCACTAGCTGGAGAAGTAGGGCAGAAGTCCGGCACATGAGCATCGAAAGGAACGGGATGCGCTGGTGCTCCGACTACAGGCAGTGCTGGATGGGGCCCGCCCAAACGCGTCCATGCCGCAAGCAGGCCACCACCTTCGGTGGCTGTGTCGTCTGTCGCGGAGGCACAGTCACTTGCGAAGCTGGCAGATGGCCAGAGAGCCATGGTAAGCGGTGCGGGTTGCGCATTGTGAGCGACAGGGCTCTGATGGGGCTTGCAGGCGCGTCTCGCTATAGGAAGGACAGATGGGCTCACCGGGAATGGGCATGAGGTGGCGGCCCAGCTAGCGGTGTCAAGCTGCTTTGAAGATGCAAACACCGGCGGGGAGCAAGAAGGGCCCACATCAGTGGACTGGTCGGGCTGGAGAGAAAGCGCTGACACCGGGTCAGGAACCTTTTCAGGCAAAGTGGGGCTGGTGGCAACCGCCATGCCTGTTACTGCTGTCATCGGGTGGGCTTTCTCATCCTGCTCCTGATGACGAGTAGTGCTCTGCGGACCTTCTGAGGGGCTGGGAGTGTGACAAGCAGGCTTGGTCGTGGTCGAGGGCTCTTTAGCATCAGCGGGCGGTGGCTTCAACCGCACAGCAGAGGCCTGCAGAGCTGTTGGCGGTAGTGACGAGGTAGATGGAGATTCCGGAAGCCTCGGCACGGCTGCTGCCGCAGAGTCGTCCTTGGCTGCAGGAGGCTCTGGCGACAACGCCACTGAAGCGCCAGGAGGCAGCGCCAGAGACGCGGGTCGGATAGTAGTGGGAGCAGGACGCGAGGCGGAGCTCGTGCGGATCCCACCTGGTGTGGCGTCGAGAGAGACAACCGGGCTGGAGACGCTGGACGGGAGTGGCGGCGATGCGGCGAGGGGCTGCTGAGGCGGGCCGGGTTCTGATGAAGGCTGCGTGGGCGCGAGCGAGGCCGGTGCAGGGCCAGAGGCTGGCGGCGGCGAAAACGGGTCCGCTGCGTCGTAGAGCGGCGGCGGAACGTAGTAGGCGCCGAAGTACGCCAAGACAGCCGCACGCAGCTCATCGTATGGCCGGCCGCCGAAAGCAGAGTAGGTGAGCCGACGCAGGAGGTCGGCCGGGAGGATGTCACAAAGGACTTCGTGTTTGAACGGCTGGATGGTGATGCCGTTCAGGTACATCGCAGCCTCCAGTTGGGCGAACCACCCGCCGACGCCTGCAGGCCGGAACGCCGGGAGCGGCGGGTCGAAACTTGGGTGCTGCCAGTACGCCATGCTGGAACGCCGCTGCGATAGAAGGCACGGCTCGCCAGGTCACCACTGTTGAGGTATTAGCGGGGTCGCAGCGGAGCACCAGAGAGAGACGACCAGCGTGGCAGGCTTCTAGTTCCGAACTGCGCGTGCCGGGCGTGCGCTCCGAGCACGCGCTGTCGTTCTTTATTTTCTTCTGTCGCGGGAACGCCGATCGCAGCGCCTGCGCTTTATAGCGTCGCCGGGCGCTACAACGCCTCCCGCGAAGGTGACGGCGCCGCAGAGCCAGCTGAGCACCGCCAATGAGAGCGGATCGGTGCCCAGCGTGGCGAACAGGCTGACGACGGCCAGCGCCGAGGCCCAGTAGAAGGCGCACACGCTGCCGAAGTCGAAGCCGCTTCCGCGCAGCGGCGCCAGCTCGACGGCCAGCACCCACGATGCGTGACCCAAGCCAGCGGAAAACGCGGCGCTGAAGATGACCTGCGGCCATGCGTGTGCGATAAGCATGGCCAACATTCGCGGGAAAAATTTTGAAAATTGGAAAATAATAAACTGTTATGGAAATACTGAAGGTAATGGTGCATTTTTCAGATATCTAGCAAAATCTTTCTTTTGAAGTGTTTCCATCGATCGCATCAGTTAAGAGTGCCATAGAAAAACAATGGAGAACTTGCAAGGATGGTCGAACGGGCTCGTTGGTTGTTCATATTTGGAAAAAAAAAGCGCAGCCTTAAAGGGACACTGAGGAGAAATTGAAGTTGGCTTGTATCGACAGAATACCAGCTCCTGATTACAAAAACGCCACTCATACTGACAACAAAGCTCTTGTAACGTAGAAAAGAGCAAGAACCAAAATACAGGTATCGCCGCCACAGGCCAAACTCGCAAGTACAAGCGTCATGACGTCATATAACAAAACAGTGTTGCTAGAACCATTGGTTCTAGCAACGCTAGGACACGAGAAGCACAAATCACTGAGGCGCAGCCAATGCATGCGCAAATCTCCTTGACGTCGCCAGATGGCGCCACGTGCCGGGCAGCTACACGCTCGCCTGAAGCATCGGGACCAATCAGCGCCTGTTCGCCGGCGTTAGGCGGGCTCCCTATATTCCGCTAGCGGTATCAAGGTACACGGTATGCTAAAGGTGTCTATTTGCGAGAACTTCGTTGACGACTTCGAGAACGAGATCCATCGTAACGCTCGCAAAACGCCGGTGCAAACGTAAGCGAAGCGACTGTAGCGACGGCCGCAATAGCCGATAGATGCCTTCAACGTGCGGCCGGCGGTAGCTTTCTTTTCGGCTGCTGCTAGGCCGCACTGCTGGCCGCCAGAAATCACGGAGTCTGCATCACGTCATGTCACGTCATGTTTCACGTCACTTAGTCCTCTGTCGTCATAGCCGAATCCCAAGTTTGAATCACAGCGGCGGGAAAAACCTTTTCAACTTCGAATCCAAATTTCTTAGAAATAAATGCATTTTTCGCTGCCGGCCAAGTGGCAACAAAGCCATGACATGCCGAACTATCGGATTTTGGTATAAAAAATATATTAATAGTGCTCTCCTCAGTGTCCCTTTAAGACACGACTGAGACAAGATAGGATGACACAGAGCTGACTTCAACTCGTTCTTTGTTGCAGAGCGACGCAATATATATAGGAAAAGTGGGCGGGAAAACATGGGGAACAGCTACGGGGCTTTCAAGCGACAGAAAGATGAGAAGAGACGAAAGAGACAGGAGTTAACAATGCTTTGCCTGGGAACAGTCTAAAATGGAAGGGCGGGTAAGAAGATGAAGCCGATAGACGGTAACAGAGCAACAAATCACTATATGTGATCACAACATGAAAAAAGCAGTGCAAGTAACATAGTCACCGTTCATATAAATGATAAGATGTATTGAGTGAAGCAAGGCGGTGAAGCAGAATTGAGTAGGGAAGACGGCGAGGAGGCGGGGGAAGAGAGATGTTAAGGGCGATGGGGAAGTGTAAACCGAGGAAGTAAAGGAGATGAAAAGACGTCGCTCTGCGACTGCAGGAGCCAGCCCGGGCGCTTATAGTCGCTAGCATAACGGTTGATGGCGGACTGACATACGGCTAAGCTTGTCTCCTCATTATCCCGGCTTTCGTTCAAAAAACCAAATAAGTGACTCTCAGGTCGCTTGTATTGCGTTTTACAGCTTGCACAGGAAAGTTCGTGGAAACAACTGAAGCATACCCGTCTGTTTGTTTTAATCTGTTTTTTTTTAGTTTTTGTATATCCCATGAAACATTTCATTTTTCTCAACAAAGTTTGGGAAGCAAATTAAAAGGTGCTTCAGAACCCCTGGAAAAAAGTTGCGGTGGATTTCATACTAGGCAAAGAGACCTTTCTAGCTCTATTTGGCACGAATGCAAATTAGGGGGACACTTGAGCTCCGCATTAAGGGTATGACGCGATGGCGCTAATCGTCCGCTTCAGCGGCCTGCAGTCCTCTTTCACATACTTTGCAGATACGGACACTGTTCTTTATCATTTTATTAGCTTTTTTATTAATCACAATGGACAGAACGCATCAATTTAACCGAGCGTAAGCAACGTTCCTTAGTGGCGATTGGCAGCGCGTCCGGCTCACGCGCAACCCAAGGTGCAGCGTTACCAGTCTCGGCTCTACCATTTTTCTTTTCAGCACAAATACTACGTAGTGAGTTGCGACACCACGGGTACCTGAGCATCCGCAGGGACATCCCCGCAGGGGGATGGTGGTGAGCAATGCGCCACCACGGATCCGAGCACCCGCGCTTACCCGTGCGTGGCATCGCCGTGTCCGGGGAAAAGGGGATCCTGGTGGTTGAGCCAATGCCGACCGTTTGGACCTTTAAGGCCCTTCGGCGGAGGCAACACACCACTTTGGCCCCAGCTTCCTGTAGACAGCACCTCCAGCCTGACCCGACCGGGGGAAATCGGCAGTCGCCTTTTCCTATCCTCCCCTGTACCTTTCACTTTCCTATCTCTCTCTTACAACTCTCCTGTCTCCTCCTCTCTTCATAGTTTTTTTTTTTCACTTTTCAGAGGTGGCTAGGGTTAACCTTGTGTGGCCAACTACCCTGAGTTGTGTCATATTTGGTTATAGTTGAGGTGCACAGCTGGCGTGGGCAGGACTTGCTTTCAAGTTCCTGTCCCGTCCCCTTGTTGGGCTCCATGGTGGGTGGCTGGCATCATGACAGAAAAGCTTGGATTTTTTATGGCTCCCCCTCTTTCCAAACCTGATCGCTCTCTCAAGACAGGGCGGAACGATGCAGGAGACTTCTTTGCAAAAAAGAAACCAACATTCACCAAGTTTCACGTAATACGCAGTAACTGTGATGAAAAGCGAGCCAGTCCAATATCCCGATTTCTTGTAACAAGATGCTTAACAGATACCTTAGGGCCTGGCTACAAGGTATAAAAAATGGCCAGCGGCGACCTACTCCATGAACTGCGCGAGAGCATCCAGTGCTCGAAACTTTCAAACATTGCTTCTTTAGGGGACATCTCTCTTTCCGTGACCCCCACCGATCTCTCAACACAGTCAAAGGCGTTATCTCAGAGGCTGACTTTATCCATCTCACAGAAACTGAAGTGCTTCAAGGGCTCTCTGATCAAAATGTAATTGATGTCCGGAGGATCCTGCTCGAGCAGGTTCCTGCTCGAGAAATCAAACTCAGAACAAAACTTGAAGCCGTTGCGGTCAGTGTCGTCAGCTATAAAACAATTTCTATCTGTTCTGTATGTATTCCTCCACATCTTACACTAACAGTCCACGATCTACAAGCCCTCATTGATGAACTTCCAGAACCATATCTAGTAGTCGGGGATTTTAACGCTGACTCCCTTTTTTGGGGAAGTGAGCGCTGTGACTGTAGGGGTCAAATAATCGAAGATTTTATCCTCACAAATATTGTATGCCTTTTAAATACAGAAAAAGCCACATACTGCTACCCTGCCTCAGGGAAAATGACCTGTTTAGATTTGTCGTTTAGTTCACCTTCTGTCTTTAATGATTTTAAATGGGATGTCATTGACTACCCATATGGCAGTGACCACCTCCTTATACTAATCACTTTAACTTCCTTACCAGAAATAATCCCAACAAAACCGCGGCGCTGGAAGCTTCACCTCGGCGACTGGTCACTTTTTAGAGCGAAGGCAACTTTAGAAAATATAGTTTTAGAAGATCTCTCCATAGACCAGATAAATGAAAATTTCACTGATTGTATCATAACTGCCGCACTCACAGCTATTCCTCAGTCGCCAGGAGTGGTGCGACAAAATCATAAAATACGGTGGACAAAAGACTGTAAGGAAGCAAAAAAACTACAAAATAGAGCTTGGGGTAAATTTCGCAGGTATCCGAATAATGAGAATCTCATAAATTTTAAAAAAGCAAGAGCTAAAGCTCGGTACGTCCTTCGTAGGACCGAGAAAATATCATGGAAGACTTACGTCTCTTCTATAAACAGTCACATCACTTCTAAAAAAATGTGGGAACATGTGCGAAAATTAAATGGCAACTTTTCACCATTCACAATTCCTGTATTGACGACACCTGGCACACAAACAAGCATAGGGGAACAGGCAGACATATTGGGGGAACATTTCGCTGCAGTTTCAAGTTCATCACACTATACACAGTCTTTTTTTTTAATACAAAAACACAGCCGAAAAACAGACTTCCAACTAGTGGAGGTGCGCACCAAAAATATAACAGTGTTATTACCCTCCAAGAAATAAATACAGTACTGTCTGCTGGTAAAAAAACTGCTCCAGGACCCGACCAAATCCACTACGAAATGCTGGCCCATGTATCTCAACCTGCCGTAGAGGCACTTTTAAAGTTCTTCATCATAGTTTGGATATCAGGTAAAATACCCGAGGCCTGGAAAAAAGCCATTATTGTACCGTTTCTTAAACCTAGTAAAACCCCAACCTCCCCTAGCAGTTACAGACCCATAGCTTTAACCAGTTGCCTCGCCAAATCCTTCTAAAGTGTCCTAAATATAAGACTAACCTTTGTTCTTCCATCCCGTGAACTTCTTGATATCCACCACTGTGGTTTTAAAAAGGGATGCTCCACTACAGATCACCTAGTCCGTCTCGAAAATACAGTCAGACAGGCTTTTATACACAAACAACACTGCCTTCCAGTCTTTTTTTATTTAGAAAAAGCATATGATACTACATGGAGGTTCGGGATTCTTCAGGACTTAGCTGAACTTGGCATCCATGGCAGAATGCTGAACTCCATTAAAGACTTTTTATCCAACCGCTCATTTAACGTCCGTATAGGCTGAACCCTTTCGAGGGATTTTATTCAGGAAAATGGAGTGCCTCAAGGGTGCATTTTAAGCACAACTCTTTGTTGTAAAAATCAATTTTCTTAACAAAATAATACGAAGGTCCGTTATGTATTGACTTTATGTAGACGACCTCCAGATAGCTTACACATCCTCCAACATATCAACATGTGAAAGACAAATACAGCTAACAATAAATAAACTGACAACATGGGCAGACAGAAGTGGTTTCCGATTTTCCCCACAGAAAACAGTGGCCATTCCGTTTGCACTCAAACGAGGCTTACAGGCAGACCCCACCCTACACCTTAACGAAATAGATTTACCTGTAGAAAATTAAAATAAATTTCTAGGCATAACATTTGACAGAAAACTCATTTTACTGCCTCATATTAACACGTTAAAAAAGAAAACTTCCCGATCACTGAACATACTCAAGGTCCTTTCAAATAAACGCAAGGGTTCTGACAGGGCAGACTTTCTAAAAATTTATCGCTCTGTGGTACGATCCTCGTTAGACTGTGGTAGTATAGTATATGGTTCAGCAAGGCCATCGTACCTGAAACGACTGGACCCAGTTCACAATTTAGGCTTACGTCTTGCAACTGGCGCTTACAGAACGTCACCCATAAATGGTCTTTACGTTGAAACAAATGAACCATCTCTTACAGATAGAAGAAGCATACTTACATGCTCATACGTTCTGAAAATCCGTTGCCTACCGAAACATATCTGTTACGAAATAGTTACAAAGTGACCATCCAGAAAATTTTTAATGATAAACCACAAACTACCAGACCACTCCTCCTGCGTTTTGAAGAGATGTGCGAGAGTCTGGGTGTACTGAACACATTACCTAACATTGCGCTCAGACGAGAGCCACTACCTCCATGGTACAACTTCCCTGCAATATGCGATTTCACTCTCACACAGTTTCACAAAAAGCAAACCCCACAACAACATATAGTACAAGAATTTCTTGCACTCGAGAAAAATTACAATGGTTTTACAGACTTTATAGGGACAGTTCAAAAACAGCCACCTACGTAGGAAGTGCAGTAGTACGAGGGCATAAGAATGAAATAATCAGACTTCCACAGTGTGCATCGATTTTCACAGCCGACTGTTACGCTGTATGCTTAGCCGTAAAAAAAAAATAGTAAATGAAAACCTCAGAAACAGTATTATTTACATAGACTCCCTTAGTTTACTTACAGCTCTCCCCTCTAGAAATGCAATTACCCCGATGCTCGGTGACATAATACACAACATAACAAAAGCCATAGCTCAAGGAAAAAACATAAAACTTAGTTGGGTGCCAAGTCACGTCGGAATTATAGGCAACGAGAGAGCAGACCTCTGCGCTGCGCAGGCTCGTAGCAAGCAAATAATGAAAGTAGATATTCCTTGTAAAGGTTGCATGAACTCGGTACATTGTGAAATAAGGAAGAAATGGCAGTCCGCTTGGGACAATGAATCAAACAACAAACTAC
Source organism: Amblyomma mixtum (assembly GCF_055824585.1). Taxonomy (NCBI): domain Eukaryota; kingdom Metazoa; phylum Arthropoda; class Arachnida; order Ixodida; family Ixodidae; genus Amblyomma; species Amblyomma mixtum. The sequence continues at coordinate 68,293,676 of NC_143019.1, forward strand.
ACTTTGTAAAACCAGTTTTAGGCGAATAGAAATACTGTATTTACCAAGAACGCTTCAAGGAAGTCATTATTTGTCGTCTTCGTATAGGACACACGAACCTGACACACAATTTTCTACTGACGAAAAAAGAGAAACCTTTTTGCGAAGAATGCGGAGTTGAAGTTACAATTAACCATATTTTATTCTCTTGTATGAAATTGGAAAAGCTAAGGAAAAAGTACATTACTCAATTTTATAACGAATACATCCCTTTTCATCCTACACTGCTTTAAGGAGATGATGCAACTGTTGATATATCATGTGTTTTTAGATTTCTTAAGTGCCTCTAAATTTTTTACCCACAGGTCTGTTTTAATTCTAATACACCTCAGCCATTTTCTCACGCCTGAGAAGAAGGCTGAGGTTTTAATTTTGGTTGGTTGGGAGTCTCAGTGTCCTTGTCCAGCCAAGGATAGCTACTGAGGTTTACCAGCCCCCTTTAAAGCTTTACTAGTAGCCATTTGTAAAATTTGTGTACAGTTCAAAAGGAAATATTAATGTCTGAAGGCCTTTACACCAGGGATGACTTTTTACGTCTGTAATATTCAACGAAAAACTTTTACAATACCTTGTGTTTGGCGCATGATGGCCTCAGTTGCCCATGTGCCATAAAACCCAACACAACACAACACAATAAATACTACATAATGGTGGTTTAATGACGTCACGCCCCGTAGAAAAATGAGAAATTGCGTAGAGACGTCAGCACTGTTCTCCTGCGTGATCGTTGCGGGGTGTTGGAATTACCCGTGCCAGGTCATGTAGTTTGACCTCACAACTATTTCGACCAATCCCAATTTTTTCTACACGCCAGCACCAACAACAAAGCGCTTTCTGGGTTGAACGCTAATGTTAACCTTACCTTGTTAAAACGTACGTTTGTATCACGAAAATTGTTTTCAACAAATGGACTGTTTTGATGCGCGGTAGGAGTCTTAAAATACATGAGGCACGTCCTGTTTGGCGTCGTCTTCCTTGCAGTCTTGCTTTCAGCAAGCCCTGCTCATTCACCTTTGTATTATTGGTGTTTTACATAATTCTGTGCCAAATACTCGTATCCGCAAAATTTCGTTCCCTTCACGGTGCCTTGATAAGAAAACGAAGCATACCTGTATTCTCAGCATAGCCGTATATTGTAAACAACAAAAAAGAAAAATAGAGTTCTCTTTCCAGCTGCATAAACTAGGGTACATAATTTGCAGAAGTACTGATGACGGCCCAATGCTGGCCTAAAAAAGCGTTGGCTCGCGCTTTGTTTTTATTTTCGGGCACCATTGGTGCCAAAAAGTGCAGTTGAAGAGGATAGATTGTTTACGCTACGACACATCAGAAGAATTTTTTTCGTCTTGTTTTTGGGTCAAACAGCAATGGTAGCAATGCCTGCTGTAGTCACATTCAATTCAGCGTTAATCACCAAATTTTGCACAATTTCTAAGCCTTTTAGCATTCCTTGCTAGCGTGTTCTTTAAGGGCACAGAAGCTCACTAGCCCTTCTCAGCAATGAGGTGCAACCCCAAAACTGTCTCCCTCCATGCATACTCATTGGAGACACCCTACGCTTTCTTCTGGCCGAACCGGAAGTTTTTGACGCTTGACGCACCAAATTAAGAGTCTCAGAATGCAGGCCGCTTCGATTCGCACTCCATACTGTTGCGAAAATCACTTTAATCCTAAAGCGGGTTACAAACTCAGCACTGAGAATCTACGCGCGATTTCATTAACATCATACGTAGACAAACTATTAGAGCATGCCATCCTCAACAGGCTCCAAAACTATATGGAGGACATGAACCTCCTACCTGAAACAATGTTAGGATTCAGGGCCCAACTATGCGCCCAGGACATAATCTTGCACTTTAACAAGGACGTAATTGAAGCTGACAAAGGAACAGGAACGAAAGCAATATTGTGGTTAGATCATATTAAAGCTTTCGACAACGTCCCCCACAATGCTATTTTGACAAACTCGTCAGAAATAAATCCTGGAAAAAGGACGTACAACTGCATCCAATGCTTCACTAACAGAACAGCAGTGATAACGGTCGGAACAATAGGGTCTACCCCAATCAGACTAGAAACCAAAGGAACACCACAGGGCTCTGACCGGTCCCCCTTCCTTTTTAAGCTCTCCCTGATAAAAATTCCCCCCAAATTGACACAAATTCCAGACCTACATCACACGTTCTGGGCAGATGACCATTTCGGGTAACCAAAGGATGCGAAGGCTACATAGAAGACACACTCCAAGAAGCTGTGGACATCACTGAGGCATGCGCATGGGAATCTGGCCTCACTTGTTCAGACCAAAAATCCGAACTCTTCGTGATAGGACATAAACAAAAAGCTGGGAGAACTTCGACTCACCCCCCTCCCTTTCTGCAAATGAACGTATATGTCAATGGACGATCCGTCAAAGAGGCACAAACCATGAGAATACTGGGGTTGTATCTACCAACAAATGGAACGAACAGTGATACATTCACTAAGCTAAAACGGACGGTAGAAGCGACGGCGCGATTAATCCGCCCCATAGCTAATCGAAGACAAGGGGTAAAGGCAACAGATTTATGCCGACTAGTGCCGGGCTTTGCGCTAAGCAGGATACTCTATGCCACCCTTTATCTGAAATTTGCGAAAGCAGAAAAGGACAAATTGAAGAGCATGATACAGCAGGCCTACAAAGCTACGTCGGAGTGCCACTAAATGACTCAACCGAAAGACTTATGCGGTTAGGAATATACAACACATACAATAAGCTGAAAGAAGGCCATTTGACGGGGCATACAGCGACATTAGCCAATTCCAGAAATGGCAGCAGTATTTTCACCAGGCTTGGAATTAACTTTCAACCTGCGAATAAAGACGCTAAAGTAGGCTTGCCTCGCGACTATAGGACGGCCCTACTATTCAAACAACTTCTCAAAAGCACGCTCCCCATACACGATGAGGCTAGAAGACAAGCACGACGCAAAGCCTTACATAATAAATACGGACAGTGCACTGGAACACTTTATGTAGCTCTCTCGATAACAAGCAAAACGAATTCCTCTGAAAGGGCAAAAAGGCGGCTATAGCCCTCGCCCTTGCGCATAATCATGAGAGCATTATTCTCAGCGGCTCCAAAATGGCTACCAATAATTTTGCAAAAGGGCGAACTACAAACACCTCCCTTAGAATCCTTAACACCACAAAATTCTCACCAAATTATTTCGAACTGATATGGGTCCCAGCCCACAATACAGCCCGAGGTTTCGTCGACCGGGAAGGTAATGAGTCTGGCTCCCTGAATTTCACGAAGGACTCCATGGCCACATATGAGGATCACACCAATCATTTTAAACTAGAGAGGACAACTTCCCCCCCTCCGGACAAAAGCCTTACTAAAGAACAAGAGGTTACGTGGCGTTGTCTACACACGAGGTCGATACGCACCCCATCACTCCTTGCGCACATTTATCCGGATTTATACAATCCAAACTGTAAACACTGTGGGCAACGAGCCAACTATGATCCCATCCTGTGGGATTTGCTTTGACCTCAGAAGGCAAGTTTTGGCGGCAGAGTGGGCTGACAAATTGGGCGAAGGCTATGTACTCTCGACCACTTAACGCGACCTCTCTGCACCAAGCTCTTTCCGGCGAATAATATGTTTTACAATCAATTTAACCTCGTTGTTAAGAAGCACGACCAAGTTAACACATGTCGGCTCGTTTACTTTGATAAACAGCCCAGCCGCGCTTACTGTAGGACGCACTAGCCCTTGCCAGAAAAAAAAAAAATCTGGAGAGCAGAAAATAACAGCGCTATTTCGAAATATTCCAGGGTTTAGAGCGAGGAGGGTGGTAGAGAAACAATTCCAACCTCTAAATTGTCTGCCGTTCCAAATTCTTGAGCTGAATTGGTCCCTTGCCGCTTCTTCCCTTCCTTGACTGAGAGCCCTAAAATGACTGGCTTGTTGTCCACAATGAAACCACTTGCCGAAAAGAACTGTTGGTTATTTTAATTGCTTTTTTGTAGTATGATCGACCATGCGGCATCTGCCTTACCTGTTAGTAACAAAAGAAGTAACGAGGAAAGCGGCTGGCGCATGCGCGCTGTTTTTCTGCTCGTTTGGGCATATATATGCCACTGTGTCATCAATGAAATTCAGCTGCAAGTTAGCCCTGTGTCCTGTGCTTCTCAAGTCGCGCTTTCCATTGCACAGAAAAGGTTTCATTCAGTATTAGCAACTAATCAACTCACGAAAAACCTTGTCAAAGCAAATAAAATATATATAACTGCCGCATGGCCAATCAAAACCTTCCATAAAAATAGAAGCCTCTTTAATAAAGTGTGTTGCCTCTTGCTTTCCCTCGTAAAGAGATAACGCAGCTGATAGCAAAGACACCACGTTGTTACTAACTTTTCTGGTTTGCAGCGGCAGCGAGTTTCCTACGTTTGGAACTACATGTATATTTGCAGTCACATTTTGAATGTTCAAGGAAATGTCGCATCTCCATTTAGTACCTTGGATCCGAAGCTGAGGTTAGATGCAATTGTGCTGTCCAGGACACAGGCGGGGTTTGATGCCCCATAGTAGATGCCATCATGCTGCCCGTGCACAAAGTCGCCGACGCCGCTAGCTGCCTCACGCGCCCCGCCAGGTCCAGAAGGTGAGCGCACATCGCTGTCGTCACCAACTGCGGAGAAAATACCATCGGGATAGTTATGATCCAGTGCCGAAGACAACTAAAGAGCAATAAAAATTCATCACCGCATTGGACACATGATAGTTCTTTTCATCAAAGTTGTTACAATGATGTTTGCAATTATAATAGATAAAGTGCATCTGAGTGCGGCTATAGGGCTACAATGTACACCTTTGATGGTCTCTGGAATTCTCTTAATTAGGCAAAATCCTTCCAGGTGCGCCACTTCAAACCCTGCCTTCGTATAGGCTGTGTCTGCACCAAGTGGTGTCAGCAGATCACGCAAAAAAACTGCTAAATCTGCGAAGATGTTTAGTGAGATGGGCTGACAATCAATTGGCACTCCTATCGATCAATGGTGATTCCAATATTATTGGTCAGTTCTTTTGAAAACTATTGTTCTTTGAGAGTACAGCCTAAAGCGCATCGTAATATTTAATGCACTTTGAACAATGTCTAATTTCTTGCAGACAACAAAAGTGCCAGCTGCGACAGCACCCAGTGTCCTCCCTGGCCAACTCCCGTTCTTTATTTTGCTGAGACCGACGACCTCGCAGCGAACCAGTATTGCTCTGCCGTGTCTGCCTTCTCGTACCGCCGGTGTTGATCATACGTACTTATTACTGCGAGAGCATTTCTAGGCTTTGTCGGTGGGCTCGTGTCACCAAAACGAGTCCGCAAAACGTGTCCGCAGGAGTTGTGACGTTCTCAGACGAGGTAGCATCAAACGAGTGGTTCTAATCGAAAGAGGATCATGTCAGCCCGCTGCGCAAAAAGAAAAAAAAATATGTTGGTAGGATGATTAGTTAATTAATCTGAGCCAAAATTGCCGAAAAAAGTCCAAATAGCGTGGAAGTCGATAGAGTGAGTGGACGTGAATACTGCCGTGGACGGCAAAATAGTGGAAAAAAAAGTGGCAACGAGTGAAAATAGATTTTGAAATGAAATTTATTCAATGAGCGATAATTACTCAAGCAAACAGTTTAATTGACATAGAATAATTAGTTAATTATCGCTAAAAACCATTGGAAGGTGGAATAGGCTGGACGGGGGTATAGTGAGTGGACCGGAAAGCAACCAAGGCGCCAAATTTGAAAAAGCAAAATGGTTGACTGAGATAAAAGAAAATTCAATCAGAGTAAATAAATGGATCTTTAATGAAAGCATAAAATAATTGTGCTAATCCAGTAGTTAAATTAATTAAAACAAAAAGAAAATGACAAACAGAGGCGGTGAGTGCCGAATAAGCGTCGATGCTTTCGCATTCTCCCAATGTGGGTCGCTGCAGTGATCTCTCATTTTTTTACCTTTTGGCTTTAAAAGTCCGATTTGAAGGAAATAAAATTCCAAGGACACTTAACGGCTCCGCCTAAAAGGTATGACGTGGTAACTTTGTAGATGTTGCAGGCGTCCCGATTACTTTGCGTATTTAAGAACACGATTAAGACACAGATATAGAGCGTGATACATTACTGAGAAGAGTGCGAGCCGAACACAAAGACTGTTCGCCGAACACAGGCCGCGACTGATTGCGATGCTACAAGGGGACAAAACTGTCAAGGTCACTGCGCGCACCCGGTCTGAAACGGACGGCGCCGGGAAGCGGCTCTGTCTCGTCTTCCATCGCGTTGCCGTCGGCGATGGTGCTGCTACAACTTGGCATGCTACAGGGGCGCAAACAGGAGGAGAAGAAGGGTGCGCTGATGGCAAATGTTCAAGAATACTAAATGGCGCCAGCATAAAAGTGACAAACGAGTGCCACAAGAGAGTCAGGTAATCGGACGTCGTGGTTACTGCTCCACGGTTCATCCTTATCTGCGGGACAAGTGAGCCGCTTATCTACCGGTCATCGTTGGAAAAAGTTAATTTGCTGCAGAGATTGTTCGGATTAATGATATCCCTCGGTAAAGTCTTGCAAATTGCCGGTTTTCTTGCTCAATGTAAAGAATTGCTGCCAGTCCGGAGCATAACTTGATATAAACCGTACGTCGGCACTGTGCTAACCTACAAACTAAGCTAAACAATAACTGAAAAAAAGAACTGAAAAAAAGACTAGGGATGAAACATTCTAAGGCTCCGCAAACAAGAGTTTGAAGCTAAGGTTGCGAGCAATTAAAATTGTGCAAATACCACTACAGAAAAAGATGACCCGGATTACGAGAGAACGCTTTTAGCTTTAGCTGCAGGTGATGTGTTTTTGCTTGATTTTGGAGCCGCGACGATAGTGCAAATAAGAGTCCAGTGTACGACATGGCAGATATCTACTTGGTTTGTTCGTTGTAATTTTCCTTTGTTCAAGACGGTGGTTGTATCTTCGCGCCGTGCGTGACTGAGAGTGCGTCTGTACCTGTATGAAGGCGACGAAGATGAAATCCTCGTTCGGGGTCGCCACGAACTGAACCTGCAATGGCCCCGTAGCGTACTGGATGATGACGTTGACGCCGGAGAACTGTTGCGACACGATCCCCACCACGGCGAGCATGTAATGCATGATAGGCATCGGTGTCTTCGGGTAGATCACCTCAATCACCTGCGGTGAGTGTGTTTAGAATCCTCTGGGCATGCAAAGATTTCTTTCGTTCGTAGCAAAAGCGAAAGGAAGCAGGGGGATGTGCAGCGGATAGCACTTTCCACGTCGTGAGTACAGAATACACTGAAAATTATGTACAACTACCGTCGCAGCTGTACCCTCCAACTCCACACTTCTAATTTGATCGTTGGCTGCCCAGTGATTACAATAGGTACAGGTGAATGGGAGCCAACTTTGTTCTCCATTAAAATGTTGTACATTCCAGTTTGAGCTCAGTACGTATTGTCTCAGACCCTCCCAGTGACCTAGCCTACCCGTAAAAGGCGTTTACTAGTCAGGCTGACGGTGAAGTTTTGGTCGTTTTTTTTAAAGCATCATACAAAGCTTGTTATCTTATCAACACATATATGAAGAAAGATGCATGAAGATCCTTAGTTAAAGCAACGATGTAAATTCAAAGAAAGGCTGGCAAGCGTAGCAGGGGCAGATGATATTAGGAAGTCTACGGGCATAAAGTTTTCCCTAATGTTAATTGGAGGCATATTGGGGATACTTTTTTTTTCTGCAATATGAGTAGATAGGTTCATCATGATGGCCTGATAATGAGAGACTAGTTTGCTGTCGAGAGATAGAATAATCGACAATTTCGGGATAATAATATAACAGGAAATATTTCGATGCCCCGTAATGGATTTAAATGCGAAGCCTAGGAATTATAAATAGGTCAACTTTCTTAATTTCTATACTTGACCGCCAACAATACTTGTCAGGGTTCATTCCCACCTCGAACCCGTTTCTTTTCTCTTGGCACTGCAGGTACCATAAAGAAGTGCTAAAACTTAAATTTAACAGAAATGTTTTTCGTTTGGAGGTAAACGCACCCAATTTATTTTATTATTTTAAAACACTTTGCAGTCCACAAAATAGAGTTGACGAACGAAAGCAGATGGAAACACCATAAGATCAAAATTCTGCGATACCGACGATGACAGCAGACAGCAGAAACTGTACACTTTCCGGGATACATGGGCAAAAAGCAAAACGGTAGGAAAGCACAAGCATACCTTTAGAGCGCATATGCCAGTACCAAGGGAAGTCGAAAGTCATTAAAACAATTAGTTGTAATGGGCGTGTTGCTGCATCGCAGACTGTCCAAACAAGGAGGAGAGCAGTGAAGGTAGCTGTACAGTCGCGATGGATAGAAATGCGAACACCGCGGCGCATACACCTACCGCTGTTCGTCATCGCTCTTGTATTTGGACAGTAAGAAAATAAAATGATAGCATCATGGATGACGCCAGCATCTTTTAGTTAACTCCAAGGTACAAGCGCAATAAAAATAAAAGCGAAAATCGCAGCACGCAGGAGGCGCGCTGTACGCATTTCTTTCTATCGTCTCTCTACAAGCGGTGACTTTACCCTAAACTGACGTCGAAGGTGCCATACCTTTGTGAAACACGTTCAAGAGTACGGTCGCGTTAGACATCAGGATTAAGGAGCCGGGTTTGGATATTTAATGAAAACACAAAAAAATTTGCGTGTGTTTGCAAATATTTTGTGTTTGCATCCAATATGCAAACCCGAATTCCTAATCCTTGAAGCCTAACGTGGCCGCACTCTTGGACGTGTTTCAAAAAGTCATGGCGCCTTCGACGTCAGTTGCAAACGCAGTTATATTCTCGTCGAGCGGTTCATGCGCTAGAGAAGAGAGGACGTGGGCTATGACTTGTCGTCTGTACTCCTGTGATTGTGTATATATAATGGGCTGTTCGGCTGGTCATTCATTTTCCCATAATGAGGTTGCAGCGCCAGTAAGGCCCGATACAAATACGGACGACCAATATGTGCGCATTGTCCCGTCTGTCTTTGTTACGTGTCTTCAGGGTACCGTACAAACGTTATCTTCACCGTCCTTTCTCTAGCGCTTCCGTTTCAAAAGCCAATATCAGCTGTTGGTCCTTCCGCGCATGCTTGTCAGCATCATCGCCGTTGCCCGACTTGCGCTGCTGCTTACCTCGAACTCGCTGTCCGCCAGAGAGGGAAACCTGCGTAGACGCCTCAGCGCCGCCTGGGCGTCGCCACGCCTCCCCCGCTCCATAAACCAGCTTGGAGACTCGACGGCCCGTAGCAGCAGGACGGCCGTCAGGATGGACGGCACCATGTAGCACAGGGCCAGCTGCGACCATTCGATGAACTGGCCCAGAACGTACGTGTACATTATGCCCGCAGCGATGCCCGTCAGGTGAGCGCCACACTGCGCCAAGGGTGAAGAGGTCAGCGCTTGCGGCTTCTTTCGGCAATAGTGATAAACTCTGTGACGTCTCTGTTGCGGAGACGCCACGTTTCTCCATAACAAGTTCTCATGGTGTTTGCCGCACAGCACTTGTGACCGAGATCTGTCATAAAGTCACTTAGCCAATAATCAGTTTACAGCCACTTCCGGTTGTATATTTGATCCATATATCCTGCACACCCTGTGTATTGTGCCGCCTATCTCATTCGCGGAAGATGTCAGGCTGCTTGCGTGGGAGGACTCATCGCCTAGATTCAGGGAGGTGGGTGCCGTAGGGCCGCCATTATAAGAGTACATAGAAGCTATCGCAGTATGTTACATTCGGACCCAGAGTTGTTCTTACCTCAATCGCAGCCGCTCCCCCTAGCACTACCACTCGCCTGGTCTTTCACATCCCCCTGCTGTTCACACTTCCAACTCAAACTTGCATTTACAGGGTCGCCATCGCTCGTCACTCCGCCCACAAACACGCATTGCGGTGTGCGCTATTAAATGTCTAAGTTTCCAATTCTACCAGGGTTTGACCAGTACCTCCCCTGTTGAAAATTCCAGCAAAAGTCATGTTGGAGAAAACGGTGGGCCGAATGGAAGTGTTGGTTTCCATGTTGGAGAAAACGGTGGGCTGATTGGAAGTGTTGGTTTCCACGCTGGGTGCTGTTGGAGCGAATGGGAGAGATGTTGGATGCACTAATGGCGACTTTGGGCCACCCTGGATTGAGTGGAAATTGTGGTGGCTGCACCTGCACTTTCAGTAAACAATATTGGGCTGAATGGAAACCACGCTGGACACTTCAGTGAACACGGTGGGACGGGATGGGCTTGGTGGTATCCATCGTGATTATCTCGGTGGGCCTGGCAGGCAACACTGGACTATGTGGAAACCACGGTGGGAGCCTATGGATGTGTACAGTCGCGAGCAAAAAATATTAGCACAGATCACTGGCGATCAGAATTCGTATATCTCACCACGCGGCGCTGCGGTAGGCAGAACTGCCTAACGGGCCGTTTCCATGTTTGCAGCCTAGGGGGGGGGGGGGGGGGGGGGCGGCAGGAAGTAAGCTTTATCAAGCGTGCACCGCCCGAGCGTTGAAGTGCCAACCCTACGTGACTGTGCTTGCGGAATTTATTTTGGCTCGGTTATCATGAGCACAGATGGCTTCTTTTTATTACTGTTTTTTTATGTCCGCGATGGTTTGTCAAAAGGAACTCGCGGGAACAATAGATGATAGCGCTGCTTTTAGTCAGCAGTTTTGCTGTCCGTGGCAGTCCGCTAATTTGCTGTCCGTGGCAGTCCGCAGTAATTTTACTGTCCGTGGCAGACCCCCTTAATACTGTAGAATGGGAACGGCCCGGCACTCCCGTTATCAGCCTCTCCGCCACCCGCAGTGCCAGGCGTTGTCATTCCGGCGCTCTGGTGTTCCGTCATGTGTGCTAATCTTTTTTACCCACGACTGTACCTACTTGTTTGGCATGGCACAAACCATGTCTGTATTTGAATGGCCGATGCTGGGCAGCAGATACAGCATATGCATGTGCCTATATGGTTGACAAAATGAAACTCATCAATGCACTAACAATCTCAGTGGGTCAAATCCATCAAACGTACACTTGGCACTTTATGCTGTTAGAATAAAAACTGCAAGACAAATTTCTCTTTTTTTACACGTGCATTTGTTGACTTGACAGTTTCAGAAAAATTTTTTAAAAAGTAACGACTTATATACTTGGGCTTAGATTATCATTAGCAAAATATTTGAGAAAAAGTTTAACTTCATTGTTCACAAAATAATAAATTGCAGGTTTGCAGAGCCCTGCATGCCTGAATCTGAACACTCAATTTCATTCAGAAAATTTTATTGAGCGTGCATTTCAAGACATATACTAATTCAATTAACAAATTGTTAACCACATAGCTGGCCACACAGCTTCTTTGTAGAAGGGTTACGAATACAAATATATACACAGAATATTTCGACAAGGCTGCACTCTTATACATGCACCTCGGTACACAATTACCAGTACAACACTGTTTTTCAAAATAGAAATGCAGATATATATAAATACAATATGAGGATATAAATTACACAGCATATTTCATACTAAGAATTGATTTGGTTTTCACGTTGGATGAGAGAACTCCACTATAAAAAATGCACACCTTCACTGTAGTCTCAAGAAAGCATATACCGTGGAGGTTGTTCTCTCGACGCGCGTTTCAACGCTGCCGCCTCTCACGTCGTGCTGCCGATCAAACAGCGTCACCATGTTTTTACGACAACCTACTCTCTACGACTGCTACGTTGGGTATTTTGTTAGCCTTGCTGATCTCCCATCAATATAAAAAAAAACTTCCCCATACAAACAGAAATCGGCATGTAATTTCGTGAATGAGCAAAGCAGCAAGCCATACTGCCGTGAGAACTCAGGCATTTTTCAACCGCAGCGCAAGCAACAGGTCGTTAATTCGCGCGTTTCTACCAGTGGTAATTGCTCGCAATCGCTGCAATTTCTCTGGATGCCGATACGGCTGAATACCCAATAAAAATACCAAAAATAAAATAAAAAGTAGGATACAAGCTTTTTCACAACGAAACCGAAACAAAAACTGGTTGTCACCGCCAGGTGGCTGCCGGTAGCTGTTTTTCTGTATAACCCTCATGGCGGTTCGGGTGCTGCGTCGCGTGCATCGCGCTTCGGCGCTTGCTACAATTCGCTACTTGGATTGTGAGCCGTCGTGAACTGTGTTGTGGTTTGCGTGTGTTTCTTCTTGCTCAAGGGTGCACAATCGCGCAGTGCTGTCGACGTAGCCTATTCGAGGCAAAGTGTCATTTTTCTGGTCTCTCTAACTTTTCAGTCTGTGCGCTTCTTTGTGTAGTCCAGGATGGGTGTCCAGGCACAAAGACGCGCGGGCAGTGTCGCGGTGGAAATGTTCCAAATAAGGCCCGGAATATTTTCTTCTGTGTGACTACGTGGTAGAGAGTGCCGGCTACGTAGCACTCGTGCTGAAATCTCACTGGTTGGTGTAGTGCCCGTGACACGAAGGCAAACAGCGTTCTGCACGACTACGCAATCATCTGAAAAGGTAAGCAGTACTCGTGCATTATCCGAAGCATATAATGCTGGAACGGTGACCTGTCGTACTGCTGCAGTATTCGTGTTCAATGCTATAAAAAGCGTTTAAGGCGCTTTTGTTGTCGCCGCGGTGAGTTGCTCTGCCAAGAATTGTCGCTGTCGGTACTTGTTTTGGCGAAGGGGATGCGACCGTGCGTGCGCTAGCTTTGCATGATTTTGGTATGCGCATGTTTGCGCGTTTTGTTTCTTGTTGAGCACAGATTTGTCCTCGTATATGCCTCGTTCTACGCGTTTCTGCCCATGCTTGTTCACACCACCGCGCACGTTTCAAGGACCGGCACTTTGGCTGTGCGTAAAATGTATGATTGTCTTTCAAGATAGCGTTAGCACTTTGAGGGGGATTGAAACACTTTTTATTCGCCGCGGTTTTTGCTTGGCCCTAGACTGTTGAACCTTAGGTCGTGGGGTCGATCCTGATGTCAGTAGCCGCATTTCGATTTAGGTGAAATGAAAAAAAGAATGCCCCTGTGCTGTGCGATGTCAGCTCACGTTAAGAAATTCTAGGTGGTCTAAATTAATCCGGAACCCTCCAATACGATCAGTGCCCATTTTCCGCATCTGAATTCAAACCCCACTATAAAGAAAGCACTGTCTCAGGTTGCAGTTACCAACGAAAGTTAATTTCCGGCCGTCAGGATCTAATTTTTAAATGAGTATGTGAAGATTTTTTTTTTTTTATGATACCGATAGCGTTTCTGGCTACCCAGAGTATAGGATCTTGCATTTCGATCACTCTGCTGTTTGAAAATTGGTTTCTGAGGAAAACAAGTGACGCAATAATTGTCTCAGTTATTACGATGTTTATCTACGCTTTCGAACGCAGATTTGTTTTGCTCATAGCAAGATTCCTTTACTAGTGCTAGGGGAACTGATGCATTTTAAACAGGGTAGTTTTCCTTTGTATTGAGGCGTATACTTGGGCAAGTATATTTGCGTATACTTGGGCAAGTATATTTTTCGTGATCTTTTTACATTCATGTGATATTCACTGTTGGACCGAGTTCGCATGCTTGTTTTTGTACTCCTGTCATAGTGATAATGGAAAATTGGTATCTGCAGGTGGCACATCTGTCTTCCAGTCCGAGTCAATGGCATGGATTTTGTGGCCACCAGATGAAGTCAAAAGCTGTGTTGTAAGTTGTTATTGCATTGTGCTTTGTTCTTGTGGTTGCCATGAAATGTTCTCTTACTTTCATTGCTCTTTTCCTTAATGCTACTGCTTGGAGCAGTTTGGATTGCTCTGCAGAGCCCATGCTTGTTCACACCACCGCGCACGTTTCAAGGACCGGCACTTTGGCTGTGCGTAAAATGTATGATTGTCTTTCAAGATAGCGTTAGCACTTTGAGGGGGATTGAAACACTTTTTATTCGCCGCGGTTTTTGCTTGGCCCTAGACTGTTGAACCTTAGGTCGTGGGGTCGATCCTGATGGCAGTAGCCGCATTTCGATTTAGGTGAAATGAAAAAAAGAATGCCCCTGTGCTGTGCGATGTCAGCTCACGTTAAGAAATTCTAGGTGGTCTAAATTAATCCGGAACCCTCCAATACGATCAGTGCCCATTTTCCGCATCTGAATTCAAACCCCACTATAAAGAAAGCACTGTCTCAGGTTGCAGTTACCAACGAAAGTTAATTTCCGGCCGTCAGGATCTAATTTTTAAATGAGTATGTGAAGATTTTTTTTTTTATGATACCGATAGCTTTTCTGGCTACCCAGAGTATAGGATCTTGCATTTCGATCACTCTGCTGTTTGAAAATTGGTTTCTGAGGAAAACAAGTGACGCAATAATTGTCTCAGTTATTACGATGTTTATCTACGCTTTCGAACGCAGATTTGTTTTGCTCATAGCAAGATTCCTTTACTAGTGCTAGGGGAACTGATGCATTTTAAACAGGGTAGTTTTCCTTTGTATTGAGGCGTATACTTGGGCAAGTATATTTGCGTATACTTGGGCAAGTATATTTTTCGTGATCTTTTTACATTCATGTGATATTCACTGTTGGACCGAGTTCGCATGCTTGTTTTTGTACTCCTGTCATAGTGATAATGGAAAATTGGTATCTGCAGGTGGCACATCTGTCTTCCAGTCCGAGTCAATTGCATGGATTTTGTGGCCACCAGATGAAGTCAAAAGCTGTGTTGTAAGTTGTTACTGCATTGTGCTTTGTTCTTGTGGTTGCCATGAAATGTTCTCTTACTTTCATTGCTCTTTTCCTTAATGCTACTGCTTGGAGCAGTTTGGATTGCTCTGCAGAGCCCATGCTTGTTCACACCACCGCGCACGTTTCAAGGACCGGCACTTTGGCTGTGCGTAAAATGTATGATTGTCTTTCAAGATAGCGTTAGCACTTTGAGGGGGATTGAAACACTTTTTATTCGCCGCGGTTTTTGCTTGGCCCTAGACTGTTGAACCTTAGGTCGTGGGGTCGATCCTGATGGCAGTAGCCGCATTTCGATTTAGGTGAAATGAAAAAAGAATGCCCCTGTGCTGTGCGATGTCAGCTCACGTTAAGAAATTCTAGGTGGTCTAAATTAATCCGGAACCCTCCAATACGATCAGTGCCCATTTTCCGCATCTGAATTCAAACCCCACTATAAAGAAAGCACTGTCTCAGGTTGCAGTTACCAACGAAAGTTAATTTCCGGCCGTCAGGATCTAATTTTTAAATGAGTATGTGAAGATTTTTTTTTTATGATACCGATAGCGTTTCTGGCTACCCAGAGTATAGGATCTTGCATTTCGATCACTCTGCTGTTTGAAAATTGGTTTCTGAGGAAAACAAGTGACGCAATAATTGTCTCAGTTATTACGATGTTTATCTACGCTTTCGAACGCAGATTTGTTTTGCTCATAGCAAGATTCCTTTACTAGTGCTAGGGGAACTGATGCATTTTAAACAGGGTAGTTTTCCTTTGTATTGAGGCGTATACTTGGGCAAGTATATTTGCGTATACTTGGGCAAGTATATTTTTCGTGATCTTTTTACATTCATGTGATATTCACTGTTGGACCGAGTTCGCATGCTTGTTTTTGTACTCCTGTCATAGTGATAATGGAAAATTGGTATCTGCAGGTGGCACATCTGTCTTCCAGTCCGAGTCAATGGCATGGATTTTGTGGCCACCAGATGAAGTCAAAAGCTGTGTTGTAAGTTGTTACTGCATTGTGCTTTGTTCTTGTGGTTGCCATGAAATGTTCTCTTACTTTCATTACTCTTTTCCTTAATGCTACTGCTTGGAGCAGTTTGGATTGCTCTGGCCTGATATGTTTACATGTTTATATGAGTAATATTAGTTGGCTGTCAGAATGGGCCGGTTGCAGGCCATTTGAAGTTTTACATTCAATATTGCTCGTCTTTTAACCGTTGCATTCTATGCATGAAGTGCGAAATGTCTGCATGTTCTTGGCTGCATTATGTGATACTATTTGACTACGAATATTAACATTATGATGCATGTGTGTTAACCTAAATATGTGTTTTTATGCCACTCATCGCAGGTCACAGATGTAAAAGAAAAAGTGCACACATGAGAACTGGTTTCATTACTGCTGCCTTGTTTTTGCTAAGCATGGAGAGCTGAGCTAATTGGTTCTGGGTAGAATTATGAGACATCATTCCAGTGTACAAAAACACATGAACGAAGAGAGTAGACTCCATAGACCCCATACTTCAACTGAGGTTGATTCCACAACATGAGCTTTTTACATGCAAAGTGGTGGTACTAGTGACCCCTGTGGCTGAAAAGTGTTTCCTCGACCAGGTAACAATTATTCAATGTTGCAAAAACAAAAACATAGGCGTAAGGTTAGCTTGTCACTCAAGTTGAATGCATTGGCGTGACTAAACATTGCCTACCTGGCTGACCCAACACACATTTGCGTTGAGATAATCTATTTCTTTTTCTGCCTGCCTGCTCCAGTTGCCTTACTTCGGCATTGATGCTGTCACGACTCTGTGACAGCATCAATGCGCAAGTAAGGAGACTGGAGCAGGCAGTTTTCACAGGAGAAATTGTAGCCTTAGTGGTAGAAAGCCAGGTTCGAGAGATGAAGTGTGCTGGGCAGCGCAAGCCGGAAGACAACGCACATTCGCAACAGTGACCTGTCATTGTGCCCTATTGCCATCAGGTGTCACACCGCCTCAAGAAGGCCAGTGACAAACACGATGTACATGTCGTATTTTCAGCTTGGGAAAGCTGGGATGCATGTGCCACCTGATAAATGACGTTACGAAAAAGCCTGCCTACAAAACTAAGCACACCAAACCCCTCGTTAAACATGAGGTTGACATGGTGTACAGCATCCTCCTTGCCTGTGGCAAACATTACATTAGACAGACGAGGCTTGCATCAATGAACGCTTGCTTGAACATTGCAGGACAGCTGATTCATTAAGTGGCAGAGGTCATTTAGCTGAGCACATTCGCCTTTGCTTGCACAAGCGAGCATGCAAGGCGTTTTTGAAAGAAACACATGCCTTGTGCAAGTTTAGCACTTGAAAGGGCTGGGAAATTTTTTAAGCCTTTTGTATCTCTGTTGAAAAAGAGAATTACGTCAGCAGCCCTTCTGCAGCGCTCCAGAAAAAGAAATAGATTATCTGGAGGCAAATATGTTTGTTGGGTCAGCCAGGTAGGTGATGCATAGGCGTGCCGATGTGTTTAATGTGAGTGGCAAGATACCTTTACCCCTATGTTTTTTTGTGTTTTGGTTTTTGCCGTCCTGAATAATTGTTATCTGGTGGCGGAAATACTTTTCAGCCCCAGGGATCACTAGTACCCCTTTGCACATAAAAAGCCTGTGTTGTGGAATAAACCTCAGTTGAAATATGGTGTCCATGGAGTCTACTCTCTTCATCCGTGTGATTTTGTGTGCCGGAATGATGTCTCATAATTCTCCCTTGTTTTCAGTGAATAAGGAGGGCTTCTGGTGTCTCTTTTTTTGTATGTGATGGTTATAACAAAGTGGCTACCCATAAACTGTCATTTTGGGCTTAATTGAAGGATCCTTGGGAATTTGTTTGACAGCATATTCCATGGGCACTTTCTTCAGAAAAATCAGTTATTTGTTACCCATTTCACTGCATTAACCATTGCTTCTCATCATGTCTCAAAAGTCATTGATAAGCACAAGCTTTCGAGTACCTGAGGGCTGTGTGAGAAGCCTTCTGACATACTTTAAACTACTGAGGATATCTGAAGACAGATTTTACCAATAATTGTTAGCCAATCCAAACCTCTTGGTTCTATCCCTGACAACCTGAAGCTGACCTGTCAATAATTAAGGCTGGAAACCGTTCTGATCCCCAAACTGTTCTCCTATTTTATTGATGTGCATTTTGCATGAACTGTTAGAGCACGAAATGAGTCCGCATATTACTTGCCACCATAATTCAAACTAATATTTCTATACCACTCATCACGGCTCCCATTCTCTTTACTAATGTGCAATCCAACTTTTTGAATTCACAACAGATTTTCACCCAAATTTAGATTCTTTATTTTAGGCAAGTGTCATCGACTTGAATTTCTCCAAAGCTTTTCATGTTTGTCATTATAACCTTTTAGCTACACTCTCATGCTTGAGCCTTCATTCTTTGATATTAGTGTAGATTCATTGCTTCCTGTTCTACGGCTGGCCTTAAAAAACTTGTACTTCTTCTCTTATGAAGCCCAGCATATCAATATGCAAAATCATAAGGCGTCCCTCATCCTGAGTCACTTTGGGATGTTAAACCCCCATAAACGAAACCAAGCACATTACTAAAGTACATTAATATTAGCCATTCAATAACAGTCTTTGTCTTTATGTCCCAACCTTGTCTTTATGACTGCATTATTCTGAAGGATGCCCCAACTATCTCAGCTACTCTGACTGTATTGACTTTTGCAAGATGGATGAATGGGCTTGTTTGTAATTCATTATGTCAAAACAGCGCAAAGAAGAGAAAGATGAGGAAGGAATGCGACGGTGCGAGTGCTGACTTTCAAGAAGGTTTATTGGAAAGCACATCAAAATATATACACTGTGGCCTAAAAAAAGAATGAAGAAAGGGTGCCTTGTAACATTCACTTTGGATCTGTCAAAAACAAAACGAAAGTTGAATATGAAGCATTTAAGAGCATGAACTCTTTCTTAGGGAGCGATAAAGAAGGTGTGTTAACACATTGATTGCGTTTTTTCTACAATTTCAGTGGCCTCGATCATCTCATGCACAAACTTTTCTGTGTCTGTCTATCACAATGCAGCACAAGAAATTACGCCTCACAGCATAAAGGATGTGGCAAACGATCGCAGTCGCGACAATGAAACATCAGATTCCCCCTGCTAGCTTTGTTCACATCGTAACGGTGGTCTTTTGACCTCTCATTGGCACCTCTGCTAGTTTCTTGCTGAAGTTGATACATTAGCCAGATGGTTCAACTTTAGATTATTACATAGTTTCTTGGCTCTGGACATTGCTATTAACAAATCAGCTGTTGTGTGACACTTGAACTCAGAATTAACTGCCTCCGTTGCCTTGGACAGAAAGACGCCTTTAGACATGACCACAAAACCACCTTCTTTATCAGCAGTTGAATGCGATAGGGCCCACCGTCTTAAACCCGTTACAGTTCAGCCTGCGGGCAAGTTTCTGGCATGGTTCAAACCACGACACCCCATCAACCAACGCCCCCTGAAACACACCTGTCACGCTCAGGTCCAGGCACAGGAAGGCAAGACGTCAAAGTATGGCAAACAGCTCCAGAATAGTCCTCTTCGAAGGAACAATGGCAAATTTTGGCCCGTATATGCTTCAAGCAGCAGACGAGGCAGCAACTCAGTGTCGACATTGTGTACCTTGTTTTCAGACACTCGTGCCTTGGCTTCTCTGCTCCGGGCTAGTGAGCGCAAAGTGGCTGCAAAGTGGCATTCCAGATGGCTTTCACCTGGTCAACGGTGCGTGACACCGTCAACCAGCCACTCCCTGGCTTGTTTTCAGGCACAAGAGTTTGACAACAAGGTGCACACCTTCAGCTTGGAGTCGCTGCCTCGTCTGGTCCTTGAAGTGCTTATGGACCAAAATTTTCCGTTCCTCCGAAGAGAACTATTGTGGAGATGCTTGCCATGGTTTGACGAGTTGCCTTTTCCACGCACAGACCTGAGTGTGACAGGTGTGCTTCGGGATGTTTTGATGCAGTGTCACGGTTTGAACCCTCTTTAGGAACTTGCCCACAGGCCGAACTGTGTCGTATTTAAGAGGGTGGGCCCTCTTGCTTTCAACTGCTGATAAACGGTGGTTTTGTGGTCGTATCGAAAGGCGCCTGTCAGTCCAAGGCCACAGATGCAGTGTATTCTGAATTTGAGTGCCACTTACTATCTGATTTGTTAAAAGCAAAGTCCAGTGCCAAGAAACATTAACAATCTAGAGTTTAACCATCAGGCTAATGCCATCAACTTCAGTAAGAAAAATTGTCCAGCTATCTTCTTTACCGCAAAGACCCATAAAGGTGACTGCTCCTTGAGGGTTGTAGTTTAAGAGAATGGAACCTGTCAGAAACAAATCGCCTTCTCTTTGCGACATAAAATTAAGTTGCTGAGCATTGATGACTCCTCTCGTGTAAGATCTGCAGAGAAAGTAACGCAGTTTCTACACAATAACTCTCGCACCAGTTTCATGGGGTGCTATGTTGACATCAAGGATTTATATTACGCCATCCCTCAATCAGGATCAATAATGTGTTGAAGAATTCATTAACCTAAATGGAGCAGTGGCATTCCAAACGTCTCAGGCGTTTTGGTGAATAATTTTGTCGCACTTTTAAGCTCATACCTTCAGTCCACCTTTATTACATTTCAGAATAGCTTGTTTTTGCAAAAAAAACTATTAGCGCCGCTGTTACGTGGCTTATTGCAGGATCTCCAATCCTGACGAAGCATTGTCTAAGGTGAGAGAGGAGTTCAGTCAAAGCCTCAGTCCACTTTGAATCACCACTGAAATTATAGAGGATAATATGTCATCACATTTATTGGATCTCAATCTTGGGTGGTTACACTTGTTGGGCTTACGAGCCAAGGGAAAACAAGCTACTTTTACCATTTTCTTCGGTTCAGTCTAAGCTGGTCAAGAGGTGTCACTAACCTTTGCTTCAAAAATTCCTTAATGAAATCCTGTTTGATTGCCATGACATCCAGTTTTGCCCAGCTCATATGCCGTTTGTCCTTTACTGGATATTTAGAACCTTTGTCAGTGTATTTAGCCGATTGCTTTAAGCAGAAGTTGAAACATTCTTTTTGTGCCCCCGTCGAGACTGTAACTCCCAAAAGGAAGTTTGTACGTACCTTTCTCTACATCCACAATTGGTCGCACCGGTTAAATAGGCAGTCGAGTTGGCGTCGATATTGTTTTTCTAACCCTATGAAGTTTCAGTACCTGTAGTCAACCGAGATTATCCATCAGAGTCTCTTCGTGCACTGCACAGAAGACATAGTGTGTTCGAACGCCTTGAAATGCGGCTATGTTTACAGTGGGAAAACAGGCAAGTGTGTCACTGAGAGGTTTAAAAGACCACCACGACGATGTGAACAAAGCTTGCGGGAGAACTTTGATGATTCACTGTCGCAATTGCAATTGTTTGCCAGATCCTAAACGCTGTGAACCGGAATTCATGTTCTGCATTTTGCCTGACAGACACAGAAAAGTTTGTGCGTGAGATAATCGAGGCCACTGAAATTTAAAAAAAAAACCGTAATCACTGTGTTAGCACACCTTCTTTACGCTTCCTAAGGAAGAGTTCATGCTCTTAAATGCTTCTTTGTCAGTTTTTGTTTTGTTTTACACTCATGCAATGTGGTTGACACAAGGTGCCCTTTGTTCGTTGTTTTTTTTAGGCCACAGTGTATATATTTTGACGTGGTTTCCAATACACATTGGTGATAGTCAGCACTCATGCCATCATATTTATTCCTTCGTTGTCCTTGTCTTGTCTGCATTGTTTTGTCACAACGTATTGACCTCCTTTCCCACCTCTAGGGTTAATGGTATGGAGAAACCTTAACCAAATGCAGCCCCACATACTTGGAGCATGTCACGATACATGCTGCTGGCACCACAAGGGCACTCGGGTTTATCAGGAGATGTCATGATCTGTGTGCTCTTGCCATGCTGCGCAGTTTATGCATAAAAATTTTATTGATTCCAAACTGAAGTATTCCCTAGCTCTTTCAATTTTGCACCAAACTGTTTGATGCTACGCCACCAACTCCCTTTAATCCAACAGCGACACTTGGTACAGCATATGTGTAATCAGTCATCTCATTTGACCACCAGACATCACTGCATAAAAGGGGAAACGCTCGTTTAGGTGTGTTCCATATACTCTACAATACTTTTCCACAACTTAATGTTAAATGTTGCTGCCCCGCTTCAGACCAGGATGCCATCACAACTAGATCAAGAAATTTTTCCTGTTCCCATTGAAGAATAAATCAAATCAAAGTTTATTTCCCATCTAGCACTACAGATGGAGGAATCGTAGAAAAAAGCTGCCCTTGGGCAGCTTGACGAGTCTACAATCCTTATTATTGACAGGGAGGCAACACAAGAGTTTATACAATTTTAAAAAACAAGCACATCAAGGAAGCACCGGAGAATACACGAAACAGCAATATGTATACATAATGAAACTTAAACAATGTTATGCAAAAACAAATTATGTAGTTCATGACGTGAAAAAGAAAACAAATCGAGGTTAATGTGGATATACCTATTTAGAAGAGATGGAAGTGTGTACTGAAGGCATTCCCTACCAAGATTTAGTCGAGGTGTTGGCACTGTCCATTCTTCGCCACGTCTTGTTGGATAGACTGATTCTTTTTTCCTTAGTTCTGCAAAATTTTTAAGATTTGTTACATTCTTCTTGATTTCTGTTTTAAAAGTAACACTGAGGCGATATTTATAAAGATTATGTGCTTTAATAACTCTGGAATGACAAAAGAAAGCTGCACTGGGATGTCGGAACGGTAAATTATATGCATTTCGGAGATATCTTTTTTGCATTAAATGAATACGTTCAAGGTTAGTGAATGTTGTAGTGCCCCACACCAACTGGCAATAGTTTAAATGCGAGTTGAATATTGAATTGTATACCAGCATCTTAGTTTTTGTGGGAAGTATGTATTTTAGACGGCCTATAACACCAGTGATTTGAGCTATTTTGTTCAAGATATAATTGACATGATAATCCCATGACATACTGGCAGAAAATATGACCCCAAGGCATTTAAACTGCTCAACAATTTCTACAGCCCGCGAGTTTAATATAATATTCTCGTGCAGTGGGATAACTTTATTTTTCGGCCTAAATATGACAGCTTTGGTCTTACTCTCATTTATTTGCATCAGGTTAACTGCAGACCAGACCTCAAGAGGCATTGTGGCATTACATTGTTTGATAAGTTCATGAACATTTTCACCCGAAAAAAATACGCTCGTATCGTCTGCATAGATGGAAAACTTTGTATTATCGCTAATGTTGACAATATCGTTTCGGTAAATATTGAAGAGTAGAGGCCCTAGCGTACTGCCTTGGGGGACACCGTAGAAGAGCGGCTTCGGTTCAGACTGTATACCATTTATGTACACCACTTGCTGTCTAAACGACAAATAAGAACTTAACAATGAGAGCGCTTTTTCTCGGATACCATAGTAGTGTAATTTATTTAGTAAGATTTTATGATTTACCAGGTCAAAAGCCTTTGAGAAGTCCACAAATACACCAATGACAATAGAT
The DNA here is from genome assembly GCF_055824585.1 of Amblyomma mixtum. NCBI lineage: Eukaryota > Metazoa > Arthropoda > Arachnida > Ixodida > Ixodidae > Amblyomma > Amblyomma mixtum. The sequence goes on from NC_143019.1 coordinate 68,317,128, forward strand.
TTGTTTTCAAGTTGCTTTATTATATATTCCTTTTGTTGGAGTAATGCAAGTTCAGTGGATTTGCTTTTGCAGAAGCCAAACGGAAATGGTGTTAGCAAGTTAAATTTATGGATGAAATTTGACATTCTTAGATGCAGCATTTTCTCAAATGCTTTCGAAAACACTGGCAAAATAGAGATTGGTCTGTAGTTGGTGAGGGCGTTGCGATCTCCTTTTTTGTAAAGAACAACAACTTTTGCTAATTGCATTTTTTCCGTAAAAACTGCAGTTTCTAAACAGATGTTAAAGATGTGAGCAAGTATGGGAGCAATTATGTCAACTACATGCTTGACTGGCCGTATTTGGATATCATCAATGTCACAGCTACTGCTATTGTTAAGATTTGTTATCACCGACACTACTTCGTCTACCGTGACTGGTTGCAGAAAAATTGTTTCATCATTCTGAATTCGAACATATTTGCAAGCGTCAGATTCGGCAGCACGTGTTATAGCACGGGTAGCCAAGCTCGTTAAAAAAGTATTGAATACATTAGCCAGTTCGACGCCAGAAACTTCCTTTCCATCAATATTTAATTTTGTTAATGCAGTGCGTGAACTGTCCCGCTGCAGAAGTGTATTTAATCTCGACCATAGTACACCATTTCGAACATTCTTAACATCTAGAAGTGACATGTGATAGGCTGTTCGTGTAGACCGCAGTTTTTTAGTCAATTTGTTCCTATATTTCTTAAATACCGCAAGGTCCTCAACCTTCCGGCTGCTCAAAAATTTTCTGTACAGCTTGTCTTTCATTTGTATTTCTCCGCGAAGCTCTGGCGTTACCCATGGCTTGCGGATTCTGCGACTTTTCACGCGTGTTACAAGAGAAAAGCAGTCGTGATATATCTGTTTAAAGCAATCGACAAACGTATTATAGGCAACATTTGCATCATGAAGTTCAGCTATCTTACTCCAATATACTTTCATGAGCGCATCCCTAAAGGATTTCAATGATGATTCTGTAATAGCTTGGTATGTGATTGATGTGGACTTACTTCCTATTGTACTAGCGTTCTCAATGCAAGCAAACACAGGAAGATGGTCACTAACACAACAAGATAAAACACCAGAAAAAGCATTCAGCTGCATAGAGTTAGTAATAATTAAATCGAGAATAGAATGGCCTTCGCTTGTGACTCTACCTCACCACATTTTAATTGCATGTGGTCCCTCAAAATTATGGAAATAAGTGATATCGCTTGGAGCATTGACACTGGTTTGTTTTACCTTTTCTTTGCTGCTGTTTTTATTTTTTGCAACTGATGTATCAATGGATTGTATGCCTCTTTTCGTAGTGTATCGTCTGCGACATCTCAGCTGTGCTACTGCAGTCACCCTTCTGATGTTACCTTTATATTGTCCCTCTTATTAATACCCCACTAAAAGCCTTCAGAGGACAAAAAACGATGGCTTTTTTATTTTGCTCATTATGGCACACGTCAGGCTTATGTTTAGGGATATAGGAGAGGCCTTTGTCTTGCAGTGGTGCTAGTTATGCTGCTGATGATGGTACTTAATGACGAGCATATGATATATTGAATAAGAACCTCAAATTATTTTTCTTTTTGAGTGCGAATAGCTTCAGTGGTTCTTGATTTAGGCTCACTTTATTCCTGTGGCCACAATACGGAGTTTACTTTTTTAGCTCTCTAATACTGGCAAGAATAAAAACTTGTGGATCCTAATTCTTTCATTTCAATCTTTTCTGCAGAGTGCATCGCCCAGTTTTCCCAAGCCCTCATGCACCGGTGGTACATCAACAAGGCTGTTTCATGGGGCCCAGCTGCATTGACAAGTGGCTAAAGAAGAGCAAGAGGAGCATGAACACAAAATAAAACTGGCTGTAGGAGCTTCATCTATTTTGAAATTTGCTGTCTCATTGCGACAGACATAACATTGCTGCATGGCCCCTGCCCCAACATCTCCCAGTCATTCCAACATGCCCAGTCATTCCAACATTACCAGTCATTCCAACATGCCCAGTCATTCCAACCTGCCCAGCATTCCAACATGCCCAGTCATTCCAACATGCCCAGTCATTCCAACATGCCCAGTCATTCCAACATGCCCAGCATTCCAACATGCCCAGTCATTCCAACGCATTTTCCATTACCATAATCCACCAAGGTTTCCAGTGTTGGTTTCCAATATTTACATCATTGCCTTTTTTTCCAATAGGGTCCTGCTCATATGGCCGATGATTTGCGACTTCACCACACTAAGGTGACACTGGGGCACCCAAGGTCCACTCTCAACGCTTTTCCTGAGAGCTGGTTCACCACCGCACCTAAAATGGTTCAGATTTATTCTTAGTTTTTAACCGGAATGCATGGGAAACAAATTGACACGGGGAGAGAGGCGATCCCCACAGCTCACCTGCTTGCCCCTGTCCTTGGCCATGGCGATTTCGCTGATGTACGCAGGAGCCACCAGTGAGACGACGCCTGTGCAGACTCCTAGCGCACCTCTTGCAGTCAGAAGGTACCATGAGACGGCGGAGGCCCAGGAGATGGCCAGCCACGCAGCAAGCGAACCCACGGAGCCCAGCGCAAGCGTACAACGGCGACCCAGTATGAACGCCACAAGGGAACTGCTGAGTGCTCCAATCAGAGCCCCGAATGGAAGCACAGAGTCGAACCTGCGGAAGCATATCTTTCCTGCTTTTGTCGGCTCAGTGTTTGTTCGTGACGCATAGGAAACTAATTGCACAGGAATCTGTCTCACTGGAGGTGGACACCTGAACCGCGCTTTCTCGACGATGAAGTGTACGGAGAAAGGGGAGAAGAGGGCTGTTCTGGAGGGCTTAGAGTGGTTTTAGTTCTTGGGTTCTGTAAAGTGCACTGACATTGAACAGGAGATAGGCGTTGCTATATTTCGCCTTCATGGGGATGCGGCCACCACATAGGAACCAAAACGAGAACCGCCTTTTTTATTCCTTCTGCAGGTACGCATGCAGGGTGGCAAAATGGGGACAAAATTTTTAAAAAGAAAAAATTGCAGATCAGAAGCCTAAAAAAAGTTACAGTTTATAAGTGGGATTCATGCGAGACAGTATGCGCTAGCATTACTGCTCCCTCCTGACGGTGAAAGTATTGCTTCAAATTTCGAAGATAGCTACCTTTTCCTTCAACCTTCTCAGCGTCGTCCATTATTGAACAAATATCTGAATAGAATGCACTTCGTTAGTCTACATACGCCTGCTACCAACCATCATTTTTGCATGCATGAGCGGTTTAAGATCTATTGATTGGTGCTGCCTGGTACAGCATTTTCTTGTCCATAACTAAAGACGTTAGGTACACCCCCTAGATAGACGTGTTTAATGAAATAGAATTTAGATAATATAATGCCAATAATTAGAGCGCTAGCTGTTTTTCCGTACTTTTGCTCCTTGGGTTAAACGCTAGACATGAAACAACGGGCCAGAATGCTCCGCTAACAAGGGAATTGAATGAGATAAAGTAAAACAGAGTCTTCTAGTATCGTTCCAAAACACTGCCTGTCCGCTGCCTTCTCCGTTGGAAAAGTGTTTGTAGCTCGACCGAGGCTGCGACTGGCGGGCAGCGAGTACCCGATGGCGACGCCCATGCTCAGCGATCCCGCCCACCCGGCTGCGAGCGAGCTGAACAGCCTGCTCTTTGTCTCTACGTGCGGGCGCCGATCCGGGGACGGGATGTCGAAGTACCCAGCCGAGGGCGACGCCACGGATCATCTAGGCGAGACCGAACTTGGGGGCGACGTTGGACGGCTTGTGCTGCGCCTCCCGGAGGGCGACTGGCCGACGGAGCGCTTCAGTGAGGGTGCCGCGATCTGAATCTTACGAGGAGAAGGCGATTCCATGGCTACCTGTCTTCTTCTTCTTCTCCACAGTAAACATGGCACATACCCACGCGGGGGGGGGGGGGGGGGGGGGGGGGTTGGCCGATGTACGATGGTGAATTCAAAAGAGGGATATGTGCGGAGAAAACAAACAATCAAAAAACAATGTAGAATAGTAGAATGACTAAAAATAGAAAATATATTAATTGTTGGAATTTTTAAGTAAATTAAACAAATGAGATATACCAGAAATAAAATAAAATATGCTTTTTGGACATGCGGTGAAATTTATATGGAGTTAACAGGGTAAGCCACCAGTTGCAAGAATATAATCATGAAGGTAGCCGAAATAGTGCTTAACGAGAATACCGTGGCGCTCGCACAGAACGAGAGCAGAACTGGTAGAGACAAAGGGAGTCCTAACCTCGACAGAGGGACCTCCAAATAGTGGTTTCTTTGAAATGCGAACCGCCGGCAAGAGAGGAGAAAATGGTCTACTGCTTCAACTTCGCCGCATGAGGTACAAAGGTTTGCCGTAGCGAACCCGCATCTGCATAAGTACAAGATGAGGGGGGAGGGGGGGGGGGGGGATTCTGCATCGTAAAAGCGTCATGGACACTTCAAACAGCCTTGACTTACACGATCGGACATTCCATGGGAACTTTAAAGGTTGAAAATTCACGGTATTATGCAACGGATCACCCAAACTGGCTCTAATCAGCCACCTCGTTTGAATGAATGCCTGTATGGCCAAGAACGCAGGCAAAGCGGACCTCCTTTAAAGTGGATGGAACAAAAAATCGCAGGAAACGGACCAAAAAATCCTTTTGTGAAGTTTTAAGGGAGACTTAAAGTTATAAACAATTAGCCATGATGATTATGTGCGATACATCAGATGGAATTTTGTGCAGGGCCCTTCGAAAAGCCAAAATTTCGTAAAGAATATAGGAATATAATGTGGGATGCGGACAGAATAGCTCCTTTCCAAACCCTGCGAAAATATGGAAACTGCCGCTTTTTGCTAGCTGACTAAGGCATCGGTAGAAAGCACCACATGATGGGGGTATTCCGCTATGCGATCAGAAAGAATACCGTTTAAAATGTTTGTGGGAATGTGTTGGTCATGAGATGAGAAGATGTGGTCAAAATGGAATTCCACTGCTGCCGGCGTGTCGTCAACCCAGCGCGAAGAACTGAGATCAACTACAATCGGTGTTAAAAGGTTCTGCGTTAACGTAATTTGTCGCATTTGATACCGTGGTTAATCATGAGAAAAGATTAAGGCCTGCTGAGACACAAAAATAGGAGTGCTGACATCCGTCATCGGGTCCAGCGACCTGAGGAAAGTTCGCACCGTGAGTGTTTGAAATGGAAAATTAGGTCAGGGATACGGGCTTGGAGATCAAGCAGGGCGTTTGAAATTGATTATGGAAGACCAAGGTAGAGACGTAGAGCACGCCTTGACAGTAAGATTAAGGGCTGAATCATGTACTTTGTGCTACCAGAGAACAGAATGCAACCAAATCCAAGCATAGGTCTTCTATGGGCTTTGTACATTAAAAATAATGTGTCGGGGCGCATCCGAAACGTTTCATTGGCGATTCGTGTCAGCGAGCCTAGAGCGTGTTCTCCTTCAAAAGCATTGTTCTTTACATGAAGGCTCCAATATAATGCTGTGCGATCAGTAACAGCTAGGTATTTAACGTATTCCACTTGTGGAATCTGGTTAGAGCGATGAACTGATGAAATTTTCGAAGGCGTGTCTGGAGGAATACCAGTATGCCGCATTTGTTAACACTCAGGGATAAATTAATGCGGTGCAACCAAACTTTAAGAGCATCGAAATATCCTTGCAGATTCTGATAGAGGCAATGGATATCCCTGGCCGAAGAAAAAAAGGCGATATCATCTGCATACACACAAACTGTGATATCAGGACGAATGCGGATGTCATTGACCAAAATATTAAAAATCTGCGGTGATAGCACCGTTCCTTGCGGCGCCCGTCTTGATTGATAAGTATAAGAACATACAGTTCTCTCTGTGCAGCAAACCTATCTGCCCTTCAGAAATTCAGGTCCACACTAATAAATGTTCGCCGGAGTATGTAACTGCGCAAGTCTGTTAAAGTAAAACAGTATGTTCTGCACTATCATAAGCCTTTGCTACATCAAGAGCCAACAAAGTTGAAAATTCCCTTCTTCGTATCGAGAGCCGGATTCTACTCTCTAGATCCACATGCGCGGACCGTATAGAGCATCCGCGACGAAACGCAATCAGTGCTGAGCTAAGGCCGTTAACATCTTGAATATGTCTTGTGGTACAACTATGTACTATTCTTTCTATTAATGTGACTAAATTTGTGTTAGCTCAATTGACCAAATATTATTAGAGGGTGAGATTGTGCGCAAAGGGATGTTTCTCTGCGCTTGGAAACCTAACGCCTGTCCCTGAGCAAGAGCAACAATCTCCAGGGTTTCCCGAGCCTTTTTGTGGTGATAACACTGTTGAAGAAGTGAGGTGAGGGACTGGACAACTCTTGTTACGTTCCACGAATATATGCAGGGCCTTCCGATTGCGAGGATATTAAAGATAAGTGTTTAAATTTTGGTTGTACTCCTGCTTTGCTTTTGTAGTTGTTCTTTTGAAAGATGCAGAGAAAATTTTCGAATTTCACCAATTTGCTGGACTGTGGTTGCAGGATAGCCTCTTCCAGGCCGCTTTTCTGCGACGATATGTTTTCTCACATTCTTCTGTCCACCAGGGAGACGCCTGTGTATCAGAGGCTGCTATGGGTAGAGTGAACATTGAGTGGTCTACTGCATTTTGCAAAAATGAAACCGTCTGCTGAGCTCTGTCATCGCGGCTTGTACTAACTATAGAGGCAAGTGAGGTGGACATCAAATTTCTATAAATATTGTGGTTGAATAATGGATGTGTTACACAATTTTTTTTCGGAGATAACCGGATAGTGCAAGTTATGAGAAAGTGTTCACTAGATGTTCCGGAATGCTCTGTCGACCAATCAGTCACCTCTAGCCTTCCTGCTGATTATTTTGAGTGAATGGCTGAGCAAGCAACCATTGCACAAATGTTATTTCTCTGCAATTGCAGCAGCGTACGACATTTGCAGACAGCCACGACCAGACAACCTGGCCGCAGGAATTGGTACGACTTTCCCAAACACTATGGTGGGAATTAAAATCTCCTCACTGCTTGCGCCAGCCACCATGCTGTCTAAACAGTCTGTCCTGTGTACTCCTAAAGGAAAATAAGCATTAGCACACTGCGTAAATAAATTTTTGATCACAAAAAGCTCACAGTCAGGGTGAAGAATATTTCTAGATATACAGTAGATGTCTCATGACATATATGTTTAGATGACATAGTTACCAATCCACCAACCCTACCAGCATTTCGATCTGATCCGCAAGCGCGAAAGTTTCTCGTTAGAAATGATTTATAACGTGATAACTATGTTTCTTGTAAAAGCATGAAATCACGTTTATGCTTGTGAATACGAAGTTCTAGATCTAGAAGAGAAGACAGCACGGAGCGGCTGTTCCATTGTAAAACTTTGATACCTGCCATGATTATTGACCAATTGAAGAGGCAGAAACCGCCTCTTTGAGGATATCAACGTGGGGAAGACGTTTGGGTGGTCCTTTTGTAGCTATCATCTGGGAAGAACTAGATTTAGGTGGTGACGAGGATGCACGACGCTTCTGCGTAAGGGACGACATTTCCTCATCTGCAACGCTAGGAACAGTGATCTTAGGTGGGACCTGGGAAGCATCAGGAGGTGATGTTCAGCTGGGCTTTGAAGTGGTTTTAATTGCGCTCCTGCAGCCAAGTGCTTTCTCCTTGTACGGCGCGATTTATGGCCAGCAAACAGAGCGTGGTGCGAGGGATGCTACACGCCCCCCCCCCCCCCCCCCCCCCCCCCGTAGAGTGGAAGCCACAGGATCTGCCCAGCGGATATTTCTGGATAAGGCCGTACAGAATATTGGGTGAAAGAATCGAAGCTAGAGTGACTGAAGGGACCACGGTGGGAGGAGCTGTAATATAGGCGAGTTTGAGTCTCTCAGTTTAGCAATGTCCCTCAGGAGATCAGTACACAACTGCTGTATCTTACCGTTACTCACCTATGGGGTCGAAGCGGGGAGGCTAACGAAAAGCGCTCAGCTTAAGGACAACGCAGCGCGTATGGAAAAAAATGATGGGTGTAACGTAAAGAAACCAGAAGTTAGCAGGGTGGGTGACGGAACCAGCGCGGGTTAATGACATCCTAGTCGAAGTCAAGGGGAAGAAATAAGCTTGAGTAGAGCATGGATGAGTGGAAACAACGTTATTGGAGAATAAAAAATGAGCAATTTTCCAGAGTGGTCCAATACTGGTCCAGGCGTTCACGGGCTTGAGCATCACATAAAGCCGGATCTACCAGCCATTTCTGGTGCCTTACAGGATCCAGCTGCCTCCCAGCAAGAATGAGTGGGGTTGGGGGTGGGAGGTACTGCCCAGAAATGATCAGAGTGGATGAGGGAACAAATGCGGGTTAATGACATCCTAGTCGAAATCGAGAAGAAGAAATAGGCTTGGGCAGAGCATGGATGAGTGGAAACCACTTTATTGGACAATAAAAAATGAGAAATTTTCCAGAGTGGTCCAATACTGGTCCAGGCGTTCACGGGCTTGAGCATCACATAAAGCCGGATCTACCAGCCGTTTCTGGTGCCTTCCAGAATCCAGCAGCCTCCCAGCAAGAATGAGTGGGGTTGGGGGTTGGAGGTACTGCCTGTGGGGAAGCCCATTCCGAGAGGTACCTGAAAAGTGTGGATTTGGGCGCACCACAGATGTTACAATGAGGGGAGGGGGGTGGAGCTGAGATGAAAGCATGAGAGACGGCAGGGCGAAATGAAGCAGCCCTTCTGTAATCGTCGCCATGTGGCGGTGGATAATGGCGACAAGGTACTGTGAGCTTATGGCAATGTAATGAGACTGTGATTGTAGAACTTGGTGATTTAATGATATGTAGAATGTAATGCGACAACAACATAACCGCTGGTCGTTAAAGGTAACGGAGTGGATTCAAAGAGAAGGGAAGCGTAGCAGGGGGCGGCAGGCAGAAAGTTAGATGGGCGAATGAGATTAAGATGTTTGCGGGGATGTGGTGGCCGCAGCTGGGAAAGGGCAGGGTTAAATTTTGAGACATGAGAGAGGCCTTAGCCCTGCAGTGGGCCTGTTCAGGTTGATGATGATGCGTCTGTCAACAGAGACAACGTCTTCACGACCATTAATGTCCAGTGTGAAGGTCTTAGTCGTATGATGGAGCACGCGGAATGGTCTATCGTGTGCCGGTGCTAGGGTTGGACGGACGTGGTCACGGCGGACGAAATAAGGGCTGCAGGAGTTCGCATGCTGGCTGACAAACACGGGCTGAGGGTGACGGTCAACCACGATGACAGGAGTAATGTGTCGAAATGTGTTGCGCAAGGAGGTTGATCGAAGCATCACGAATGAAAGGAGGGGACGAGGGCGACAATTCCCTAGGGAGGCGCTGGGGAACGCTGCAGATAAGCTCAGCAGAACAGCAATCCAGGCCAGCCTTCAGTGCTAAGCGCATGCCCAGAAGGACAAGGGGAAAGTTGTGCGACCAGCGTTCCGTTGGGTGATAAGTGGTAAGGCCGACTTTCAGTTGTCGATCAAGAAGTTCCACTAAGCTATTCGCCTGAGTATGGTAGGCGGTCGTATGTATGTTGCGGACGGCCAGTATGTTTGGAAGGGTGTGCGAAAATCTGGCGTCAGGAGGCCGAAATGTATATACGAAGTGGGTTGTGGTGCCCAATATTGCCTTACCAGTTGCGATGGGTAGTCATTGTAGCACACATCTTGGGATGCATTGGACAATATTGCCCCACCAGTAACGGCATAAGGAATATGTATATCCTGGCATATGTTGTTCTACATTGTCCTGCCTGTTGCGATGGGCCGCCAAAATTGCATGCATCCCGGCATACGTTGGTCAGTAATGTCTCTCCAATTTTGCGGCTCGTCGACACTGAACATGCCATTACTTAGCTTTTGCAGCTAATGACGCGCGAGCCATGTATTATAATACTGTACTTCATAAACCGTACAAAGTAGGTTCTGCTTAGGCCGCAGTGCCTATGGAAAGAGGAAAAACCGCTGAAAATGCATCTTTCAGTACTCTCGACATAGCTGTGAGAGCCATGCCCACTGTGAGGTCAGGAACTAAATAGCGCCGAGCGCGTCCGAATTATGTATATGCAATCTGGGCGCTTTATTGTATGTATAATCGGGGACAAAAGTCTGGACCAGGTGTTTCTCGAACGAAGCCGATAGCTCTAATATTGGGCGGCGTCTGGAGACCATACTTGTAGAGATGAAAGAACAAAAATCTGACTTTTACCTTCACAAGTGTGGTCTCCAGCCGCCGGCTAATAGCAGAAGTATCGATGTCGTTTGAGGAACACCTGGTCGAGAGACTTTTGTCCCCAACTGTACTGCGGTCTTTAATTATTCCGTCCTGCCTACAGTATTAGACACTTTCTTGCTTTGGCATTTCTCAACTACAGCTTTCGTCTCTTGAGATAGCTTGCTAGTATCCTGTCAAACCATCCTAGCGCCTATTTCTAGTGCGCACTCCGTAATGACATCTGCGAGATTACTGTTCATTGTCTCAACATGGATCGTCTTACTCATTTAAAGCCGGATATCTGCCCTGCAGCGATATCCCGAATTCCTCAACTTTCCCTCTACCGCAAACTCGTTAATGGCCTTCCGTTTCACTAGTGTTTTCCTTTTTCTCTTCAAGTCTGTGCTGATTCGAGATCTTACCATTCTGTGGTCGTTACAACAAAGCTTTCTGAGGGCCTCCGCATCCTACATAATGTCAGGGTGAGCGGATAGTATCATGTGTATTCGATTTTCATTATCTCCGATGAGACACTTTCAAGTCTACTTCTTCTGTTGTATCCGTAAGAAGGTATTCATGATGTGTAAATAATTCCTCTCTGCAAACTGTTCCAATAACTGCCTCCGGCTGTTTCTGGTAACTGTGCCATAGCCGCCTGCCACCTCGTCTCTGGTCCGCTTTTTGCCTACTTTTGCATCGAAGTCGCCATTAATTGTAATGTGTACACCTCATCTGTCCTAACTTTGGTAAGTTCTATAACATCGCATTTAATACCCGCTCGTTCCTCGAACAGCACTTCCAGGCTACCCTCACTGGATAAGGTTCTAGTGGTAAACGTTGCCAGGTTCAGTTTATAATGGCCGCCTGTCCGCAGCCAGAGATTCTTAGCACCCTCCGCTGCGTCACAAGTCTGACCGCCGTCTGGGTCAGTTACTCCCCAATGGCTGTGGACTGAGGGCCTAGTGTTAATTGGTTTGTTCAAAAAGGTTGTGGCCAAGCACTACACCTGGGTGGCCAAATCTTGCTCTGGTAAAGGAATGCGTTTTCGTTTTTTGTTATTGATCCTAGGCCGCACTGCAGGACTGGTTATGCAATTGCATCGGCACGAGGAGTTGTTTTTTTAAGACCAGGTAGAAAATTGCGTGGCACCTCGATTCGAACCCTAAACCCCTTGCATGCGAGGCTGAGGCTGTATCTCTGCGCCATCGCTGACATCCCTCATTTGAGTGTAATCCTTGAGGTGGTTTTGAGAAAAGGAAAGACGCATAATTCCGTTATTTATTTATTTATTTATTGATACCCTCAGGGTGGGAACATTACAGAGGGGAGTGGATTAATACAACGATATATACGAACACAGCAACAATTTCACAATATAAGTAACAAATACCGTGAATGTGTGGAATATAACTGGAACAGTGTCAAGTGTGCGGGCATACAACAGGATAAATGATTACAACCTAAGAGATAGTTTCTAATTGTAATGTCACATGTCAGTACAGAAAAAACAGCAAAAATACAAATGAAAGAAACTAGGAGAGTGATCTGTTATACAGTACAAAACATGTTAGTAGCTACATATTGTGTATGGCTGACTGAAATAATGAAGGTTGGGTGATCATTGCAACAGAGGAGGGAAGGCGATTCCAGTCTACTGATGTGCGGGGAAGGAATGAATCGGAAAAATGTTTTAGTATTGCATATAAATGTGCCAACTTTGTGAATGTCGTCTAAACGTGATGACACATATAAAGGTGGAATCAATAATTGACCATGCAGAATATTATGGTAAAAGATCTTATGAAACAAAGATAGCCGTGCAAGATTACGCCGGGATGCCAGTGATAAGAGGTTTAGGTTAGATTTCATTGTAGATATGCTGGATGTGCGATTATAGTTAAAACGATGAAGCGAGCTGCATTTTTTTGGATTATTTCGATCTGGTTAATCACGTTTTTAATACCTGGGTCCCATACTGACGATCCATACTCGAGTTGTGAACGAACAAGTGTTTTATAGAACAGAAGCTTAGTATTAGTAGGCGCTGCATGAAAGTTGCGTTTTAAGTACCCTAGCATACGATTAGATTTGTGAATGATGAATTGGACATGAGTTTTCCAGCTGAGGTTAGAAGTGATATGAATGCCCAGATATTTATATGTCGTGACAGATTTAAGAGAAATATTGTTGAGGTGATACGTAGATAAGTCGCAAGTTGTTCGAGATATGCGCATGAATTTACATTTCTTTACGTTAAGCGTCATTTTTCACGTCTCGCACCAAGAGCAAATGTTAATATCAGCTTGAATTGCCTGTATGTCGTCTTCGGTTATTATTTTGCGATAAAGAACACAGTCATCTGCAAATAAGTGAATGGATGAGGTAACGCAGTTAAGTAGATCGTTAATGAAGATTAAGAAAAGCAAAGGCCCGACAACGGTTCCTTGCGGAACGCCGGAAAGAACGGGATGTCGACACGAGTTAACGCTATTGGCAGTTACAAATTGTTCACGGCCGGTTAGAAAACTGTGGATATGGACGCCACTTCTACTCCCTGCACCATTCATGTGTTCACTGACCAGGTGGGCTAGATACACTTGCTACTCAAAGGCCTCGCACATGTACACAGATACACAGCGCTGAAACCAGGGGAGTTCGGTTAAGTGCTTTGGCTTCACAAGTTTCTTCTGTTCTCACATCAAGTCTATGCTTCATAAAACAATACTACTGAATATACATTCAGAGAGTAATGAAACACCTCAGTCGTCATGTGCCTGACATAAGCTTCGTGCGTTTAATAAATTTCGAATTGTGCTGAACGACGGATTCCGGCAGTTTTACTGTTTCGCCTGTGTGAAATGCAATATAGTGGACGAGGCTTCAACTACTGCCACTGTTTCTTAGCGAGATACGGCAACGAAGTGAGCTACGTTGTGCGCTATCAAGACGCGTGTGAACTCGGTCACTTGGTGAACTGTACAGTGCAAATTTAGGGCTCAAATTCGAAGCACAACAATGCAGTTCCTATTAAAAGCAGTTACACTACGTGTTCAGGCTAACCAAGCTCGACGAGCGCTCCTACGCCTAGTAGGCACAGTTGCGGATATCCGCGCATTAGCTGCTCAGTCCTCCCTAGAAAACAACACAGTAAGTATATGAGGGTGGATTCGATAGCGAAACATACGCTTAATGATGTTCTCGCAGGGAGACGACGAACGCGAGTATCCTACCTACGCCAAACGCCTTGCCTATTCCCCGATTGTGTTTTATGTGGACGCCGCAGCATACCCGGACCACGGCAGGTACGCAGTGGCAGTAGTGGACCACCGCTTCTCGACTCTACTCACTGCTTCTGTAGGAGCCGAAACCCCAGAGGCCGCGGAGGGCACCTCCTAGCCATTTCCAATAGGCATTACGAATCCCAAGGCAAAAGGGCTAATGTGATAACAGACCCACAACACGCGTGGAGAAACTTCCTGGTGCCGAGTTCTCCACTACGACAGCCGGCTTATGGCCACTGTATCCCTCACCAAGCGCTACCAAGTCACCTGGACCCCAGGCCACGAAGAACTGGAGGGAAACGAGAGGGCACCTACTCTAGTTCGAGGCATCATCAATCCAGCTGGGCTACAGACCGTGCCCGCTTTTACCCTCCTGCCTTGCAGGTATAACCAAAGCCTCGAGTTTCAGCGTACTCAAAAGAGGCACTTTCCGCCATCACAAAGAAAATTAGGCACGCCAGATGTCGTCTCTTGGCGGCAGATACAAACTAACACATTTCCAAACCTTCATTACATCTTATATAGCCAACATTATGCAGCGATACGTCACCCTGATGCGAAGCCCGCGCTACACTCTTCCACATTTCGTATGGATGTGGGGCCAAACCAAAGAATCTGCAGACGGAAGGTGCATCTTTCGAGCGGTGGGAGGCGCTGCTGACCAGCGATAACCTGGAGGACGAACAGGCCTTCATAGAGCAGGTCCGCAGTGGAGCTCAAGCCAGTGGAGCCATAGAGTTTCGTACTATTACCTAGAGAGAAAGCCGGCAGCCCGTCTATGGGAGTTTGCATAGATGCCCCTCGAGACCACTTCAGCCACCATCGGCGCTCAAAGCATCATGGGGCGGTGAGCTACCGACTGCAGAACTTCAACTTTTGACCAAAAAATAATAGAAAAATAGAGCTGTTCACAACTACGAATGTCGTAACATAAAATATCCTGTCTGTAATTTGCAACAAACGAGCAGAAAGCATGTAAATGCAAAGTTTGCCCAAAATAAGAGATGGCTAGCTTTCCTATTCGCCAAGTAATCAACACTACAAAAACTAATATGTCGTAAATAACAAGCGCATTTTTAACAGTAAATATGTTTTTAAAAAAATGTGGTTGCTTAGATACTGTAAGAGGTTTTTTAATGGCATTTCGGAAAAGTGAAACCTTTTATTGGCGTCGTGTGTCGTTGCGTTTTCACTACTATGGCTTTTGCACACTGCGTTCGCGCGAAAGTCGCCTGCGCACACACGAACAGCGTTTTCGGAATGAAATTGTTAGTAGTGCCACTCCGTGTTTCCGAAAAATTACGACTGTCCCGCGACAAGTAGCTCACCGTCCCATGATGCTTTCAGCGTCCATGGTGGCTGAAGAGCAGCGCCGCCAGCTTTCCCCCTAGGTAATAACTCTATGAGTGGAGCCCTGGAATCAGGGCAACACCCATAAGCTGGCACAACTCTCCCTCTTTTTAATAGAGTTTTCCTCCTTGTCTTCTCCTTTTTGCCCACTGAACTGAGCAGCCGTCATCAAGCAGTGCCAGGCACAGTTGAAAACCAGGCGTAAACGGAAAAGAAGTGCCGCCGCGTGCCTGCACGCGCAAAAGAAGAAAAAAAAACTGTAGTGGCGTGTGTTCAGAAAGGCAAGCCTCCTGCTGTCCAACTCAACGATAAAGAAAACAACCCAGCTGATTCCAGAAATTCGCCGAAAGAAGGAACAAGGGTTCTGTAGAAGCCGGCTCCCGAAGAAAGCAGAGGCAAAGCTACCGGGAGGAGACCTCCGTGTTCCTCTGCGAGGCATGGGTGCCTCTCGCTGTGGCCTGTCACTGTAATTTGACTCACTGTGACTGCGGGGTTCTTTGTGCCGTGTACATAGGGAGGAGGGCCTTATGCTTCTTTGTAGGGCTTGGGTGTCTCTCGTTGTGGTGCGGAGTCTTGCTTGATCGTGACAGTGACTGCAGTTTTTTCTTCGTGCCGTACTCACTGCGCTCTAGCTGCCTGGCTCTAATAGTGACCTTCCCTGTGCTCTGCCTGTGGTTTTCGTTTTTTTCTCTGTTCTCTACTTTTACTCTTTGTCTGTGCCTCTGACTGTTCTGTGACTGCTTTTTCACGTTTTTTTTTTGGTTTTCACTTCCTTGCTTTTCGCTTTAAATTAAGTTTTTTTAGCGTTTAGCTCCTTTTCTTTTTTGTATTGGCTTTAAGCCCGGTAAAGCGTCACTGGCCCGTGCTCTCCTCTCTCTCTCTCATTTATGCCGCCGCGGTGGCTCAGCGGTTATGGTGCTCGGCTGCTGACCCAAAAGACGCGGGTTCGATCCCGGCCGCGGCGGCTAGAATTTCTTTGGAGGAGAAATTCTAGAGGCCCGTGTACTGTGCGATGTCAGTGCACGTTAAAGAACCCCGGGTGGTCGAAATTTCCGGAGCCCTCCACTACGGCGTCTCTCATAGCCTTAGTCGCTTTGGGACCCCATAAACCAAACCAAACCTCTCATTTATGTTTTTGTGTTTTTTTTTCTGTGAGGTCCAATAAAAGGGTAATAGGGCAGCATTGGCTGCACCTGTCAGAGATGTGGATGGCCCTGCCTGAGAAGTGTCCTGAAGCTGGAGTATTGTATTACCATTCATACTAACATTGGTTTGCTCAGAGGATGTCAGTTGGACCGACACCGCAGTGGGGGACGGGGCACGCACACATCAACAGTGGTGTACTGTGTGCCCATTGCCACCGGACGCCGCTGCGCCCCCCCCCCCCCCCCCCTCCCCGTCCGGCCATGGCAAAAACGTAACACCGGGATGTATATTCATTGAACTTTTTTTTCTGCCTCAGTGTAGGATATATTTTCACATACTTTCAGACAGATTGTTTGATTTTATTTTTTTTGCAGATGTGGGATTTCGGCACATTTGCCACAGTTCTTCTTGCCTCTATATGTCTTGCTGCCATGACTGCCATATTGTGTTAGAACAATGTGAGTTATTTCTTCTCCTTGGCGCCTTACAGTGATGCGACAAATGGAGCTCGTTGCATCCTCCGTCATTAGCTTCCGCTCATAAATTACTCCCTTAACGCTGTTCAGGCTTCGGTCAGGTGTTACTGTAATGTCAAGTTAAGCATGTGTCTGTTGTGTGAGTAATGCATCACTCTGTTTCTTCGACTTCACCTGTACAAGCAGATACCCTGAGGAGAGCTTTTTTTTCCTTCATATTCTTCCCCTATACTACTTGCACT
The DNA here is from genome assembly GCF_055824585.1 of Amblyomma mixtum. Taxonomy (NCBI): domain Eukaryota; kingdom Metazoa; phylum Arthropoda; class Arachnida; order Ixodida; family Ixodidae; genus Amblyomma; species Amblyomma mixtum. Next base: position 68,333,919 of record NC_143019.1, read on the forward strand.
TTCACGCCGTTGCAATACTACTTGCACTTTCACGCTGTTGCGTGCCGCGGCCGGTGACCACCATCGTGCCGCGGCCGGTGGCCACCATCGCGTCGCGGCGGTGACCACCATTGACCTTCATTTGACCTTGATTGCATTACATTGGATTAGATTAGATAGATTGGATTGGATTGGATTGTATTGGATTGGAGTGGAGTGGATTTAATTGGATTGGGATGGATTGGATGGGATTGGATTGGTTTGGATTGGACTGCATTGGATTGCATAACCGATGCATCACCACAAGTCTAACCACAAGCACCACCACCAGCTACACTACGAGCTGTACCATGGCGTAGCTACGGATATTGCTTTCGCAATTACCGGGCTTAACCACGCTAAGCCGCACATTTTTTGTATCGCGAACACGATTGCGCTGCCACTGGAGCATGTTGCTCAATAGCGTGCACTATCGGGAACGGGGGGAAATTTTCAGGAGATTTCGGAGTTGAAACTCATTCTTTCAGTGCGGTACCGTTTCCGGTTCCAGCCATTGTGCTGAGGGGGGGGGGGGGGGGCGGGATTCAGAATTCATGCCGCGTGTATGGATTAAGGTTTACTATTCTGTCGCTTGTGCCTCACCCTTATAGAAACAAGAAGGTCCTGGAGCCTCCCTCCAGGTATACAAACGCGGAGCCCGTCGGCCGGGGCTTCACTATGTCCCCTACCGCCAACGTTCATGGTTTCTACCCTTCACCTTATAACCTCTGCCACGGTGCGGATTACTGCTTCGGTATGAGAGCTGAGGGTCCGTGGTGGCGCCAAGCACCATCACCTTGTGATGCAAGGTGCCCCTGTGGGAGTAGCCAGTGGGGGTAGCCATCACTGAATTAAGCTAGCGAGTTGTTCCGGCGCCGTGCGGGGGATTTGATGACGATTTTAATTTTTTGTTGCAGCGGAATTGTGATAAGTGAAGTACGCTCACCTGAAATCCATCATAAATATAAATCAACCCTTAACTCAGGGTGGTGAGCAAATCACCATAGCTGCCTCTTAAGTGAATGCCGCGCAGTCCTCAGAGTCAGGGCAAGAGGAATGCGTCAGTTTCATCCATGCTTCACTAAAGTGAAACTGCACTTCGGGCTAAGCCGAGAACACCGGATGGGGAGAAAGTAGTTGTCCAGTTAGGAAGGTATTACCCCATACCTGCGTCACGTGCCAGCGCGTTGTCGACTGCTTTCTCTGTGAAGTTATGACGTCGCACTTAACGAGACATGTCAATCGTGGGCCATGTGTGAAGTGACAAGTCACGAGACGTTTGGCGCGTTCGACAGCACGTACGCGCGTCTGTGCTTGCGGTCATCCGTGCCAATGTGAGACTACGCTGTTTAAGGCGTGAAATGTCCCGGAAACTATTATCGGTCGAATAAGATTAAGGAAAGCGATGAATCCATCGGTTCATCGACATTTTTTCAGGCAGAGTATTACTGAAGAGGAGAATGATTTAATGGCTGAAATAGAGAGGAAGGTGTCATACAAATATGCATAAAATAAAGAGAAAACCTTTCAAAACTAAAAACTTGGCGAGAAGTAACCACAAAAACTGTAAATTAATCGGCACATAACACGAAAAATTAAAAGCAACAGACATTTAGCTGGTTCATTATTTATTATTTCAGTGATACATGCGGCCTATAGCAATGCTGTAACGGTAGCACAGCTTGCTAACAAAGGCAAGAAAATATTACAGTAAAATCTCTCTGCAAAGCTTGAAGACTAAGTTTCAGTTCAGGAGACTGTGAGGCAGGTCGCGTGTTTGGACGAGTTCGTGTATTCGTCCGTCAGGAAGAGGCCGAGCTTCTTGATCATAGCCGTCCTCGAGTAGTTTCCCTCGAGCAGCGAAGTCGGGCACGCGGCAGCATCGCTATCGAAGTTCACGTGGTCTGCGGCGACGGTGAACACGGTGTCGGTCAGGTTAAACTTGGCGTCGCACAGCTGCGTTGGTGTCAGCGTGCGAGAAAAGGGGTGAGTGGTTCTGCCATAAGCATAAAGAAGGACCCGTAATATTACTAGATCAGGCTAGTTGCAATATAAGCGCACCAAAAACGCGCGCGCACAAACAACTACACAACACTTGCCTTCACAGCATTTATTGCTGGCATATGAAACGGGGCTGGATTGAAGCTTCCAAGAACTGATCGATTTGCTTTCATAAATGGCTCAAGTAAGGCACTGCACGGACAGAACGCTGATTTTTAAGCCGCTGGCAACAACTTAGCGACACACTCAGCGGCAAGTAATGCTCTCGCATTTACAAACAATACAAATTGCTCAGTAGCTGCAGAAGTTCTTTTCGCGTACAGCCGGATTTCATTCACTCCTGCTTTCATTAAGAAACACACACGGTACCATAAAGGTGGTATCTGGAACGGTTGCGTGAGCACACAGCGGAGAAACCACTGCCAGAAGTGTGCGCACTTTAAGGGCATAAATACATGCTGAAGGTAAAAATATTCAATGAAAATTCGTATTGCTCCTACCTTTCCTAAAATATGGCTCATCATAATTAAACCTGAAAAGAATAGCGTCCACTTTGACTCGATACTGAAATTAGAGTTGAAAACTAATACTCCGTTGGCTGCGATCGGCCATATGACGCAACACAGGGCGCAGCAGCTTCGGCGCAGCGAGATCTGCTGAGCTGGTTAGGTGCATATGTAGCATAGAGGGGAGGTAGACGAAAGGCTCTTTTCCCGAGAATTTATCCCGAGAAATGCTCAGCGACAAGCCTTGGGAAAAAAAGGGCCCGCAAAGCACTCTAGCGCCAAAGGCAGACTTCGGTCTCTCTACGACTGCTTATCCGTGCAGGCGGGAAGCTGAGGAAAGCCGAAAGTTGGGCAAGTTGGATGACGTTCATGATGTAACAATAGCGCACAAGGAACACAAGGGACGGAAAGGAAACGATGCAGACATGGGAACGTGGGGTTGATGAAAGATCATTTGCGAGAATTCTAACTGAAAAGAGACTAGGCCTCGGGTCTATTGTGCCCATAGTCAAATCCATTATACCCGCCGCTCTGGCGGCCACTCCAAGCCGCTCCCGATGCTGCCAGGAACGTCTTAATTGTGCAACTGCTTGTGATACTATTCAAAAAGCGACCCTTAAGGTATTTAGAAAGACAGAATATGTGTTAGAGTTCACCGCAAAGTTATATTAGAGGGCAGCGCTTTGGCGCCCGTTTCTGCGTTTCGCGGCGTCGCCGTCCCCGTTGTCCGTTGTAACTAGCAGTGACACCATTTTAAGCTAAGCCGGAGCTCGGAAAGCACAGGGTGAAATTGATAAATTAGTTTTTGAGGAAAGGAAACGCGCGGTTTCTGTCTCTCAAGGCCGCGAAACCAATGGAGCGGGAGCTTGGGAAGCAGAGGGTGAAGTTGATAAATTGGTTTTTGAGGAAAGGAAATGGGCAGTATCTGTCCCAACATCTCGGTGGGCACCTGAACCAGAGGGAAGGCGCATAACAGGCGCATAATTGCCGTCTTGGAACAGTGGACACCTCAATCGTGCTTAAAGCTACTGGCGGTAGTGAAAGATGAGCGTTGCATGCGTTGGCACTGATAACGTTGTGCCAGAAACGCGGCGCTGAAGCCATAGACCGTCGGCGTTCGTTGTGTCCATTGGCACTGGCATTGACAACAGTTTACGCTCCGATCATTTTAAGGAAAGGAAGTGCGCATAACTGGCTCTCTGGGTCAGTGGACGCGTGAAACGCGCTATTAGGTCCGTGAGATTAAGACAGAGGGGTGTGGGTGCAAGCGTGAGCGCTGACACGGTGAGCGAATTCTCGCCATCAGCCATTACCTGCCACCTTCCAGAGTGCGAGGGTGGGTGGAGACTTTAATGTAGATATAAAGAAAAACAGGAACTTCTCAACACTTATGCGGGAGAACGTCCCGTTCCTCTCGCTCGTAACCTCGTAACGCCTCCCACAGGGTTCGAGGGTGGGTGGAAACTTTAATGTAGATATAAAGGCAGACAGGAATTTCTCAACACTTATGCGGGAAAACGTCCCGTTCCTCTCGCTCGTAACCTCGTAACGCCTCCCACAGACTTGGTCCTATCCAGGGACAATTTTCCCCTGTTGTCCGGACTCACCCAGCCCAGCCCAACAAAAAAAAACAAGCCTGGACAGTGTTGTTGAAAAAGTCTTAGACACCTCTTCCTCTTCACACAGGCACATGACATCCGTGACAGCACATCCCAGTCTACAACAAGCCCTGGCAAAATCTCAGGAGGAGGCATCAGCGGCTAAAACAGAAGCTACAGCAGCCCGAGCCGATGCCGCCGCCCTTCGACAAAATATCGGCAAGCTGGAAGCCCAGATAAGGGCTCTTGCCGCTGGTTCTACCATTTCATTTGTCTCCACTCCTACCACATCACAAACTCCGCCTCCCAGCCCGCCTACCGCCCATACCTCGTCCACACACCCCGAACCTATTTCCTCTCCTGATTTGCTAGCAGCGGAGGCTGGCACTGATCCCTTTACAAATTCACTTCCGTGCACAACGCCCCCTCCCTCCGCATCTATCTCACTAAACAACATACCTACCCTCCTTGAAACATTTGCAGATCGCATTGAGGCCAAATTGCAGGATGCTATAAGTCGCATCAACGAGGAATGCACACCTCTCAAAGACGCAGTAATCCGCAAAACACAAGACAACGCTATTCTTAACCACCGATTCGACATGCTAACGCAAGGATTCTCTGATCGCTGTAACAATCTTGAGTCCCGGCTCCCAAAGCGTGACCCCACACCAAGCAGACGCAAGAGGCCCAAGGCACCGTAGGAACAAGCCAACTCTATCCCTGCCATAGTTCAGGGTTCCCAACCCCCCGTTACCTCCTCTATGGATTGTCATGATGGCAGTTCCAATCCGTAATCTTACGCTCTGGCAGTGGAACTGCCAGGGATTTGGTAAGAAACATCACGTGATCCCCCAAATGCTGCCTTGCGCTACAGGACCCGACATCCTTGCCCTGCAGGAACCTTAAACCCAATCACTCTACCCGGCTATGCCCCTGTTCTGATCACATCCCCCCCACACCCCCTCGGGTAGCATTTCTGGTTCGTTGTTCAATATCCACCATCTCCTATTGCATAGTGATTGAAGACATTGATCACCTAATTGAGCTTGTGCTGCGACACGCTCGAGCGAACAGTATCTTCATCCTAAACCTACATAGCCACCCTAAGAGCCTTCAAGGTAACATCGAACGCCTGTTTACCCTTGCGAAGCGTATAGCCAACAAGTGCCCCTTACTCGTCGTGGGAGACTTTAACGCCCGACATACAGCCTGGGGTTACCCACACGACACACCGAAAGGACGTCGGGTATGGTTAGCCGCGCAACAGGCTGGTCTCTCCCTGCTCACAGACCCTACTTTTCCTACACGCACGGGAAACAGTCTCTGTAAAGACACCACGCCAGACCTCACGTTCGCACATCGCCTCCCTCACGCCACATGGTGCAACAGACAAGAGAATCTAGGTAGCGACCATTTCATCATCGAGATTCTCTTACACATTCAACTACACCGCACGCCTCCAAGAGGCTCCACTCTCACCAAGTGGGACTCTTTCCGCTCATGCAGAACAGCGCGCACCTTCGCCCCCATCACGGACATCATCGAATAGACCGAGCAGCTAAAAAGCGATGTCCGATCCGTAACTCGTACTATACCCGAAGTCTGCCCAAGTGACATAATTGACTCCCTCCTCCTACATTTATGGGAGGCCAAAACAGGCCTAGAGCGACGCTGTGAAAGGCTGCGATGGAACCGGACACTTAAGCGTCGCCTAGCCCGCCTTAACAAAGAGATAGAAACACACGCAGCGAATATTTCACGCCAAAACTGGGAATCGATCTGCAACAAGCTTGATGGCAATGTGAGTCTGTCTCAGACCTGGAACCTCTTTAGGCACTTAATAGACTCCACTCAGTCTAAGACTACCCAGAGACACGCCCTCACCAAGCTCATGCATACTTCCGATATACCTCCACCAGACCTCCTCCAAGAACTTCGAAATTAATACATCACCACATACCCTCCTGCAAACCACCCTGATTATGGAGGCCCCACTAACGACCAGCTTGACCAACCCATTACAGAAGCAGAGGTCCAGGCTGAACTCCAGACACTTAACCAATCCACAGCCCCCACCCAGACGGGGTACATAACAAGGCTTTCAGGAATCTCGACGCACAATCCATTGCTGCACTTACAGAACACTTCAATGAGTGCTGGCAACTGGGCACCCTCCCACCACAATGGAAACAGGCGAAAGTCATCTTCATGCCCAAACATGGCAAACCTCTGCTCACTTCTTACCTCAGACCCATCACCCTCACATCTTCTGTTGGCAAACTCATGAAGCATGTACTCCAGAGCAGGCTTTGCCATTACCTAGAAAGCAACAATCTCATGCCCACTAGCATGTTTGCAATTCGACCAGAGCTTTCCGCAATGGACGTTTTCTTGCAGCTAAAACATCACATTTTCGACTCACCGACCTCCGACACTAAAACTATCTTAGGGATCTCACTAAGGCTTTTGATAATGTTACACACACAGCTATTCTAGAAAACCTTACGGCCCTGGTAGTCGGCGCCAGGATGTGCAACTACATTCGTGACTTCCTCAGCCAGCGCACAGCCACGCTTATCTTCGGCGACCAGAGCCTACCAGGGATCACGCTGGGAGCACGAGGTACGCCCCAGGGAGCCGTCCTCTCCCCTATTTTATTCAGCATAGCACTTCTTCACCTACCTCAACAGCTAGCTCAAATTCCCGACATCCATTTCAGCCTCTACGCTGACGACATCACTTTCTGGGCAAACCATGGCAGTGATGCCTAAATAGAAGAACACCTACAATTGGCACTAACCACCAGCGACGCATATGTACGGGAGAGTGGCCTGACCTGCTCCCCTTCAAAATCGGAGCTCTTTGTCTACCGGCCCAAACAACATGACTCAGTCAGTGCACCCATCTCCCTCACCCTAGGTACCCATCCCATCCCACTAGTGCACAAAATCCTCGTGCTAGGCCTAGTTCTGCAATCCCACGGTGCGCACGGAGAAGTATAAAGACACTTCAAGCACACGCTCAACACACCACTCGACTGATTCCCCACATAGCGAACCGCAGGGCTGGCCTACGCGAGCGAAACACGACTCGCCTCACCCAGGCTTACATCATAAGCCGCACCACATATGCCCTTCCAGGCCTACCTCTCAAACAGAAGGAGAGAGACCGGGTAAATGCGCTCCTACGTAGTTACACGAGAACAGCTCTACGTCTTCCCCCCGGCACATCCAACGACCGACACCTCAAACTCGGTGTACACAACACCTTTGAGGAGCTCAAAGAAGCTACCTTTACGGCACAAATATCCCGTTTATAAAACTCAGAGGCTGGTCGTACTTCATTGTCCCAGTTGAGCCTGACCACATTTACAGAGCCTACCGAGGGGGTCCCCCTTTCTGCTGCCCTCTGCTATAATCTCAACGTAACCCCCATCCCCAAGAATATGCACCCTGAGCGAGACAGGGAACGCAGAGTAGCAAGGGCTCGGACCCTCCACAAACAGTATAGCGAGGACCATGGGGTGGTCTATGTGGACGCAGTGGAATATACGACAGGCTCCCGTATGGCCCTGGAGGTAGCCGACAATAATGCAAAGCTTCTAACCTCCAGCTCAATCACTACCAATTTGACCGCAGAGGCAGAAGAGGCAGCCATCGCGCTTGCTCTCATTTCTACAATCTTTCACAGAAATTATCTCCGATTCCAAATCTGCCATTTTAAAATCTGCCAAGGGCTTTATATCCAGCACCGCTGCTCGTTTACTACGTTTCTGGCAGCCACGGCGCTTCATAACCCTCATCTGGACGCCAGCACATGCTGGACTCCCTGGCAACGAGGAGGCTCGTTTCCTAACCAGAGGTCTCACATTCCGGACAGGAGTCGAGCCCCCCCACCCCCTACGAGCCTCGGAGCGCCTGCTCTCCTTCCGTGACGTTCTCTCGTACTACCGAGACAAACGAAGGGAATACGCACCCCCAGCTCCATCCCCCACCATAGCGCAGGCTGCACATTTGCGACAACTACAAGCCCGGACTGCTCCATACCCAATACTGCTGCATGCCCCATACCCAGACCAATTCCTGTCATCATGCAAACTTTGCGGCAAACCAGGAAACTTCTTAATCACCCTCCTCACATTCCCCACTTTCCCTCATCCCCCCTCACCAACCGCGGCGGAGTCTTACTGGGAGTCTCTTCTGACCAGCTCGTCCGCTCAAGACCACGCCGGATCATCTCCAGCGCTCACAGAAGGATTGCGCTCCAGGGGCTATCCTTCGCGTTGTAAGGGTGCCTCCTCCTCACATTGAGGAGGCATATAAGTGCCATTTAGGGGGCTTCGCCCCCACGATTTACATCACTGGCAATAAACGTTTCCACCACCACCACCACAGCTGGCAACGTCCACGTAATACACAGGTTGTTGGTTGCCATAGTATTCCTAGTGTCTATAGCCTAGTACGCATACCCAGTACGCATAGTCATAGTGCAGGTATGTCTGGCTAATACTGGGGTATAGCTGCCGATGGGAAGATCCAACTTCACGTAACCTGATTTAGGCCCCCGGTCACCAGGGGCTCCAACGAAACGAACTGGCCGATTAGGCTGCCCGCGCAATCACTCCGCGCGCGATCTCCCTGTCCTTAGAAGCCTACTCCCAATCAGAAAATATGGCCCTTACATTCAAACGCATCACCGATTACTACAAAGAGGAGCACCGGCGCTACCCGACCCCTTGTAAGTGACTGGATCGCGCTGACGAGCGCCTCCTCATCAAAATTCTCGCTACCACTGTACTGTGCCCAGCGGTGCTTAAACTTTCAACCCATCCTTTGATGGCGCGTGCCAGTTCTATGGGGAGGTGGCTGACACCTTCTATCTCACTCATCTATCTCCCACAACCCCAACCCCACAAGAGAGGACTGGGAGGCTGCCCTGCTTGTCTGTCAAGACCTGAAGACCCAAAAGGCCTTGGTTGAACAGACGCGGGCGGCGCTGCTTGCCACTGGGTCCCCGGAATAGGGGCTCCACCTTGTTTTGTGAGGGGAATGGGCCAATAGGGCTCTACTCCAATATCTCTCTCTAAAAAAATTAATAGAAAAATATTTTTCACCACCACCATCCCACAGCTGTGACAACCTCGCGAAATACTTGCGCACACCTCGTTGTTGAGAACCAGGCATTGGTGCAGCAAGTCAAGCGTATATCCATCTATTTCTCCGACCACAAAGCTTCCTTCATTACAATCAAGAATTGTTACTGCAGTGTTTCCAGAAGAAGGAATGTGTGAGAAATAACAATTTCTCTGTAATTGAACACACATGTCTTGCTCGAATTCTTTGCCTCAAGCTATCGAAACGCTGAAGCCGCTCATGAGCTGCACTCAAATTTCGCACCAGAAGTAACGTAATCGTCTGCAATTTACTTTTTTTTACACATTTTTCTTTTTCAAGGAACACTACACTAAGTTCTTGATGGTCATGAAGGAACATTTGTGGTTGGAGAAATAGATGGGTATATGCTGCACTTGCTGCACCAATGCCTGGTTCTCGAAGACGAGCCCTATGCAGCTACTTCAGAGCTTGTAGCAGCCGTGGGAGGCGTTACGAGCGAGAGGAATGGGATGCTCTCCCGCATAAGTGGTAAGAATTTCCTGTTTGTCTTTATCTTGACGACTCTAAAAGGGCGGCCGTATAAGTACGGGCGAAATTTGGTCACTGCCCACACAATTGCCAGGCATTCCTTTTCAGTGGTGGAATAGTTTGCCTCCGAGCGTGACAAGGTGCGGCTTGCGTAGGCGATTACGCGTTCGATACCATCTTGCCACTGCACAAGGACCGCACCGAGGCCGATGTTGCTGGCGTCTGTGTGCAGTTCAGTGTCGGCTGACTCGTCGAAGTGGCCAAGGATGGGCGTACTTTGGAGACGAGTGCGGAGGTCTTCGAAGGCCTGTTGTTGCTCCTGGCCCCAGAAGAACGGTTCGGCATCTTTCGAGAGGCGGATGAGGGGCTCAGCAATCTGGGAGAAGTGCCGCACAAAACGCCGATAATAGGCGCAGATGCCCAGAAAGCGGCGCACACTTCGCTTATCGGTTGGCATGGGAAAAGCAGCGACGGCGGCTGTCTTATCGGGATCAGGGCTTACTCCCTTAGCGCTCACGATGTGGCCCAGAAACTTCAACTCCTGGAAAGCGAAGTGACACTTTTCGGGCTTGAGGGAAAGACCGGCCGAACGAATTGCGGCGAACACGGCACGCAGGCGCCTCACGTGCTCTTCGAACGTAGCGGAGAAGATGACAACGTCATCCAGGTAGACGAGGCAGGACTGGCATTTTAGGTCGGCAAGCACGGTGTCCATCATCCGCTGGAAGGTGGCAGGAGCCGAGCACAGTCCGAAAGGGAGCACCCGGAATTCGTACAGACTATCCGGTGTAATAAAGGCGGTCTTTTCCCGGTCGCGCTCATCCACCTCGATCTGCCAATAGCCACTACGTTAATCTAGTGACGAGAAATACGTGGCGTGGCGTAGCCGGTCCAGGGACTCATCAATCCGCGGCAGAGGATAAACGTCCTTTGGTAACTTTATTTAGACGCCTGTAATCAACACAGAACCGTAGGGTTGCATCATTCTTCGCCACAAGAACAACAGGCGATGCCCACGGGCTCGTCGACGGCTGTATCACGTCGTCCTGGAGCATTTCTTGAACTTGTCGGCGAATAGCGTCACGTTCCTTCGAAGAGACCCGATAAGGCGGCTGGTATAACGGTCGCTAGTTTGCGTCAACAATAATGCGATGCTTTGTGAGCGGAGTCTGCCTAACTTTAGAGGTCGATGCAAAACAGTCGCGGAAAGATTCGATAATGCTCTCCAGGCAGCGTTTCTGATGAGACGGGAGGTTCGGGTTCACGTCGGTCTTGATGGGAGTGGTCGGTGCCTCCACTGACGCCGGGATTTCGGACAACGCGTGCTGTCCTGCGAATTCACAAAGTTCTTCGAAATACGCAATAGCTGTTTTGCCAGGCAAACACTGAGGCGCAGAACCAAAATTGGTCGCCAGAAGTTCGGTTCGCCCACTGTTCAATTCAATAATTCCGCGAGCTACACAGACTTGCCGACCAAGGAGCAGTGAGATGTTGGTTTCAGCGATGCCACGAGTGCTGGGGCTGTTATCGCACTCTACGGTAACAAACATGCTGGCTCTTGACGGGATTACTACCTGGTCGTCACAGACGCACAGCGTAGCCCTGCGTGGCTCAGTATCGTCGTCGACAGGGCCTTGGGTGGAAAACGACACGATTAGCTCCTGCAGATTGATAACGGCACCGTACTCCCGAAGAAAATCCAAACCGAGTATGAGGTCCTTGGAGCACTCGGGTAACACAGCAAAGCAACCAGGGAAAGTAACTCCGCGGATCTGGATTCGTGAAGTGCAGACACCGATCGGAGTTACGACGTGGCCACCAGCTGTCCGGATCTGCGGCCCAGACCAAGGGGTCAGAACCTTCCTCAGGGCCATGGCTAACCGACTGCTCATTACAGGAAAATCGGCGCCGGTATCCACTAGGGCGGTAACGTCGTGGTTGTCGGCGGATACCGGAATTTCGGCAGAAACCAGTCGGTCGCAGCGCGTCGTTGAGGTCTTCGGGTCAGGTCGTCGTTGGTCGGAGCGTCGCGGCGAATCTTCGAATTGAGGCTCTTGATACGGTTCAGTAGCGGCGGCCCTACCCCCGGAGGACGCCGTCTTCAGTTTTCCCGATGTGGGGACGCACCTCTACCTCTGAACTGGCCAGAGGACGACGGGCTGCCGGGCGAAGAGAACCGCCTTGGGGATGGCGATCGGGACTGACGCCGCTGCGGGGTCGAGGACTGCACGTTATCAGCCAGGTACAGCTCGATATCCCGTGGTCTTTCACCGTAGCTCGGTCGAGGTGCGTCAGGTGAAAACCCCCTTAAACCCATTCTCCGGTAGGGGCAGTGACGGAGGATGTGGCCGGGCTCCCCGCAGTGGTAACAGAGCGGCCGATTGTTTGGCGTTCGCCACACGTGGGCTTTGCTCATGGGGGGGCCTGTACTCCGGCGGCACAAATGGTCCTGCTGCGCTCGGGTACTGCAGAGATGGCACTGGCATGGGAACGACGGGGGAAAAGGCTTGCCTCGCTGGCCCAGGAATTCGTAGTGCCTCGCTGTACGTCATAACAGAGGGCGCCGGGTGTGGAGCTGGGGGCGGCTGCACAGCTCGTCGGATTTCGTCACGGACCATGTCGGATACGGCAGCGACATTGGCCTGTGGAGCTTCAAAACGAAGTTTCGCCAATTCCTCGCGCACAACGCTTCTTACAAGCTCCCGAAGCTCCTCGGAGGGCAGCGACGTAGGCGTGTACTGGGAAGCGGCTGCTACGGTAGCCTCACGTCCGTAGTGCGCGCCCCGTTCCTGCAGAGAGCGCTCGATACTCGTTGCCTCCCTTGTGAAGTCGGCCACTGTTCTTGGCGGGTCACGGACCAGTCCGGCAAATAGCTGTTCTTTTACGCCGCGCATTCAGTGGCGCACCTTCTTCGCCTCTGGCATAGCAGGGTCGGCGCGATTGAACAGTCGCGTCATGTCCTCGATGAACATCGCGACGCTCTCGTTGGAGTGCTGGGACCTCGAGTGCAGAGCGATTTCAGCCTTTTCTTTTCTTTCGCTCGTAGTAAACGTCGCTAGGAGTTCTCGGCGAAAAGCCTCCCAGGTGGTAAAGGAACCTTCGTGGTTCTCGAACCATGTTTTGGCCGAGTCCTGCAGCGCAAAGTATACGTTGCGCAACTTGCGCTCGCCGTCCCATTCGTTGAAGCCCGCCACTCGGTCAAAACTGGCCAACCAGTCTTCTACGTCCTCGAACCTGTCCCCGTGGAACGGTGGCGGCGACCGAGGTGTGTGAAGGACGAATGGCGGGGCATTTCCGGAACGCTTTGTTGTCTGGCTAGCCACGGTTGATCTCATGGCTCTTACCGCTCTTACCGGCGCTGTCAGTTGGCCGAACTCTGGTTGTAGGCCTTGCAGGCGGCGGCTCGCTTTGTGGACGGGTGTTGTGTCCACGCGTGGAGAACAGGTGTCGAGAGAGTCCTCGCAGTCAGAGTACATGGGACGCTACCCAGCTGCTCCACCATATATGTCACCGACAAACGGTTCAAGAAACAGACCAGGTTCTAAGTCGACGAGGTGGGCGTGCCAGCCAGCAGGCAGCTCGAGCGAGGAAGAAGACGTTCTTCGAGCACCTCGAGTGCCCAAGGCTTGGCAAATCCAAGCTTAAACAGTTCGGCCGCGGTTCGGCGCCACTGAATGGTTCGTACGGTGGCAATATCTACAGCAATGTCCCCACCCACCCTGCCACCCTGGAAGGTGGCAGTTAATGGTTGATCGCGAGAGTTCTCTCACCGTTGTCAGCGCTAAAGCATTCAGCGCACATCTCTCCCATCACCCCTAGTAACTACAAGTGCGATTCAGGCGTCCACTGACCCAGGGAGCAAGTTATGCGCACTTCATTTTCTTAGAATCATCGGAGTGTAAAACGTTGTCAACGCCAAAGCCAATGAACGCCGACGACCTATGGCTTCAGTGGCGCGTTTCTGGAACAATGTTGTCAATGCCTGCAGCCCACATATCTCTCTCGCATCACCTCACGTATCTATAAGCGCGATTCAGGTGTTCACAGACCCAGGGAGCCACTTATGCGCACTTCATTTCCTTAAACTGGCACAACGTTGTCATTGCCAACGCATGCAGCGCATATCTGTCACTACCGCCACGTAGCTTAAAGCTCGACTGAGGTGTCCACTGTTACCAAGACGGCAGTTATGCGCCTTCCCTCTGCTTTCCATGATTCCGCTATATTGGTTTCGCAGCTGAAAGCATGGCTAGTGTGCCCACTGCTGGTTACAACGGCGATGGCGACGCCGCGAAACGAAGAAACGGGCGCCAGAGAGCTGCGCTCTAAAAGCATTCATAGCGTTTTCTTCGCTTGCTCGCCTGCAAATCTCAAAGACCTCGGTTCGATTTCAGATCGCTCTGCGTTCTCATCGTTTTTGCGTTTCTCGGCATGGCCGTCGCCATTGTCCATCGTGACCTGATTCGCAGCCGGGGCTGCACGCTGCTTTAAAGCGCAGCTCTTTGGCGCCCGTGCCCGCGTTTCGCGGCGTCGCCGTTGTTCCTCGTAACCAGCAGTGGACAGCTTAACCACGCTTTGACGTCGAAACTAATATAGCGGGAGCATGGAAAGCAGAGGGAAGGCGCATAACTGCCCTCTTGGAACAGGGGGCACCTCAGTCGTGCTTTAAGCTACGTGGCGGTAGTGACAGATGTGCTCTGTATGCGTTGGCATTGACAATTTTGCGCCAGAAACGCGGCGCTGAAGCCATAGGTCGTCAGCGTTTATTGGCGTTGGCGTTAACAACGTTTTACACTCCGACCATTCTAAGGAAAGGTTTGTTTGGTTTGGTTTATGGGTTTTAACGTCCCAAAGCGACTAAAACTATGAGAGACGCCGTAGTGGAGGGCTCCGGAAATTTCGACCACCTGGGGTTCTTTAACGAAAGCAAGTGCGCATAACTTGCTCCCTGGGTCAGTGGACGCCTGAATCGCGCTTATAGGTACGTGGGGTAATGAGAGAGAGAGATGTGGGCTGCATGCGTTAATGCTGATACCTGTGAGCGAAATCTCGTGATCAACCATTAACTGCCACCTGCTAGGGTGGCGGGGTGGGCGGGGACTTTATTGTAGGTATAAAGACGATCGGGAATTTCTTACCACATGCGGCAGAGCATTCCGTTCCCTTCGTTCGTAATGCCTGCCACGGCTGTGACAACCTCGCGAAATGCATAGACCTCGTCTTTGAGAACCAGGCATTGGTGCAGCATGTGAATGGAGAGTTTTGAAGGGGGAATATGTGCGAAATTAATAAGTTACCTATAAGTGTACATGCACTGGAGCAAAATGGTGGTTTGAGCTAGTTGGTACATCTTTAAAATTTCACCAGCGCTGCGACTAGGAACAAGAACAGAGAAGGAAGACAAGGAGAAGCGCTACTAACAACTGAAAGTTTATTTGAAAAAACACAGATTATATGCACACAACGGACGACCCAAAGAAATTTACTTTTGAATTACCGGAAGAAAATCAGCTACAATTCTTGGATATTAGATTGGAGAAAAAGGTGAATCATGTTTGTTGGTCCTTCCTACAGCGGTCGGAAAAGCCTTTGCTAAATTATCAGCCTGGGCATTCGAAAATAGTTAAATGCGGCGTAGCAGTGTCTTGTTTAGGATCTGCACTTACTAAATCATGTATTCATACTTTAGGCAGCTGTTTCGATAAGCAGGTTAAAAGGCTAAGGTCAGCGGGCTTCCCCAAAGATGTGATAGCGCTTGCTAGCAACAAGATCCTGAAGAAGATGAAGTCGTTTGGTAGACATCAAGCACAGGAAAATTCCGGTAATGATAGAACGAAGTATGCGGTAATACCCTACATTCATCTGTTATCCCATAGGCTTAAGCAGGTTGGCACTAGATATGGGGTTAAAGTGCTCTTTTCGGTCCCTAATAAACTAGGCAAGGTTTGTGCTATTGTTGACAAAAGAGCCCGGGAACATAAGCAAATAAGAGGCAAAAGAAAAAATGCATGCCAGGTGAATCATGAATCACCCTTTGTGCCATGTGCAGAGGGAGTGGTATATGACATACCTTTTAAATGCGGCAAGAATTACATTGGGCAAACCGGGAAATGCATAAATACACGCTTACGTCAGCATAAAACCTCTTTGAATGGTGCTCCTTCATCAAATCTGTCCCTTCATTTCAGAGATTGGCATCTGAACAAACCCGATGTGTCTAATAAAAAAGTATGCTTTCCACTGCTTAACAGGGCAAAGATTAAATTCAGACATCCAGATCAGCTGACTAGAGAGTTGTGTGAAGCCTATCACATTCACAAGAACAGCGACACGTGCGTTAGCACACCATCTGTAAACTTACATGAATGTGAAATTTTGTATCTAGATTCTTAACTTTCTTTTGCGTGCTTTTTGCGGAAAGCGCAGGCGCTTTGGGTTGTCAGTTGTGTGCATATAATCTGTGTTTTTTCAAATAAACTTTCAGTTGTTAGTAGCGCTTGTCCTTGTCTTCCTTCTCTGTTCTTGTTCCTAGTCGCAGCGCTGGTGAAATTTTAAAGTGTACATGCATGTCTTGGTCGGATTCTTTCGATCAACCCATCAAAGAGCTACAACAGCTGACGAGCTGTGCTTTAATTTCAATTTTGGGAGTAACGTAATCGTCGGCAATGTTTTCTACATTCGCTATCCCAGAACGTCTTTAAATTGCGCTTCTATTGTTGCCCACGCCACTACCTTATCATATACCACTAAGCTTTCGGCTACAAAAATGTGAAATGGTTACATTAGCTGTGTCGTTATACTTTGATTTGTGGCGATGCTGCACATTTTACAGACCGAAGTGATGAAGGAAAGTATGCAGCGACATTAAAATAGGCGTAGCAATCGAAATAAATACTACTGCCTGATATATTTCAGCAGAGGTGTAAAGGTGAAGTTGCGCTGCATGGTAGCCGAATGTTTGGCTCTTGTGATACCCAAAATAATTTTGGTCTGTAAATGGAATATATTTTCAGTGCAAAATGAGGAAGAGGAGATAAAAAAAGGTGCTCTTTCTAGAAGAACGGGCTAAATTATGAGCGATTGACATGTTGCGAAGAAATATATTGGCTGAATTTATAATCGGAGCCTCAGAAATTTTTTGAAAAGATTTACTTTCCACAAATTAAAGCACTGATTACAATTTTCTCTATACGCATTAAAATATTAAGTTCTTTTTAAACAGCTTCACTGCTTAAAAATTTCCTTACCGCCCAGAAAACTTCCAGCCATGTACGCGTTCACTGCATGAGGCTAGCACACAATCACTTAAGCGACTCTCAATATCCTCGTCCTGCGCACTCCCTAAGGAAAGTGGGTCAGTGCGCCCACAGCGCTTCGCATGAGACGTAGTGAAACATCACTGCCGACGCAAGTACCAACAAATAAGGGACTTTCCTTAAAGAAATCGACGTTTACGGAGAACCTAAAACGTAAACGTTATATATACCCCTGCACGCATGCAATGGCCTCGCATCGACAGGAGAGTGCAAAGTGCTGAAACTTTGACACCCACCTTCTGCCGGTATGTCTGACTGTTGTCGAACGTCAGCGTTGTTGCGAGACCGCCGCTCCTGTACGCCACCAAAGCTTGAGCTTCCTTGTCCAAACTAACATTGTAGGCGTCCTTTTTAGGATATGTGGTGCAAGCCTTTAGTTTGAAATGAAAATTTCGCAATTAAAAAACTAAATTTTGAAGAGACACTGTAATATCAAAAGCTGAGAGGAAAAAGAGTACATGCTGAATAAACATTCCAGCTATCGCGGATGATGGAAGCTAGTAGGCGGCGAGCTGAGGCAGCGGGTGGCCGCCGTTCCACCCACCAATCCTGCAATTTCTCATCTAGCTTCATACGTGAGCTGCAGCGAGATAAAACACAAGTATTCTTGGCGCACTTAAGAAAGTTATTTTGTAATAAACTTTAAGTGATTATCTTTGTTACAAAACCAGGAGCCTGTGCAGACCTCAGAAATATACATGTTTTGTAACCAAACCTACTACACTAGGCTAGCAGAAGCGCATTTCGCGGTGCGGTGCATCCAAAAGTCCACTACTGCGCATGTGTCGTTACCATAGCAACCAGTTGCGCCGCAGAAACAGGAAGAAGAACTGCGGCCGTGCTCAAAATGGAATCAGTTACTATGGCAACCAGTTGCGCCGGAGCCGCAGGAAGAAGAGCGGCCATACTCAAAATGGAAGCGGTAGAGTCAGGAGAAAATTAAGCCTCGCGGTACAGAATTCGTTCCGTATAAGCGGCGTACTTCGCGGTGCCTGGAAAAGGCCATTTCTACGCATGCGTCATTACCATGGAAACCATTTGCAACAGAGCCACAGGAAGAAGAAGAAGAGCGGCCGAGCTCGAATTGGAAGCAGTAGAGGTAGGAGAAAATTCCGACTTCCAATCCAAAAGTCGTTGCAACCAGTTGCTCCGGAGCCGCAAGAAGAAGCAGATCAAGAAGAAGAGCAGCCGTGCGCAAATTAGAACCTGTACAGGCAACAGAGAATTCAGTCTTCCGATCCAAAATTCGTTGCAACCAGCTGCTCCGAAGCCACAGGAAGAAGCAGATTAAGAAGATCAGCCGTGCGCAAATTGGAACCAGTACAGGAAGGAGAAAATTCAGCCTTCCGATCCAAAAGTCGTTGCAACCAGCTGCTCCGGAGCCACAGGAAGAAGCAGATCAAGAAGAAGAGCAGCCGTGTGCAAAATAGAACCAGTACAGGCAGGAGAAAATTCAGTCTTCCGATCCAAACGTTGTTGCAACCAGCTGCTCCGCAGCCACAGGAAGAAGCAGATCAAGAAGAGCAGCCGTGCGCAAAATAAAACCAGTACAGGCAGGAGAAAATTCAGTCTTCCGATCCAAAAGTCGTTGTAACCAACTGCTCCGGAGCCACAGGAAGAAGCACATCAAGAAGAAGAGCAGCCGTGCGCAAAATAGAACCAGTACAGGCAGGATAAAATTCAGTCTTCCGATCCAAAATTCGTTGCGTGGTATAAAGAGCGCATTTCGCGGTGCTTGCAAAAGGCCACTACAACGCTTGCGCCGTTACCATGGCAACCAGTTGCGCCGGAGCCACAGGTTTGCGCTGCGATTTCGCTATGTATATCCTGGCGTAACAGAGCAACGCCATGAGCAATTTTTCGACTCAATTATTACAGTGTGAGAAATACAAAAGTGAAATACATCACATTAGCCGTGTTTCTGGGTTCACTAGCAGTTCGTAACTTATGTATAAAGCGCAAAGAGGCAAACACAATTATTCAGTCATAAATACTCTCGCAATCATTTTTCTCTTTGGCTCGTAACAAGGAATTGCGCATGTATCACAAAGGTCATAGATTCGTTTAGATGTAGTCGTGTTCAGTTCAGTTCAGTTCAGTTCAGTTTTATTCCTGAAAGGCTCCCTTTTCAGGGGGTGTTACATAAGGGGTGGGAATACACTTGAAAATGTGAAAAACAGCAATGATTATTTAACATTAAAGATGATCTGTTACACGGGCTTGAAAAACAGATGGCGAAGCGATGGCGACGACGTCATAGGGAAGGCCGTTCCAGCCTGAAGCTGTTCGAGAAAAAAGCGAAGCAGAAAGAGTAGTAATGCGCGATGGTGGGCGTGCAACTTGCAATGGGTGACTGGCGCGGTGAGATATGCGTGCTGCGGCTGTGATGTACGGTGCTTGATTCTGAGAAGAGTAAAAAAACTTGTGAAAAAAAGCGAGGCTAGCGATGCGGCGACGAAATGAAAGGAGCGGCAATCCGGATTTCACTTTCACAGTTGAAACACTGGTGTCGTACGAGTATTAGGAATGAATGAACCGGACGGCACGAATTTGAACAGATTCCAAGGCAGTGATTAGATATGCTTGATGTCGGTTCCAGATGGCAGATGCATAATCTAATTTCGGACTTACCAATGATTTGTATGCGAGCAGCTTTACCTCAGGCGGGGCCGGACGGAGGTGACGCTTAAGGAAACCTTGTGTTTTATTTGATGCTGAAATGATGTTACTAATATGAGCGCGCCATGAGAGATCAGGAGAGGCGGTGGTTCCCAGATATTTGTACGATTCTGTTAGCTCAATCGGTGTATTAGAAACAGAGTAATGAAAGCGATAAGGGTTACGACGACGTGAAAAAGATATGAGTTCGGATTTAGTAGGATTAAGGGACAGCAACCAATTATTGCACCAGTTTAATACACTGTTGAGATCTGCCTGAAGAGTGTGTTGATCATCATGATTGTTAATGGTACGTTAAATGACAGAATCATCCGCGAACATTCTAATGATGGAGGAAACATGCATGGGAAAGTCGTTAATATATATTAATAGAAGGGGGCCAAGGACAGATCCTTGTGGGGCACCGGATATTACTGGGACGGACTTAGACAGGTGGCCGTTAACATTGACTGCGAACGATTAGTTAGAAATTCTTCAATCCATTTTAAAATATTAGCGTGTAGGTTGAGCTGCGAATGTTCTAGTAATAGTCGGCGTTGAGGGACCCTGTAAAAGGCTTTCGCAGAATCTAGAAAAATGCCATCGGTCTGCACGTTACGGTGGAGATTAGCATATAAGTCATGAAGGAAGAGTTAAGCAAACAAGTGAAGGGGTATGAGGGGCTCGTTATAAATATGAAACAAGCCAACAGCCACAGAAACCAAGGGGCACAGGGGATATTTAATTTATTTACTTATTTTGTGGTGTTGATCAATTTAGAATATTACTGAATATGCTATCGCTTAAAGCTAACTGATGAGAAAAGCAGAAGAAAAAACAACCACTGCCGCCGGTGGGATCCGAACCCACGACCTCAGACCTCGGAGGTCGTGGGTTCGGATCCCACCGGCGGCAGTGGTTGTTTTTTCTTCTGCTTTTCTCATCAGTTAGCTTTAAGCGATAGCATATTCAGTAATATTCTAAATTGATCAACACCACAAAATGAATAAATAAATTAAAAATCCCCTGTGCCCCTTGGTTTCTGTGGCTGTTGGCTTGTTTCATGAAGGAAGAGTGTTAGTTGGGTTTCGCGTGAGAGGCCCTACCGAAATGCGTGTTGTGAAGGATGGAAAAATTCGTTTGCTTCTAGAAAATTGATGCTTTGTGGGTATATGATGTGCTCCATTATTTTACACGGTACGTTAGTTAAGGAAATGGGGCCGTAATTCAAAGGTGAGTCTCTGTTGCCAGATTTCTAGACTGGAGCTACCTTGCCCATGTTTCCAGTCAGCTGGAATGATTCTTGAAGACAGTGACTGTGAAAAAAAGGAGACATAAATAGGCTGCACAAATAGTGTTCACATTCTTCAAAAGTTTTGAATTGATTAGGTCCGTACTAGCTGCAGAGGAAAATTTCATACTATGAATTATGTATCAGATGCCTTCTTCGCTGAAGGTGATAGCCGGCATGAAGGATTTCAAGTTAAAGGATGATAATTGTGCAGGCGCGTCAAACTCGGTGGTGAAAACAGATGCGAATGCACAGTTGAAAACATCTGCACAGTCGTTATCAGCAACAGGTTCATGCAAGCCATTAGTTAACGTAATATGGGAATGGTGCGTAGGATTTAAGACCTGCCAAAATTGCTTTTGGATGCTTATTAGTAGGTTTGGTACTTTGTGGTGATGAAATGAGTGCTTGGCATTAAGAACGGAAAGTAAGTAAACTTTTTCTATTTCGCAATATTTTCCCATGCGGCAGGCGTGGCAATGCGTTTGGCGGAGCGCAAAAATCGTTACGTTTTGTTTTCTAGGCGTTTTAAAGGCCGAGTAAGCCAGGGTTTATTGCGGTTAGTGCCAAAAGTAATCATCGGGACAAACGTATCAGTGAGATTGTTCAATTTGTTCTTGAAGATTCTCTGTTCTTGAACAGAGACTCGAATCGACTTAATTTGAAAAAATGTGCCTCGGCCTCAAGTAGACGCTAGAGGGTTGGAATAAGTTAACCTGAGTGCAGGAGGTTTTTTTGATCGGCGAAACCCCTTTTTAAACTGCATTTATTCGCCGCCACGCCTGAGAATAGGATTATGTGCGAGAATTAGCAGGAACTAGCTTGCTTTTTTTGAAACGTTGGCCAGTGCATGTTTCCTATTTCTGAAATGCGCGAACCGCATTGCTCTTAGCACTGCCACTCGGCTGAGCGCGGGGTGCGATTGTCTTCATTCGCTAGTACGATAAACACGTAAAAGCACACTTGTCGGCTCAGGGTGACTTGTTGGGCCAGCCGCCTAAGAAATACTGCCCTTAATCAACGGCTGAGCATTAACATGAACGTAAGACGACCGGAAGTTGCAAGTGCTCGTGCGCTCTCGGAGGCTTGCTATGGCACAAAAAGTAAACCGGTTCCAGCTGCGCTATCACGCATCAATATATTTCTGGCTCATTCCATGCCGAAAGTGGTTGATTTTACGCTCGACCCTCCTCAATTTTGTTTGCATATAATTTACGGCTATTCATCGCTATGTGAAACGTTGCCGCGCGAATGATAGTGCTTCGAGTGGGCAAAGCTTGCCACTTCAGTTTCCTCAGAACGAGGGCCACTTGCCGTGAGGCGCCCTATGTCACAATTAAGCAGGGTGATTTGGTCAAGGATCACGTAGCTTCCATTCAAGTCCCACAGCAGCCTCTGGAACTTACTCTCCGTTTTCTCACAGGCACCACATTGTGAACAAACTAACAGGGCGGCGGTGGGTATCACAGCGCGTTTTAGATGCATCTTTAATGCGAAGGGGCTCAATGCGCCAGGCTAATTTAAAGAGAAAGGGTATCGGCTAGTGTTGTACGTTTTATCAATTAGCATTTTATTCTCTTTGAAAATGGGTACGCAACTAAAAGCTAGAAAAGCTTTGCAGGGTCCCGACCCATTGTTAGTTAGCAAAACGGTAAGAAAATAACCAGATGCACGAAAGTTCGAAAAAATTGAGAAGTGTTAAAGCGTATTGAGTAAAACCAAAGTAAAGAAACTCTAACACACAAAACACGGCAATAAAATCATTTAACAACAACAGCGGCAGTGGTGCCGCCGCCATGGCACAGTGATTATGGTGCTCGGCTGTTGACCCGAAAGGCACTGGTTCGATCCCTGTGAAGGCGGCCGAATTTCGAAGGAGACGAAATTCTAGAGGCTGGTGTACTCTACAATGTCAGTGCACGTTCAATAACCCCAGGTGGTGGAAATTTCTCGAGCCCTCCGCTACGCACCCCTCATAGCCTAAGTCGCTTTGGGACGTTAAGCCCCCTGGAATGAAGAAGATGATTCAGCACCGCCACCAACGACGACGAAGCGCTAGCGCCGCCCGTAGCAGCAGGCTCGTGCTGGAGAACTGCCGCTTGTGTGCCGGTCCCTCGGCTCGCTCGTTCCTAGACTTCTTGCGCCAGGGTCTTCGTCGCCGGCGCTTGAAGGTGCCAATAAACCGCTCTACATTTGGTGGAGGTTGCTGCGGTCACCTTTCCCCATCACCGTGGACCTTCGCAGTCGCACCATCCTGATGTCCAAGGCCGGTCAGCAGCCCCCCAGTCAACAGCCAGCCCGTCATCTGCTCCGGTGCCGTTCGGCAGCGGAACCCCGCTGTTTTCAGCGGCCACAGCGATCAAGATGTGGAAGATTGGCTGGAGTCGTATGAACGGGTGAGTCGCCATAACAACTGGGACGACCGCGTCAAACTCACAAATGTGATATTCTACCTGAGCGACGACGCAAACCTGTGGTTCCGGAACCACAAGGCCGACATTCCCACCTGGGCCGTTCTAAAGACCACACTCGCGGAGGTTTTCGGTCGTCCCGCCGTGCGGAAACTGCGCGCTGAGCAAAGCCTGCGTGTCCGAGCTCTGCACACCAATGAGACTTTCACGAGCTACATTGAGGATGTAGTTGACCTTTGCAAGCGTGTTGACCCGGCTATGACCGAGGCTCACAAGATCAAGCACATCCTGAAAGGCATCGACGACGACGCCTTTCAGATGCTGTTGGCGAAGAGCCCCACCACCGTTGCCTCGGTGTACACCCTGTGCCAAGGTTTCGACGAGTTGCGCAAACAACGCCTTTGCGCTCGTCGCTCTCCCCCACCTGCCGACTCCATCTGAGGCCTGGGCATCAACAATGAATTGACTTCGTGCGGGACGAGGTCGCCAGGCAACTCTCGCTCCTATCGCACCAACACCCGTCACCTCCCGTCCTCAGTCCTGAGATCCGGCACGCCATCACGCAGGAGGTCGCCGATGCACTTCCTTGTCTTCGGCAACCTGCACCCTTGGCTCTCCAGGCCGGTCTTTTCCCAATCCAGCCCACTCCTGTTGCCGCCCCGTTGAGCTACGATCCTGCAGTAACCGTGCCCCCTGCGCCCGCACCCGTGCCTCTCACATATACCGACGTTGTCCGAAGACCACCGCCGCCGCAGGCCTATGCATACGCTCCTCCTGCGGTGTCTGCGCCTGCTGCTCCCCGGCACCGTTTCGCGCCCGTTGCCTACAATCCTTGGCGCACAACTGAAAACAAACCTATCTGCTACGCCTGCGGTCGTCCCGGCCACGTCGCGCGACTCTGTCGACGTACTCTGCCTGCGGCTTTGCACCCCATGCCGGATTACCCCGCTACGGATCGCTCCTTTCGCCCACCTTTCGAACCACCCCATCGGGGCACTTCACCTGATCGCGCGCCTGGTCGCCAGCCCTACGTTTCCCACCGATCGCCAGCCCCTCGCCGCCGCTCCTTGTCGCCCATGAGGCGTCGCACCGTCACCGCCGATTCGGAAAACTAGCAGCCGCAGTTCCTGGGGCACGAACTGCGCTCTCATCGCCCTGTTCAAGTCCTCGCCTTTCACTGCCAAACCTTCTTGACGTGTTTGTGGATGGCGTCCCGACACTTGCGCTTGTGGACACTGGGGCCACCGTTTCTGTGATTAACGAAAACTTCTGCCGTTCGCTTCGAAAAGTTACGACCCCATCTTCTGGACCCTCCCTCCGTACACCTAGCGCCGAGCCCGTTCATCCTTCTGCAGCTTGCACAGCCCGCGTCGTCATCGCCGATGTTTTATATGTTGTCGAATTTTAGTCCTCCGTGCAAGCTCCCATGACGTAATCCTTGGCTAGGACTTTCTGTCCCGCCATAGAGCCGTCATTCACTGTGCCCGTGCGCATGTCGTCTTTTCTCCGCACTGTGATGCACTCTTCGACGAACCTCCGATTCGCTGTGATGATAAGCTTGTTGTTGCCGAGGACACCGATATTCCCCCTGAGAGTGCTGTGCTCGTCCCTGTGTGCGCCGCCTGTTTCTGACGCCACCGTTCTCTTCACGCCTTCCCCCCTCCTTGCCTCTCGCCGACGTCTCTCTCTTCCCTTCGCCGTCATCGACATTCACCACGGTGCTGCCGCAATCCTAGTCTCCAACACCTCATTCTCTGCGTTTCCCCTGCTTCGTGGCGAGTGCCTTGGTCATTTTGAAACCGCTGACTTCATCTCTTCCTTGGACACCGACGCGCCCTCCTCCAGTCTCGACCTCGCTGCCCTCACCCCACGTGCCGCTCCTCCCGATCACCCACTACCTTCGGACATTTTCGACCGGTCTATTGATCCCGCCCTCGACACAGCTCAACACGCGCAGCTTCTTGTCCTGCTCAATCAGTTTCGCTCGTCGTTTGACCACCAGTCCTCTTCTTTGGGTCGTGCGACCACTGTCGAGCACCACATTGAAACCGGTACACATCCTCCTCTCCGCCAGCGCCCCTACCGTATGTCACTTCCCGAGCGCCGCCTCTTCGCTGAGCAAGTGGACGACATGCTGCAACGCGGCATTATTCAGCCATCTGCCAGTCCTTGGTCATCCCCAGTTGTCCTGGTGAAAAAGAAGTATGGCTCGATACGATTTTGCGTGGACTATCGCCGGCTCAACAAAATTACGCGCAAAGACGTCTACCCGCTACCCCGTATTGACGACGCCCTTGACTGCTTGCAAGGCGCCGAGTTCTTCTCATCTCTGGACCTTCGTTCAGGCTATTGGCAAGTCCTGATGTCTGCGTCCGACCGTCCTAAAACGGCATTCGTTACGCCTGACGGCCTATATGAATTCACCGTAATGCCATTCGGTCTGTGTAACGCTCCCGCCACGTTCGAACGAATGATGGACAAAATCTTGCTGGGCCTCAAGTGGAACATTTGTCTCTGCTATTTAGATGATGTGGTTGTGTTTTCGCCCGATTTTCCGACGCATCTCCAGCGCTTGCGCCCGATATTGAGCTTCCTCACCCGTGCTGGCCTTCAACTAAACCTCAAGAAATGTCACTTTGGCGCCCGGCAACTCACAATACTCGGCCACCTCGTATCCAAAGATGGCGTCCTATCTGATCCTGACAAACTCCGTGCTGTGGCTGACTTTCCTAAACCGACCTCTACGAAACAGGTGCGCCGATTTGTGGGCCTCTGCTCCTATTTTCGGCGCGTTGTCCCTAATTTCGCCTCTATCGTCGCACCCCTTACGAAACTCCTCAATGGTCCCGCCGACCTGTCTACGTGGGACTCTGCCTCCGATGAAGCTTTTGCTGCGCTCCGTCGGCTTCTTACTTCGCCCCCTATTCTTCGGCACTATGACCCCAGTGCTCCTACTGAGGTGCACACCGACGCAAGCGGAATCGGCCTCGGTGCTGTCCTGGCCCAGCGCAAACCCGAATTTTCTGAATACGTTGTTGCTTACGCCAGCCGTGCTCTCACCAAAGCATAGTCGAACTACACCATGACTGAAAAGGAGTGTCTGGCCGTAGTGTGGGCTCTCACGAAATTCCGCCCACACTTATTTGGCCGCCCGTTCACCGTCGTTACTGATCGCCACGCCTTGTGCTAGTTGGCCTCCCTCAAAGATCCCTAAGGACGCCTTGGCCGCTGGGCGCTCCGTCTTCAGGAATTTGATACTACCGTAGTCTTCCGGTCGGGCCGCAAGCACTCCGACGCCGACGCCTTGTCACGCTCGCCACTGCCCTCTCCTCCGCCCTCTTCCCCCTTATCTGATTCCCTACTCGCAGTGCTCACTACTATGGACATGCCCAATCAACAACGCCAGGATCCATGGATTTCGTCCTTGCTCGATGTCCTTCGTGCACACTCTACGTCGCCCTTCCCTCGAGCTCTTCGTCGCCAAGCTTCCCATTTTGCCATCCGGGACGATCTCCTGTACCGCCGCAACTATCGTCCGGATGGCCGAAAGTGGCTCCTCGTGATTCCCCGACACCTTCGGTCTGAGATCTGTGCGCACTACCATGCCGACCCTCAGAGCGCTCACGCTGGATCGCTAAAAACCTACGAGCGACTACGGCAGAGGTACTACTGGCGAGGCATGTACAACTTCGTTCGTCGCTAGGTTCGCTCCTGCACAGCCTGTCAGCAGCGGAAGTCTCCACCTCGACCCTCGACTGCCCCGTTACAGCCATTACCGTGCCCGGCTCGCCCTTTCGATCGTGTGGGCATCGACCTATATGGGCCGCTACCCTTCACGACCGCCGGGAATCAATGGATTATAGTTGCCGTGGACCACCTCACTCGGTATGCTGAGACCGCTGCCCTACCTGCGGCTACTGGTCGCGACGTCGCCCTCTTCCTTCTTCATCACTTCGTCCTGCGTCGCGGCGCTCCGCGGGAACTTCTCAGTGACCGCGGCCGTGTTTTCTTGTCTGAAGTTGTTCGCGAGCTTCTCGATGCGTGCCACTCAGTCCACCGTACCACTACTGCTTACCACCCTCTAACTAACGGCCTCAACGAACGATTCAACCGGACTCTTGGGGACATGATCGCCATGTACATTAGAAGGGATCAAGTCCTTCCGTTCGTGACCTATGCATATAACACCGCATCTCAGGCAACCACCGGCTTTTCCCCCTTCTTTCTTTTATTCGGGCGCGAGCCTTCCTGCCTCCTGGACACCATCCTTCCCTACAACCCGGACAGCTCAGAATATACTTCCCTTTCCGACATTACCCGCCATGCTGAGCAGTGCCGCCAGTTGGCTCGCTCCTTCACCGCCGAACGTCAAGGACTCCGCAAACATGAGTCCGATGAACACACGCTCGCTGCAGACTTCTCCACTGGATCATTGGTCTGGCTCTCCGTTCCGGCTGTGTCCAAATTTTCGGCCAAGGACATTGGTCCCTACCGTATCTTAGAGCGTACGTCACCTGTCAACTATATCATCGAACCGGTCACCCCTTCTTTGCACCATCGCCGCCGTAGTCGCGATGTCGTTCATGTCAGCCGCTTGAAGCCTTATTAAAGCCCTCTCGTCGTCTCCTCGCCTTGAGTCGTCAGGATGGCTCCTTCTTTCCGCCGGGGCAGTTGGAATGAAGATGATAATCCAGCACCGCCACCAACGACGACGAAGCGCTAGCGCCGCCCGTAGCATGCTCGTGCTGGAGAACTGCCGCTTGTGTGCGGGTCCCTCGCCTCGCTCGTTCTTAGACTTCTTGCGCCAGGGTCTTCATGTGCCAATAAACCGCTCTACACCCCATAAACCGAGCCAAACCAACAGCACTGGTCAGTAAGAAGAAGGAAAAAAATATAAGTGGTTATTATTCTTATGAATAAGCATGCTTGAAAAAGCGTTTAGTGAGATAACTTTTTTTATACGAAGGATAAAAAATTTTCTCGCTTTAGTAAGTTTAGCATTGAAGGTGCGTGTAAGGCATTGTTCAGCATAGAAAATTCTAGCGCTGGGTATGAACCATCTTTTTGTATGCCTAGTGTGACTAAACCTCGTATTTACTTGAAGTTTTTAATTTGAACATAGTCACCATCAGCCAGACTTCGCTTACGGCATTGCGAAGGCCACTCCCATGTCTCTCCAATTGACTCTCTCCTTTGTCAGCTGCAGCCACCGCGTTACTGCAAACTTCTTAACTTCTTCTCTAGGAATCCATTCCGTTACTTGTATGGCCCATCGGTTATTTTGCCATTGCCTTATACTCCCTGCCGACACACATCTCTTCTTTTTGATTGCGATTAGTATGACATTAAACCGCGTTTGCTCCCTGAACTACTCTTCCCTGTTTTCGTCTCATAACATTACACCTATCATTTTCCTTACCACACCACGCTGCGTGGTCCTCGATTTCACTTGAACGCTCCTCTACCATCTGTGCTCCTGCCCCAAAGGTGAGTGCCAGAATGATACAGCTGTTGCATGCTGTTCTCTGAAGGGATAACTGCAATTGGTTATCTCAGAGAACCTGCCAAATGCACTACATCCAATTTTTATTCTTCTAGTGATTGCCGTCCCATGATTCTGATCCACTGCCAGCGCCTCGCTACCAATTGTTAAACGATGTTGCCTTGCTAAACTGTTGAACGGTACTTTATTTTTCTGAATTTTCTGCCTATAATCCCACCATCGATGCCAGATTTAACGGATGTTTTATCAGACAGCATCAACCTATAATTCTACAAACAAAACAGAGGAGGAGTAGCACATTTAGAAGTAAGATGTTTGCTGAGTAAGTTCAACGTACTATGTAACGCACGGCTGGTTGCTGCAGTAAATATAGCTTGAATAAAATTTGTCTCACCATTTGTGCCCCAGACCACGCTAAAGCACTGCATAAGGCATGCACTAAAGCAATGTAATTCACAACATTTACCTAAGTGTGTAGGTTGCGTCACATACGTGCGATGACACCATTGGCAGATGGAGCTTGGATTGGATATATTCAACATGCTCATTCCAGGAAAGGTGGTTCAAAGGTGGTTCATGTACTTCAAGGGTAACGAACGAATCCACCAGTTCAAAGTGTTGGGTGCTCAGAAGTAGATCATCTGCTTTGTCAACTCTTTGCATCGAAGGGTATACAAAATTGATTGTTGTTCTTAGTGTCGATTTTTAAACGATCACCGTGATCCTTAATTAAAAATCAAAATGTCTTATTAGCCTTCACTTTTATATCTTATTTAATCTTGCCTGTGAGAAAGACTGCCGTGTGAACAGCATACACAACTAATGCAGTGTTATCAGTATAGTTCTGCAGCTTTAAAAGAGCAGCCCTAAAATGCTTGCTTGCAGTACAACGGCGACAACTGACTGCCTTGCAGATGTCCAAGTGTTGGTATCTACGAATTGCGCCCTGTTAGAGAAAGTTTAGAGACGCGTGGGCGGCTCCGCGCAAAAAAATTATTTTTTATGATTTGTTAAGGCAGGTAGAGTGATTTATTAGATCAACAGAGTTTAATACATTCATATGCCTAATGACATATGTTTGTCACTTCCCGCATCTGCAATAACTTTTTTTTAGTCAGGAGCTAGAACTCTGCTTTCTAAAACGATGCTGGTTACCCTGATACAAGTTACGGCTGATAAGCAATGATAGCAGTCTAACATTGGTTCCTCAATACCTTTGAAAATTGCTTGAATTATTGGAATAGCCGGCAATCACTTAGTGTAGTTTTATCATCGCTCCTAAATACATGAGCAACGCGGGTAATTTGCAGTTCCTTGAGAAACATATTTGTAGAAATTATTATATGAACGTTGCAGCACCATGAAAGCAATAATCTAATGCAGGTCTGTGTTCTTTATGCACTTTTGGGCGCTTTACCGGCACCTACCAGACCGGCTCTGTGTCGGTCTCTCCTGCGATAGCTTCATCACAGACTGGGTCTTTATTACATTCTGCAACAGCTCTAATGCCCCAGCATTTCCTTCGTTGACTCCCATTGGCATCAACAGCTGCGATAATGTAGTGGCTCAAAACAACTTCAGCTTAAGACATCCGAAGTAACATCGGCAATACTGAGCATGGCGCTGACGTCAGCAGCAAAGCTGCGCATCTCGAGTTTTTTCGTCAGTGGGCGTGGGAGCAGGGGGGGGGGGGGGGGGGGGGCAGTGGAGCCATGCAGGTCGCTGCTCTTTGTTCAGGTTAGACAACTTGCTCGTGATGTTTAAATCTGATGACCAGTGTATAAATGTGCTTTCACGCCCAGAAGCATTGCTCCAGCCCTTCAGTCTTTTGCTGATATGTGGCAAAATTTAGAGCAATCCCGGTCCGTGGAAAGGAACGCTCTGCGATGTGTTTAGAATGCTACTAGACACTCGTTAAAGGCCAATTCGCTTTGAAGCAGCCCAGGTAGCGATGTCTAACGGCTTATCTGAGTTGAAGCGAGAACAGCAGATGGCAACAGGAGACACTGCTGACATCAAAGAGCGTTTTGTAGCCGTGGAAACTGATATGGTTACTACCAGTGACCGGCTACAAATCTCTAATTGCTACGAGTTACCTAGCTGTGATAGTTCAAAAGTTACTCAACAGAAATTAGTTAACAATTTACTATTTAAGACAAATCACCGGCTTTCCGGTGTCCGCCAACATTGATAACACTATGCAGCAAACGCAATATTTTTACCCCAAATAATCTATTCTAAAAATTTTTTAGTCTTCCCTGAAACACCCGGTATATATATCGACACGTAGTGGTGGCCAATCCGGAAACCATAAAGATAGCGAAAATGGCGTCTAAATAAAACTCTTTATTTGGGCTGACTTGCGCCAACAATCGACTGAATCACTCGGCGGCAGCTAGCAGCAAGCCTGTTGGGCGGTCGTCGAACAGAATTCCCGCCGCTCTCGGCCGTGCGCGATTTAAAGGCGATAGTGAACTTTCGAGATAAAGTGTGCAAAGTTACTACAACATAATGGAACAGCGTAGAATCGGCTCCGCGTGGATGCGATCAATCGAGATAAATGTGGTCGCGCGTTGCATCGCAAACGAAGCGGTAAATCGGCGTAGGGGCGTTATTTCGGCGTAGCCCACATGATGCAGGGCACTCCTCAGTTGTCTACCAGTTAGCCTCGGCCTTGGACAGGGACCGGCTATGTGATTACTTTCTCTGGTCTCTTTCTTTTCTGAACGAGGACGGTGCCTAGGCCCACGCCCTTTGCGTCGGCATGAAATTTACTATCGGAGTCTATCAAAATGCGTGAGGATCGGTGAGGGCTAAGCGACACTGAAGTTTTTTGAAGGCTTCTGCTTGCGGCGCTTCCCATTTAAATAGCACGTCTGCCTTTGCCAGTTGGATCAGACGCTCGGCGATGCGTGAACATTTCTTGACAAATCGTCGGTAATACGCGCAAAGTCGGAGGAATCTGCTCACAGCTTTCTTATAAGCCGCCGTTGGAAACTGCGATGGCAGCTGCTTTCTGCGGGTCTGACCGTACTCCTTCCTTGCTAACGATAGCGATGTCGCCTAGGAACAGCAGCTCTTCATAGGCAAAGTGGCATTTCACTGCTTTCAAGGTGAGGCTGGAGGACTTGTTCGCCTCTGGTACTGTTCGAAGCCTTTTTAGATGGTCTTGAAAGTTCGAGGCGAAGCCAAAGCGTCATCTACATATACTACAGAAATTTGCCATTGGAGGCATAGCAGCACCCTATACATTACTCGCTGGAACGTCGCTGGTGCGGAACAGAGACCGAATGCACAACCTTGACCACGAAGAGGCCATCCGGAGTGAAAAATGCGGTCTCTTCACGATCTTTTTCATCGACCTCAATTTTACACTTGCCGCTCTTGAGGTCCATCGATGAGAAATACTTGGCGTTGCAGAGCTGGTCCAGTGTATCGTCAATGACGGGGAGGAGGCAGGCGTCAGCCTTCGTTATGCCGTTTAAGAGGTGGTTATCGACGCAGTATTGAAGTGTGCCCTCTTTCTTCACTAGAAAAACCGGTGCCGACCAGGGACTCTTCGATAGCTCAAACACATTTTCGCCAAGCATTTCTTCCACTTGGTCCCGGATGGCTTGCCTTTCTCGCATTGGCACACGGTAGGAGCTCTGGCAGAAGGGGCGGGCATGGTTCTCGGTTATAATGCGATGCTTGGTAATTGGCGTTTCTCGGGCCTTCTGCCATTTTGAGAAGCACTCGCTGTAGCTGCGAAGTAGATTGCGGATCTGGTCTTGTCTGTCGCGGGTCAGGCTAGGTTTATGTTGAAAAACGTTCTCGCGATCCCCCTTAGGTGAATCTTCTAAGACTCAATCGGAGAGAGTGAAGTCGTCTGGACCGTCGGATAGTTCGTCGAGGAAAGCAATCGTCGTTCCTTTGTTAACGTGCCGTTATTCGTCGCTGAAGTTCGTCAGCAGTGCTTCAGTTTGTCCATTGCGCAATTTGAGCAATGCCTCTTGCGAAGCCGATCCCTCAGTCTAGAAGCAACGCTGTGTTTTCTTCGATAAGTAGCATGCTCTTCGAATCCCTGGCACTACAGTGACCATGACATTTGATCAAGGTGAGACGCTCACTTGTTCATGCAGGATACTCAGGGCAACATGCTGCTCCATGGTCTTCATAGAAGGTATGGCTTCGTCTGCCGAAAGCGTGATGAGCTTGGAACACAGGTCGATGATCGCCTTATGCTCATTAAGGAAATCAATGCCGAGTATCATGTCGCGGAAAAATTGCTGTAGTACTATGAAGGTCGCACGATATGTATGTCACTTAACGTTCATGCGCGCTGTGCATCGCCCCACTGGCGTTTCCACGCCCACCACACAGCCGACATCTCATACAACCCACTTTCTTCTCCTTTCTTCCTTGGCAACAAGGGCACCCCCAAGGTTCTGTCTGTACCCTCTTCTTTTCAGCATAGCCCTCTTCCCGCTGGCACGTGCTCTGCGCACTACACCAGCTCTGTCTCATGCTTTCTATGCCGATGACACCACCTTCTAGGTGACCACCGGCAATCTTGGCGATATGGAGACCATCCTCCAGGCGGGTGTGGACGTGGTAGTGACTAACGCCCGGGCTATCGAGTTTAGCTGCTCCCCGACCAAACCGGAGTTTTTTTCTCCTTCTGCTCGGGGGGTGGCCTCCTTGTTGCCCTCTCCCCTCACCGTCCACCTGGACGGCACACCCATTCCTCTCGTCTCTACCCTCCGTATCACTGGACAATTTCTTCAGTTCAATAGAAAGCACGTACCCTCATCACTGCACTCACAAACTCGGTGCAACACGCCATCCGCCTCATACACCGCATCGCCAATCGCCACAGCGTCATGCGAGAACATTACCTCCGCCGCCTGGTCCAGGCCCTTGTTCTACGCTGCTTCATTTATTCTCTTGCGTATCTCTTCCATTCTCGCACCGAGGAGGACAAAGTCAACAGCATCGTTCGCCAGGCATATAAGTCGGCCCTATCCCTTCCCACATCTACATCGACGGCTCGGCTACTGTCCATGTACGTCCACAACTCCCTTATGGAGCTGACGGAGGCCCATCGCATGGCCCAGTTCCTCCGTTTCTCCCGCACCCGTCTGGGTCGCGCACTTCCAACTCTTCAGCTCTCCCCTCTTATTCCTCTTACGACCTCACTGCCAATTGCTTCCCACGTCTTCTGCCTCCTAACCGTTCATCCCCTCCGTAAGATATATGCATCCTGAGGGCCACCCCTCCCGCAGGGCAACGCGAGCCTCCGCGTTCTGGCTTGAGTACGGACGGAAACCTACCGTTGCTTACGTGGTTGCCGCCCCGTGCCACCGCTACTAAGCCCACACCCATGCAGTCACTGCGACCCACTCTTACTGCCTCAGTCAAAATTTCGACCTCCGTAGATGCCGAGGAGGCAGCTATTGCACTTGCCACCACGCAAACCTCCGCGGAATACATTTTCAGTGACTCCAAGCGTGCGATCTACAACTACGCGGTTGGACGGGTGGCACCCCCGGCCATTGGCATCTTACTTTCTGGCACCGTCCCCTCCGCCTCATCAAAATCATCTTCGTTCCTGCTCACGCGGCCCATCCTGGCAACAAGGGGGCTAATTTCTTCGCTCGCGAATCGACTGACCAAGCAAGGCTTCCCCCGCCGGAAGCGAGTACACGCGACACGCTCCTCACGTACCTTGGTATTGACTTGCAATACCGCCTCTCTCGGCTCAATTCGAACACTTCGCGCAGATCTCTTTCCCAATGCTATCAACGCTTGTGGCGCCACCTTCAAGCCAACACCTTTCTCACTCCCGCCTGTCTTGGCCACCTCCAGCCTGGAACGTACTTTCGGCCTGCCACTGTGTGGCAGCCAAAGAGCCGACTACGCTCATATCCTATTCTCCTGCCCACCTCACTTGCCCCCTGACCCTTGGCACCTAACCACTCCGCAGCAGTGGGAGGCTGCTTTTTCCAGCACCGAGCCAGGTCTCCAACTTCGGCTGGTGACCTGGGAGAGGACGTCGCGACTAGGCACCGCCTGCACGCTACAACCGGCAGCCTGAAGGCCGCGTGAAGTGCTGCTGCGTAATTTTCCTTGCTTTAGGCCTTCACTTTAAACGTTTATTACCACCACCCTCACTCCTTTCTCCCCGTGTAGGGTAGCAAACCGATTAGTCTTTCGGTTAACCTCCCTGCCTTTCCTCTTCTATCTCCTCCTCCCCCGGCGATGCGAATTTGTGGGCCATCCCAGGCGGTCGAGACTTTTCGCAATTTCACGGTGAATGCTCCATTCTTCATCGAGTGATCGGCGCCGGTGTAGAATAGAGCAGTGACTTTCCTGCCGTCGATAGTCACTTCTAATTCGGATGTCCTGGCTTTTGCGTTGCAAGTCGTCTTCGGCGTCGGGTTACACCATCGTCGCTTCTGAGAATCGTGGGTAGCCCGTGTCGTCGAAGCTTTTCTGGGTGGCAGCGTAGTTTTGAAGGCGGTTCACGTCGTGGTCGAGGTTGTGCGTCGTCGGGGTAGCGGGTGTAACGTCTTCATGCGGCGTAGCGGGCCAAGCGTTTTCATACGTCATGGGTGGTGGAGGATCCTCGTCGTTTCGATAGTGAGCAACCTCACCTCCAAAGGTTGCTTCCTTTAGATTCCGCTGAGGGGGCTGGGGGACCTTCCCCCAAGAACCGTGCGTTGCTGCGGCGCGGTGACTCAAAATGTGGCGTGGACGGTATTGTTAAGCGGGAGCGGCTGGATGACACGTGCTCCTCTCGACGCAGGTACTCGTCGATATCCCGTGTTCTTTGGCCGGGACGGGGTGATGGGACATCAACTGAGAAGCCACGGAAGCACATTCGTCTGTAGGGGCAGTTTCGAAAGATGTGGCCGGGTTTTCTGCATTACAAGCAGATAGGGCGGCGCTGGGGTCCTCCAGAGGATGGCTTCTCTTGGGCGAGCCTGCAACTGAGTTGGGCAGGCGAGAGATTGGGATCATTGGGACGGTCTATACAACTCCTGGCGCTGTGTGGGAGGACACCGTTGGCGGCACAGCGCGGCGTAAGTCATGACCTGGGGTTGGGTGGCCGTCGATGTCGCGTTGCAAAGGGCCTGCTCCAGTTATTTTCGCCCGACATTCATGAGGGTGGCTGCTTGAGGCTGTGGGAAAGTTGGCAGCAGTCGTCGTAGCTCCTCACGTATTTTTTCGCGGAAAACGTCCCGCATGCTGTAGCTGGCAGTGACCGTCGTGTCCGAACAAATTGCACATACAAAAATAGGGTGGCAGTACTGCCGAGCCCGGACGTCGAGGGTCTTGTCGATCGTGGAGGCTTCTATGAATCCCTCGACGGTTCTTGGTGGCTGCCGGTCGAGGTTGGCAAAGAATTATTCTTTAACGCCGCCCATTTATAACCAAACTTTCTTTACCTCGATCATCGCGGCGTCGGAGCGGCGAAAAATGCGCTTCATCTCTTCGACACAACCGAGGTTAGGCTCGTTCGGAAGCTGGATCCTGGACTCGAGGAGACGTTTCGCTATTTCTTTCTTCACGACGCTGGCGAATACTTTCAAAAGTTTCTTCTTGAATAGCTCCCATGTTGTTAGGGACGACTCTTGGTTTTCGTAACACGTACGAGGTGAGCCGTCCAGTGAGAAAAATACGTGTCCGAGTTTTGCCGCATCATTCCAATTGTTTTATGATGCCTCGCGTTCAAATTGGTCCAACCGTTCTTCGGGGTCTTAGGGAGCTACAGAAAGTTAGCTGCTCCTGCATCCGTGGCTGCTGCAGTATGATCGGACCGACACTTTGAAGAGGTTTCGGTGCTCATAGCAGCGCTTTTTTTTCTCTCCGGTGTGGTCCGGCAAGGTCCCGAACTCAGGATGCTCTCCCTCTACCACGACCTCCACCAGAAGTCAAGTAGTTGTGACTGCAATCCAGGAGAGTAGAAAGAAAGGGAAAATGGCGTCTACATACAATGTTTTAGGCTGTCTTGCGCCCACAATAAACCGAATCATTCGGCGATGGCGTAGCAGGAAGCGTGCTCGGCGGTCGTCAAACAGAATTCCCGCCGTTCTCGGCTCTGTGTGACGTATTGCAAGTCATGCACACGCGCCTAGCCGGACAGAAGCCGCCCCCATTTCTGCTATCTAACCGCTTGCCTATATAACCGCTCGCCTTCTTGAATAAAGCGTCATTCATGCACCATCCCATTCCAGCCAAAACGGAATTGGCGCTGTGATAATGCAGGATGGACACCCCTTAGCTTACTCATCTCGCTCGCTGACAGAAGCACAGCAAAGGTACGCGCATATAGAGAAAGAGATGCTAGCAATCGTCCACGGCTGTGAAAAATTCAAGGACTACATTTTCGGGAAGCCAGAAGTCATTGTAGAATCTGATCACAAGCCGCTCGAAATGATTTTCAAGAAGCCATTATGCCAGTACCCTCTCCGCCTGCAGCGTATGCGTCTAAACCTACAAAAATACCATATAAATGTCAAGTACCCTCCGGGAAAACAACTGTTCATCGCTGACGCGTTATCACGTTTTCCTAATGAAGCACAGTTCGTAGAACATTGCGCGCATTTCCACGTTAACACTATCGCTTGTCTTCAAGCTTCAGACAGGCGCCTGGAGCAAGTTCTGCGGGAAACGGAGCGTCACCCAAGCATGGTGAAACTTCGCCAGTATGCAAGCACAGCATGGCCCATTGACAAGGCTGACGTCACTCCCGAGCTACGCAGCTACTGGAGCTTCCGCGTCGAGCTGCATACTGAATCCGGCCTTGTGTTCCGGAGCAATCGCCTTTTCATTCCTGCCAGACTGCGCAGTGAGGTACTGGCTTCTCTTCATGCTGCGCACACAGGAGCAGAAAAAATGAAGGCACGC
This sequence comes from Amblyomma mixtum, assembly GCF_055824585.1. Lineage (NCBI taxonomy): Eukaryota > Metazoa > Arthropoda > Arachnida > Ixodida > Ixodidae > Amblyomma > Amblyomma mixtum. Next base: position 68,371,758 of record NC_143019.1, read on the forward strand.
GCCCGAACCGTTGTCTTCTGGCCAAGTATAAACAGCGATATTGAGGAAGTCGCTCAACGCTGTCAAACATGCCAAAAGTACAAATCAAGAAATGCGCGACTACCGCTGTTAGGTCACGAGATACCAACTCTGCCCTGGGAGTCAGTAGGAGCTGATATTTGTCATCACAACGGTGCCGAGTACTTAGTTGTTGACTTCTACTCTTTCTTTTTTGAAATCAGGCTTGTGCAAGCGCCGTCAGCCAACAAGGTTATTGCAGCATGCAATGACATCTTCGCAACACATGGCTTCCCAAGGCGACTTTGCACAGACAACGGACCACCCTTCAGTAGCCAACAGTTCAAGGATTACGCCGATAAGATTGGCCTGCAACACTTCCGGTCTGGTCCGTACTATCCCCGCTCGAATGGAATGGGAGAAAGAGCAGTACAGGAAGCTAAGAAGCTGTTAAGGCGGTTCCGTTTCGGCAGCACTGAGTTTTGTGCCGCATTGCTTGAGTGTCGAAATTCACCTCGGGACTCTTCTCTGAAGTCCCCTGTGGAGAGGCTCATGGGCCGACAGACAAGAACGCTGCTTCCTGTACCAACCAGCCACCTACAGCCACACACAGTGCCACCCAAGACCGTGCGAAGAAGGCTAGAAGACATCAGGAGCAAGCAAGGCTGCTTCTACAACAGAGCTACACGGCCTCTTCCAGAGCTTCGCAATGGCTCGACCGCAACTATGTACAACGTGCCCTCAAGATCATGGTCCCCTGTCACGGTCGTACAGCGGGCTGATACTCCTCGTGCCTACATCGTCAAAACGGAAGAGGGTCAACAGTTTCAGCGCACAAGAGAACACCTCAATCCGGCTCCTCCTCCCTCGTCTCCAGACCACGAGACTCCCGCGCCGCTGCCAGCTGTGGGAGCCCCAGACACTACAGGGACATCCGAATCTACACAACTTCGCAGGAGTGAACGGAAGCGCCAACCACCACGAAGATACCCGGCGCCTGAGTTCTGAAACTCTGCTTGTTTCGACGATAAAATAAGAAAGAGCGGAGATGTGACGTAGTGCAAGTCATGCACACGCGCCTAGCCGGACAGAAGCCGCCCCCATTTCTGTTATCTAACCGCTTGCCTATATAACCGCTCGCCTTCTTGAATAAAGCGTCATTCATGCACCATGCTTCGTCGTGTCCACACTCTGCTTAATATAAGGCCTACAGAACTTTCGAGATAAAGCATGCAAAGTTACAACATTGTGGAACAACGTAGAACCGGCTCCGCCTGGATGCGATCGATCTATATAAATCTCGTCGGGTGTTGCATTGCAAAGTGATAAAGCAGCGTGCCAGGAGCTTTGAATAAACAAACACTACAAAGATTCCCGGCAATAGGCTATTAAATCTATATATGCGTCATTCAATTAGATTTTACAGTAGCTTTCTTTGCGCCTCTTTGGACTTCTAGTTGGCAAAGAATTCTCCACTCTGGGGTGGAGTATGTGCCTTATATATATTACATATATATTGTAAAGACGAAGACGAAGATTCTATGCAGCGGCGGCAGTTCTATCGCTGCGCGTGCTTTGGGCTCGCTTTGGCTGACCGCAGACTGTCGCCGCCCTGCTTCTTTAATAAGCTCCCAGTGCCTTTAATAAACCCCCGTCTTACATTTGGTGGAGGTGCGGGGTGACGATATCGCCTCTCGAGCTCCGTAACCGCACTCTTCCGGCCGCTGCTATGCCTGTGGACAGCAAAAATTAAGCCGTGCAAGCAGACCCACCGACTGTCAGCTGTGCCGGCTCCCTTCGCCAGCGGGACACGGCTATTTTCAGCGGAACAGAAGAACATGACGTGGAAGATTGGATCGCGTCCTACCAACGTGTGAGCCTCTATAACAAATGGGACGACGAGACTAAGCTCAACAATGTCATTCTTTATCATACCGGTGTCGCCAATTTAGGATACCGCAATCATGAAGGGGACGTTGGAACTTGGTCGGCCTTCAAGACGAAGTTCTCCGAAGTTTTTGGTCGCCCAGCTGTCAGACAACTCCGCGCCGAACAGCGCTTGCGTGAACGGTCGCAGCAGGCTGGCGAAAGCTTCACTAGCTATATAGAAGATGTAATCGCCCTTTGCAGCCGAGTGAACGTCAGCATGCCGGAAGCTGACAAGATAAAGCAGATCCTGAAAGGTATTGATGATGACGCCTTTTAAATGCTGCTAGCCCGGGACTTGCGCAACGTTTCAGAATTCATCATGCTGTGCCAGAGCTTCGAGGAGCTGCGTAAGCAGCGGGTCCTGACTCGTCAGCACTGAGCTCATGTAGAGTCACTTGCTGGACTGACACCCGCAGCTGATAACTCCTCTCTGCTGCATCAAGTCAAAGACTTTGTGCATGAGGAGGTGGCCCGTCAGTTTTCTCTTTTGCCTAGCCCTGAGGGGTCGCCACCATATTTGGCCCCGGCTCTCCAACATGCTATTCGAGAGCAGGTTGCTGAGGCGCTTCCGTCCGCCCATTCACCATCACATGTCGCTGCTCCGCTGACGTATGCTGACGCCGCTCCCAGACCTGTCGCCACCCCTCTGAGTTATGTCAACGCCGTCCCAAGACGTGTCGCCCGTCCACTGACTTACGCCGAAGTCGTTGCTTAAGCTCAGCCGCCTACGTACCCTACATTGTCAGTGCCCGTAGCAGCGCCGGCACCTTATATGCGACCCTTTCCACGAGTCCGAGATCCATGGCGCACGACGGATAACCGGCCTCTTTGCTACACCTGCGGTTTGCCTGGGCACGTAGCCCGCCATTGTCGTCGCCGTCTCCCAGTTTCGGCCCCGCCTTTCGGGTACTAGCCTCCAGCGCGTCAGTACTCCGCGTCTGCTGAGCGCCGTCCGTTTTCCCGTACTTCCCCCCCCCCCCCCCCCCGTTCAGCGTTTACCGACCGCCGTTCCCCTTCACCGCGACGCCGCTCCATTTCTCCGATGCGTCGCCGCCCAATTAATTCTCAAGAGGAAAACTAGATGCCGCAGTTCCTCAGGCAAGAACTGCGTCCCCATCGAACTACCTAAGACCTCAGCTGTCACCCTGCGAACCTTATTGACGGTTCGGTGGAGGGAATTTCTGTCATTGACCTTGTCGACACTGGCGCCGCAATTTACGTAATAGACGCACAACTTTGTCGCCGCTTGAAGAAAGTTAAGACGACAATTGCCGGTCTCTCGCTGCGCACGGCCAGCCCTCAGCCCATCAAGCCGTCAGCAGCTTGCACCGCTCGAGTCTTAATTCAGGACGTCCTATGTACGATCGAATTCGACGTCTTCCCGTTTTGTTCACACGATGTTATTTTGGGCTGGGATTTCCTGTCTCGTCATGCTGCGGTCATAGATTGCGCTCGCGCTGAAGTCTGCCTTGCCCCAATCGCTGCCGGACGCTGCTCTCTCGTTGCCACGTTTTAAAGCCCTCGTCGCCGAAGACATCGACCTGCCTCCGTGCTCTTCCGTCCTTGTGCGCCTCTCTTGTGACCCTCTCCGTAATGACACTGTACTTTTCACGCCCGCTCATACTTTTCTCCCACGGAAGTGTCTTCCCCTGCCTTACACCGTATTGACTATTTCTGCTGGCCTATCCGTACTTTCCGTAGGGAGACACGATCTCGCCAATGCTCTTCACCGCCTGCTTACAGGAGGTATTCCGGGGACTGGAATGGGAACAGTTGGGGATAAGAGTTAATGGAGAATACCTGAGTTATTTGCGATTCGCTGATGACATTGCCTTGCTAAGCCACTCAGGACAAGAACTGCAAAGCATGATCAATCAGTTAGACAGGCAGAGCAGAACGGTGGGGCTAAGAATTAACATGCAGAAAACCAAAGTAATGTTCAACAGCCTAGCAAGGGAACAGCAGTTCGCCATTGGTAGCGAGGTACTGGAAGTAGTAAGAGAATATGTCTACTTAGGGCAGGTAGTGACCGCAGATCCGGATCATGAGAGGGAAATAACTAGAAGAATAAGAATGGGGTGGAGCGCATATGCCAGGTTCTCTCAGATCATGAATGGTAGCTTACCAATATCACTGAAGAGAAAAGTATACAACAGCTGTATCCTACCGGTACTCACCTATGGGGCAGAAACGTGGAGGCTAACAAAGAGGGTTCAGCTTAAGTTAAGAACAACGCAGCGAGCTATGGAAAGGAAAATGATAGGTGTAACGTTAAGAGATCGAAAGCGGGCGGAGTGGGTGAGGGAACAAACGCGGGTTAATGACATCTTAGTTGAAATCAAGAGGAAGAAATGGGCTTGGGCAGGGCATGTAATGCGAAGGCAGGATAACCGCTGGTCCTTAAGGGTAACGGAGTGGATTCCAAGAGAAAGCAAACGTAGCAGGGGACGGCAGAAAGTTAGGTGGGCGGATGAGATTAAGAAGTTTGCGGGGATACAGTGGCGGCAACTGACAAAGGACAGGGTTAATTGGAGAGACATGGGAGAGGCCTTTGCCCTGCAGTGGGTGTAGTCGGGCTGATGATGATGATGATGATGATGATCCGTACTGTGGGTCTGTAACCCGTTCTCCTGCCCTAGTGCTTTGCGCCGTGGCGAATGTGTCAGCAGTGTCCAGCCCATCGCGTCTATTATAACCCGAGAGGAGACTGACGATGCATCGCACATTAATCTCACTGCGCTCTGCCCAACATCTTCTACGCCCACTCCTTCCTCTACAAAACTGTTTCTCCGCTCCATCGACGCAGATCTTCCTCCGCCGCAGCGCACGCAGCTTCTCCACTTGCTCCACCAGTTCAGCGCCTCCTTGGACTGCCATCACAGCTCCCTGGGCCAAACCTCGACTGTCACACATCGCATCGACACAGGTGTCCACGCTCCTCTACGGCAGCGCCCCTATCGTGTGTCGATAAGCGAGCGCCACGTCATTGAAGATCAAGTCGACCAAAGGCTCAAGAGCGGCGTCATCCAGCCCTCAAGCAGTCCTTGGGCTTTGCCAGTTCTGCTTGCCAAAAAGAAAGACGGCTCCATCCGTTTCTGTGTAGACTTCCGCCGCCTTAACAAGATCACGCACAAGGACGTATATCCCCTGCCACGCATCGATGATGCGCTAGACTGCTTGCAAGGTGCCGAAATATTTTCTTCTTTAGATTTACGTTCCGGGTACTGGCAGGTACCCATGGAAGAGGCCGATCGCCCCAAAACAGCCTTTGTAACCCCTGACGGCCTATATGAATTTACTCTGATGCCTTTCGGCCTTTGTAATGCTCCTGCCACCTTTGAGCGGATGATGGATACCATTCTGCATGGGCTGAAGTGGAAGACCTGCCTCTGTTACCTCGACGACATCGTCATGTTTTCGCCTGATTTTGACACTCACCTCTGCCGACTGAAGCACAGTTGACCTGCCTCTCTGACGCTGGCCTTCAACTCAACTTAAAGTAGGGTCATTCTGCCGGCCGCCAACTTACCATTTTAGGCCATGTTGTTGCTCAGGACGGTGTCCGTCCGGACCCGGCTAAACTTCGTGCTTTGGCTGCGTTTCCTCGACCTACTTCTATCAAAGATCTGCGCAGCTTCTTGGGTCTGTGCTCCTACTTCCGTAGTTTTATACGCCACTTTGCCTCAATTGCTGCACCTTTGACACAACTTCTGTCCGGCAGTTCCGATGTTTCTCAGTGGTCCCAATTTTGTGACGACGCCTTCGATTCTTCGCGCCGTATCCTCACCGCACCGCCGATACTGCGCCATTTCGACCCAAACGCACCTACCGAGGTCCATACTAACGCCAGTGGGGTAGGCATCGGCGCCGTACTCGCACAACGCAAATCTGGCTCCATCGAATACGTCGTTGCCTATGCCAGCCGCACGATAACAAAGGCTGAATCTAACTACTCGGTCACTGAAAAAGAGTGTCTGGCGATAGTTTGGGCCCTTAGCAAGTTCCGCCCTTACCTCTACCGCCGCCCGTTTGAAGTCGTGACCGACCACCATGTGCTATACTGGCTTTCCTCTCTGAAAGATCCATCCGGTTGCCTCGCGAGGTGGGTCCCTCGCCTCCAGGAGTACGATATCCGCGTCGTGTATTGTACTGGCCTCAAACATCAAGACGCCGATGCTCTATCCCGCTGCCCACTTCCAGCCAATATTTCCAGCCTTTCCGCCTTCGGCGCCTCCTCACCGATGCTTCACATCAGCACCATGCCTTCCTCGCAGCGTGCCGACCCATGTATCTCTTCTCTTATTGACTTCCTCACCAACCCTACGGCTGCTTCGCCTTCGCGAGCTCTTCTCCGCCATGCTTCGCATTTCTCAATTCGTGATAACCTCCTTTATCGCCGTAACTACACCTCAGACGGCCGCAAGTGGTTGCTAGTTATTCCCCGTCACCTTCGCTCGGAAGTCTGCGGCCATTTTCATGCTGACCCGGAGTGTGGTCATGTCGGAGTATTCAGGACCTACGATGGCATCCGACTACGATATTATTGGCGTGACATGTACCTATACATCCGCAAATATGTGCGGTCATGCCTTGCCTGTCAACGTCGCAAGCAACCTCCTCATCGTTCTGCTGGAGAATTGCAGCCGCTATACCTTGCCCGCCAAGCCCATTTGACCGCGTCGGCATTGCTTATACGGTCCCCTCCCGTACACTTCGGCCGGCAACCGTTGGGCTATCGTAGGGGTTGACCATTTGACAAGGTATGCCGAAACCGCAGCCCTTCCAGCCGCCACAGCCTCAGAGGTGGCCTCGTTTATTTTAAACCGATTCATCCTTCCTCACGGCGCCCCTCGCGAACTGCTGAGCGACAGAGGCCCCATCTTTCTGTAGGATGTTGTGAAAGCACTGCTCACCAAGTGCAATATAATTCATCGAACCACCTCCGCATATCATCCGCAAACCAACGGTCTCACCGAACGCTTTAATCGTACCCTCGGTGACATGTTGTCTATGTATGTCTCTTCAGACCAGTCAAACTGGGATCTTGTCCTTCCGTATGTAACCTACACGTACAATACCGTAACGCAGTCCACTACCGGCTTTTCTTATTTATTTCTCCTTTACGGCCGTCACCCTTCTGCTACCATCGACACCATTCTCCCGTACCAACCCGATGCTTCCGAGTATACACCTCTTTCTGAAGCCGCCCGGCACGCCGAAGACTGTCGCCGCATCGCACGTGCTCTGACGACTGACACCCAGTGCAGAGAGAAATCCCGCCACCTCCGCAGTCAAACAGCACCACACTTTTCATTGTGTGGCTCTGGATTCCGACGAATACTGCGGGATTGTCATCAAAATTACTAAATTTCTTGCCAAGTACCATGGCCCATACCGCGTACTGGAGCGCACATCTCCAGTTAATTACACCTTAGAACCTCTCAACCCATCTTCTGATCGCCATCTATATATATATATATATAGACGACCACCCAGCAAAACTATAGCACCCAGATTATATATATATATATATATATATATATATATATATATACACAGAGAATTCCGTTTTTATGTGCGGGAATTTAAAAAATTCCTGTGAGCAAACTACTGGCCTAATCGGGAGCCAACTTCGCTCACGGGGTAGCATATTATAGTCTACGTTATTTGAGATGTAATTAAACGTCGGTACTTGCCTGCATTTCCTGAAATTAAGAAGAAACTGCTGTCAACTGCGAGGAAAGCTGTCGCAGACGAGAGCTATACGCGAGCCGAACAGCTGGTTTGACAGGGCACGCCATCTGCTATATATATATATATATATATATATATATATATATATATATATATATTCGAAATTGAGAAACGGTTCATTTAGGTAAACATTTATTTATAGTCGACGTATCGGACACAGCCTGTCCTTTTTCAAGAGTTGAAAAAGGAGAGGCTCTGTCCGAAACGTCGACTAGCAATAAATGTTTACCTAAATGAAGCGTTTCTTACTTTCGCATTCGACCTCTAGCAACTAAGTGCGCATACCTATTGCGCTATATATACGTAGCAGCGCGGACGCTATATATACTGTGGGGTTTACTTGGGGAGGTAAATAGGTTCTCCCCGTTTAACCGCGGCTGAAACAGTTCAAAACCGCGCGGACCCCATCACGTGATCGCTTACGCTACCGAGCGCACGCCGACCACTGTGGGCCTTGCTCTCAGGGAACAAAGGAACGACACACTGGCTGGCACAAACAAGACATTTATTGCTATAACAACAATAACGCCAGCTAGCAACAAAATACTCTGAGGAATCGAGGACGTCCGACTCACCAGCACGGTTACGAGCGAATGTTCGCCCATGCTAGGGCAAGGGAAAACTCCGAGGCTGGACGGGACGGACTGGCGGGAACATCTTCCCACCACGAGGTCGCCCACCGACGAAGAGCGGAGTGGCGCGCGACACGTCGTTTTCCCGGTGCCGAGCAAAAAAGGACCGTCTCTTCCTCGCGCGCGCGCAGCAATCACGCCATCCGTGGCGTTCGTGTTGCTGCAATGTCAGCGCCCTCCGCTGTTAGTTAAAGTAACAGAACTAAGGGGTGTGCATTGCGGGGAAGCTAACCACAGGGAACGAGTTGAGGGTGCATTTCGGGAAAGCGAACCACAGGGGACGAGTGGGTCCCCACATCCCCCCAGCCTTAAATAGGCCCACGTGCCTGCAAGGACATGCTGTGGAGCAGTCTCCTGATCTTCATGCACTTGAGGCAGGTCGTGCAGCGGAGGTCACGCCGACAGCGTCCACGCAGATTTCCACGGTATTCTGAAGGCAGCGTGAAGTTCGCCGCTGGGACGACTCGCAAGGCCCGCGGACAACGTGTCTGCAGGCCCGCGAAGAGAAGGCCGGTTTACCACTGCAGGCCAGGATTCTGCAGTAGTCGCGAGGATAACAGCAGCCGCAGGTGACTACTGATTGGTCCTGGCACGGCTGCCCCGGATGGATGCGCCAAACAGGATACAGGCGGCTCCGTCGCAGCAGGCGGCAGCGACACGATGTGCACAGGACAGCAAGTCTAAGTGTCTCCGCTAGATCTGCAAGATTTCCGAAACACACTCCGCATGCCTTTAACGTAGGTCACGGGAGGGGAAACGGAGTCCGAGGGCCTCTTGGCTCAATGCTCAACTCGCTAGCAAAACATGTCGCGCGGCTGTGCAACGCAAAGTTCGATTGAACAAAGCCCTTTCTTGAGTTGAACGAGACTGCTCAGTTCATGCGAGGTTAAAAAATGGACCGGCAGCAAAGTGCGCCCCCTCTCAACACGGCGGCCCGGTGGTCGTGTCTCTTTCGACTTGGTGCAGGCAGCTCTGAAACGCATTAGGCCTCACTGCCATCTTGACAGCGACCCTAAACAAAAGAAAGACCCGAAACGGTTTTCGTGTGTGCATCCGCGAGGAGACATCAGCTTTGTGGGGTGATCCCACCCCGCTCACTGCACGAAGCAGCTTCTGAGCGGTCGGCGCTCACCGTATCGCACGGTGTCGGAGCGCCCGGTGCCGAGCTGCAATAGGAACCACCTCGCAGCGGCAACCGTGGCCCCAGGCCACCCGGCTCCAGGAGCCGCGACTCCCAGAGTCGTAACAGAGACAGCCAGAAAATATATACAGAAAACTTGGACCACCCACGTGGTTTCTGAACCCACGCGCTTCGGGCTCAGCAACTTCACGGGCGCTAGGCCTCACGCTCCCTCGATGCGGACCAAGTGGTTTCGGGAAGAAACTCCAGGAAGAAAAACTTGACAAAAACATACTGATCATGTCGATAAGTTCAAACATGCTGCAGCGCAATACACCTCGCACTCAAACAAGCCAGCCGCAGGTACTAGCGATCAAAATTCACACTAGGCTTAACACTTCTCAAATCCGGACAAAGAGCGTTCCTCGAAACGAACACACAGTCGTCGAATGTTCCGAGAGCAGGACCCACGTTGGGCTGCCAGATGTGGGGTTTACTTGGGGAGATAAATACTTTCTCCCCATTTAACCGCGGCTGACACAGTTCAAAACCGCGCTGACCCCAACCCGTGATCGCGTATGCTACCGAGCACATGCCGACCACGGTGGGCCTTGCTCTGAGGGAACAAAGGAACGACACTGGCTGACACAAACAAGGCATTTATTGCTATAACAACAATAACACCAACAAAATACACTGAGGAATCGAGGACGTCCGACTCGCCAGCACGGTTACGAGCGAAAGTTCGCCCGCGCTAGAGCAAGGGAAATCTCCGAAGCTGGACGGGACGAGCTGGCAGGAACATCTTCCCACCACGAGGTCGCCCACCGACGAAGAGCGGAGCGGCGCGCGAGACGTCCGCGCGCTTTCCCGGTGCCGAGCAAAAGAGGACCGTCTCTTCCTCGCGCGCGCGCAGCAATCACGGCATCCGTGCCGCTCGTGTCGCTGCGATGTCAGCGCCCTCCTCTGTTAGTTAAAGTAACACTACTAAGGGGGGTGCATTGCGGGGAAGCTAACCACAGGGAACGAGTTGAGGGTGCATTGGACAAAAGCGGACCACAGGGGACGAGTGTGTCCCCACAATATATATATACATGTATATCCCTCGACCCTCACGTAAGCAGCTACACGCTTCCACCATCCAGGACGTCTCGTAGTTGTGATGGTTCTGGATGGTGGAGGCGCGTCCGGTGCATTACCGCTGAGCTACGGCGACGGCTGTCAAATCTTCTGCTTTACATCTTCTGCTACATAAATACCCCCGAAAGCAGAAGATTTGACAGCCGTCGCCGTAGCTCAGAGGTAGAGCACCGGACGCGTAATTCGGAGGTCGTGGTTTCGGATCCCTCCGGTGGCATGTGGTTGTTTTTTCTTCGGTTTTTCTAATCAATTAGCTATAAGCGATAACATATTTAGTAATATTCTAAATCGAAGAACAACACAAAATGAATAAATAAAATTAAAAATCTCCTCTGTCAATTGGTTTCTGTGGCTGTTGGCTTCTCTCATATTTGTAACGAGCCCCTCATTCCCCTTCCCTTGTTTGCTTAATTGCTTAGCGAGGGCCTCGGTTCTGGCAGCCTTGACGCCATAGGAAGCATAAGAGAGTTCTCACACAGCTTCCACCCTCGCCGTTCGGTGATGTTCTGCGTCACATCAGCGGTATCTCAGGACGTGCTACGTCCGCCGCTTAAGAACGTGGGTGGCGCTGATGAACACTCTCAAGGTTAGGTTATTTGTAAACATAAATACCCCTCAAAGCCGAAGATTTGACAGCCGTCGCCGTAGCTCAGCGGTAGAGCACCGGACGCGTAATTCGGAGGTTTGGGTTCGGATCCCTCCGGCGGCATGTGGTTGTTTTTCTTCTGCTTGTTTTTCTTCTGCTTTACTAATCAATTAGCTTTAAGCGATAACATATTTAGTAATATTCTAAATCGAAGAACAGCACAAAATGACTAAATAAAATTAAAAATCCCCTCGGTCCCTTAGTTTCTGTGGCTGTTGGCTTCTCTTATATTTGTAACGAGCCCCTCATTCCCCTTCCCTTGTTTGCTTAATATATATATATATACTGTATACATATATATATATATATATATATATATATATATATATATATATATATATATACACACCTCCCCCGTCCAGTAAGCAGCTAAGCGCCTCCACCATCCAGAATTGTTGACCAAACACAAGGCCAAGCGCACGCTGAAAGCGACGGCAAAATCAAAGTGAATGGCGCACACATACAAATATATATATATATGTGTGTGTGCAGACGACTACCCGACACCTCCACCAGACGTCACGTAGTTGTGATGTATATATGTGTGTGGGTTTGTGTGCATGCGCCATTCACTGATTTTAGCGTCACTTTCAGCGTCCGCTTGGCCTTCTGGTTGGTGAACAATTCTAGATGGCGGAGGCGCGTAGCTGCTTACTAGAGGGTGGAGGTCAGTAGAGTATGAAAGTGGATGTTTGTGTGCGCAGTGGGCTCCTTTGATAGCATTCTGTATGGCGGAGGTTGCAGGCGGGTACCATTTCGAAGGAGAGAGAGAGAGGTAAATAGATTTATCTTCCGACCGTGGTCCGGGCGGCCGTCTCATGTCTGACCGTCTGAGCCAAGAAAAGAAAGCTTATATATTTACTCCCTCACGTGGACGCAAAATCTGGAATGATTTGGAGGGTAGATTTGGGTGTGTAGGTATTTGGTGGGCTCTTCTCATGGGCCTCGGTTGGGTGCTGGCTTCTATGACTGGCGGTGGGTGGGAGAGGGATTCCTGGCTATTCTCAACGACGGAGCTATCAGTTCGTTCCTGCCATGCGGCGACACCGCTATTTTGCTGAATTTCACTACTGCATCAGCTATATGAGTAAAAAGTAAACTGATAAATCAATCATTTCAGCCAAATTTAGCATTATCTTTGTGCGTCTGTACAAAAGGAGAGTGCAGGCCAAAGCTACAATTTCAAATAAAAACGCATGTAAACTTTCATGCATCATTGAAGAACCTTTCTTTGAAGTTTCGTCACAACTTCTACAGCATATATGGAGAAAATATGTGTTTTTGCCCGTGACTGCAGCGCCTGAGGTTTCAGCAACAGTTCCCGAAACCGTATTATTCTACAATTACGGAGGCTAAGAAAAGTATAGCAATTGGTGCTTGGATATTTTCGAATGCCCAGGCTTTCAGTCAACACCCCACCAAAAACGTAGGAAAACGCCACCAGGAACAATGTACTTTTAGAACTGGGCTCCGTAATGAGAGACAAAACTATGACTGGTTTTCTTCGTGAAGTTTAACTAGACCACGCCATTATAATTCGTTGCCTTCCCTGGGCATGCCGAGCGCTCCTTCTTTTTTTGATAGCGGCGACATATGAGATGAAATTCGTCGACTACCATAGAGCAGGGTGCAATCAAACAGGGGGGTTTTATCTGTTTTGCAGGGCCTTTGTATTGCGAGAAAAACGTCATGAAATCAAATCAAGTTCCCAAGACATTTATTGTTCATTGTCAATTGGTATTTCAGCCAAACTGTGCACTTAGAAACCATATTTTTCTTACAATGAAAAGCTCAAATTTACTTTCAATGTGTTTTTCTTACGAGATAGATGGGGACAAAGGTAATGCAATAATGTTGAAACAATAAATTTTAGAGGTGAGCCCATTTTAAATAGGGCTGACGACCGGAAGTTCGAAATGGGATTACACTTGAAGTCAAAAATGAGGCTACCATAAAGAAAATTTGTTTCCGTAAACATGCATGAGGGCCTCCCTGGTGCCATATACCCCAAGAAAAACTGAGCGAGTACCGATATATTTAAATACCTGTATTTAACCCAAACCCACTGCGGCTCATTGCGACACGAAAAAGCGCATGGCTACTATTATGCAACACGGACAATTTGCTAATGTGCTAATATCACTAAGGAGCACAAGGCGTGAAATGTTCGTCACATTTAGCGCATCGTGTCAAGTTGTCCCTTCCCCCGCAACATCTTTCACTTAAGAAATTGTGAATTAGGTGGGCCGGACTGGCATGCCTGCAAGAGAAAAAGCCTAATGTTACCAAAAGCCTCGAATGGAGGTACCTTCCCATATTCTTATTAACGTGTTTTCTAAGTGCTTTGCGAGATCGCCAGCTTGGAATCACAGACGTGCAGCTGTGCGTGGGCTCATTAGAAGAGGGTATTTAAAAAGCTTTATAACAAGTCTTGCGGGTGTAATGATGGCTTTGGATTTGCAGGATTTAAGTTCAGAAGTATTCCCCTTTGCTAAATTTACACCATCCTGCAGCTGAGACGATTGCTTGTCAGAAACAAGAGCTCCACACTCACCAAAACGGCATATGTTGAGAGTGCACTGAGCAGCTTAATCTCTGAGAAAAGCGTGGTGCGTTGGCTGGTGGGAACTGGAAACCTGTCATTCATCCCAAACTCGTCCCACCGGTACTCGTATGCCCAGAGAGTAAATGCCACAGCTATAGGTCCTTGAAAGTTGAGCTCTTTCCGCAGGCACTGGGCAAGCTTGCAGCCGTCGTACTGCGTAAAATACAAGACATTAACCAAGCTCGATTCCCCCAGAACAAAAGGCACCATGGCTGGATTAAGTGAAAAAAGGTGACAAATATATAGTAAGAGGTGATTATTCACTTTTAGGTTGTCTGTTTTACAGAAATTCATGTAAAATCTTTAATTCATGTAAAGTAAAGGCCGCAAGGGTGAGGTAATAGTTATCAAGAATATACTTTATGGTGACGACAATAGGATTAAACAAGAACTATATTGCTTAGTAGGCGCAGCACCTTTCAGGAAGGCTCAGATGATAGGGTCCTGATTGATAATCGAAAGTAGTTTCACAATTTTTTGCTCTCCTGCTTTAGGTTAGGATGGCAGCAAAGCGAAAAGTTCGGCGGCAAACACTTAGCTTCGCATTCGGGGCCTCAGTCTCTATAGCGGTCCTCGACGCTCTTTGAGAATCACTACGCAGACACGGACACTGACAAGGCACACAAAGTTTCTCTTCAAGTCGAACCAACGTACCTCGCTGCACAATAAATAGCACGTCTAAGCCAGGATGCAAGGGTCATAGGTAACTTCTGCATTGTTAGCACTCCAATTACCTACAAACTTCGCGGACCCAACACGCCTGTACAAGACACTTAAAGCTCCTGTGCAGCGATCTCGAGGCGCCTCGCATGATACTCCACGTGGTTCGCGCGGTGGGGTCAGAGCCGAATAGCACATGGGGGTTGACCTCTAGCCACGCTGACTGGTAATCCGCTGTACATTCATTCTGAAGCCTGTAGTAACAAACACTCGCGGCCAAGGATATTTGATGCTTCGGCACATAAACTACGCATTCACGAGAGGTGCCCAATCCGCTCCCGCATTCAGAATCTAAACTCCCTAAGGCTCGGCACCACGCAGGAAACGGGCGACAACATACGGAAAAAAAAACATGCGCTGACAGCCGGGCTGTAGAGAAGCCCAACCATCCAGCTAAGCCAATTTCCCCATTCGATACAGAAGACGGGGAGACGCCGACGCAACGAGATGCATCAGTGAAGTCCCGCACGCTTTGCAGATCTTCTGAACCTCCATAAGAATTATTTACCCAGTCTGTTCTGTTCGTATAAACCAGCCCATTGGTGTAAACCGTGTAGTAAACCATTTTGTTACAATAAACAATCCAGCCACATCACTGCGCCTCACCGCGGTGGTTACGGTGCTCGACTGCTGACCCTAAAGACGCGGGTTCGATCCCGAACGCAGCGGCCAAATTTTGATGCAGGAGAAATTCTTGAAGCCCGTGTGCTGTGCGATGTCAGTGCACGTTAAAGAACTCTAGGTGATCAAAAATCCGGAGCCCTCCACTACGGCGTCCCTCATAGCCTAAGTTGCTTAAACCATTAAACCTCATAGACCATACACAAAACCAATAATTGCTGACATGGCGCAGTCGACAGAATTTGTAGCGACGTCACCCGTGAACGAAGAACGAGTCGACATTATATAGCCCCGCAAAACGGCGACGGTGAGCTCAAAGTCCACGCTGATTCGGTCCAAGCTGGCATCGGCAGCACGCAACGTATTGCCCCCCGTGAATGAAGGGCTACGTATGGAACGATTGTTAAGCGAAGAAATTCCAAGCAGCAGCCGAAAAGACGACATCGCGGCGCGAATCACGGATGACAACGCTCTCCGCCAAGCCCCACAGGCGGAATTCCAGGCAGAGCTGGCCGAGTGAGACAATCTCGGCTGGCTTCTTGCTCACCGACGAGCGTTCCATGATATGAGTGACAGCACGGAGCAGCCACCACTGTCAACCACAGGGGGCCGCAAAACGGGCTCCCTACGACCCAAGGGGCCCCTCGTCCCTGCTTTGGACATCCCGGTACAGCAGCAGATGTCCGCACTAGCGGGCTGCAAAAGTACCCAGAAGGACACGACGGGCACCACGCCTCTGCCACGGACACTGCACTCCAGAAGCCGGTGTCGCCAGTTTCGGGCCAAGAAACGGGCTTCGAACGACAAGATTGACACCACACCACTGCCACGGTCTACGAAACAGCCGCAGCTTTTGCCGCGAGTAGGCCACAAAACGGTCTCCCAAAATACAGTTGTTGCTGCGAGCGGGCCAGGAAACGGCCGCCGAAAACACGAGAGACCCCACGCCCCATCCGTCGGAAACTACGCAGCAGCAGGCGGTGTGATAGCGACCGAGTCACAAAACGGGCACCCAACGACACTAAAGGCCTCGCGCACCGCCGTCGGCACCTATGGTGCAGCAGGCGGTGCAACAGCGTGCAATCCATCAAACGGGCTCCTAGACAACGCCCCCCCCCCCACTCCCGTTGGAAACTATAGTGGAGGAATTTGTCTCCTTGCGAGCCCAAAAAATGGGCTCCGAACAGCACGACAGACCTCGCGCAACTACGGTGGAGCTACATTTATTGTATTTGCGACCGCTACATTTATTTTATTTCCTTATTTTGTGTGTATATATGCTGAATGCAATTTGCTTCCCCCAGGGAGGAAGGCCCTCGTCAGGCACCACGTCTTCTGGCCTCCTTTCTGAAGGGTATCACTTGAAATAAATACTTTTCAAACTTTTCAAGCTGCCGGTGTAACAGCAAGCGAGCCACAAAACGGGCTCCGAGCTAAACGACAGACATAGGATCCGTCAGTTGAAAACTACGGGGCAGGCTCCGATGTCACGGCGAGCGAGCCACGAAACTTGCTCCATATAATAATAATTACGTCGCGCCCCTCCGTCGAAAACTACGGTGCAAAAGCCGGTGTCACAGCCAGCGAGTCCTGGAACGGGCTCCCATACCACACGCCCGTCTGTCAGAAGACATGTTGGAGCAACCGATGTCCTTGCGAGCGGGCCACAAAACGGGCTAGGAAGGACACAACAGACTTCGCGTCCATCAGTCGAAAATTACTGTGCAGCAGCCGGTGTCACAGCCAACCAGCCTTGGAACGGGCTCCCATACCCCACACCCGTCCGCCAGAAGGCATGGTGCAGCAACCGGTGTCCTTGCGAGCGGGCGAGAAAACGGGCTCCGAAGGACACAACAGACCTCGCGCCCATCAGTCGAAAACTACGGTGCAGCAGCCGGTGTCACAGTCAGCGAGCCTCCCATACCCCACGCCCTTCCGCCAGAAGACATGGTGCAGTAACCGGTGTCCTTGCGAGCGGGCGATAAAACGGGCTCCGAAGGACACAACAGACATCGCGCCCATCAGCCGAAAACTACGATGGAGCAGCCGGTGTTACAGCCAGCGAGCCATGGAACGGGCTCCCATACCCCACGCCTGTCCGCCAGAAGACATGGTGCAGCGACCGGTGTCCTTGCGAGAGGGATATAAATTGGGCTCCGAAGGACACAACAGACCTCACGCCCATCAAGTCGAAAACTACGGTGCAGCAGCTGGTGTCACAGCCAGCGGGCCTTGTAACGGGCTCCTATACCCCACGCCCATCCGCCACAAGACATGACGCAGCAACCGGTGTCCTTGCGAGAGGGATATAAAACGGGCTCCGAAGGACACAACAGACCTCGTGTGCATCTGTCGAAAACTACGGTGCAGCAGGCGATGTCACAGCCGTGAGCCCTGGCACGGGCTCCCATACCCCACGCCCGTCCGTCAGAGGACATGGTGCAGAAACTGGTGTCCTTGCGAGAGCGCGATAAAACCATCTCCGAAGGACACAACAGACCTCGCGCCCATTAGTCGAAAACTATGGTGCAGCAGAAGGTGTCAAGTGAGCGAGCTAGGAAACGGGGTCACAACGACATAACACACTTTGTGACCATTCGTCGGAAACTGCGGTGGAGGAGCTGGTGTCTCAGCGAGAGACCCACGAAACTGGCTCCTAGACCAGGCGGTCCTCAGTTGGTACATACGGTGCAGCGGATGGTGTCGCAACGGGCGAGCCACGAAACGGGCTCCGAACGACACGACATGGCTAGAGGTCCTGCTTCGCGCACTACGGAGACGCCACAGCTGTAACCGCGAGCAGGGCATAAAACGGGTCCGAGTAAACAGATGTTACCGCGAACTGCGCAAGAAACAGCCCCCGAGGACACCACAGATCCCCCACCCTTCTGTCGGAAACTATGGTGCAGCAGGCGGTGCCACAGCGACCGGGTCATGATACAGGATCCCAATGACACGATAGAATTTGCGCCTCTCCATCGGACTCTACGGTGCAATAGGCGGTGTCACAGCGAGCGAGTCACGGAACGGGCACCCAACGACTCAATAGACCCCACGCCCCTCCGTGGGAAACTACGGTGCAGCAGCAGCGAACTAGCCACGAAACGGGCTCACAACTGCACGACGGAACTCGCACTCTTATCACGGACACTACGGTGCAGCAGCCACTGCCAACGCGAGCTGGCCGATCCATAAATCCAATGCTTCGACGAAAGCGCGTTATGATGCGGCACGATTCAAACAATCCCAGCATCTCGCTGCTGGAAGCGTTCCATCGTATCCAAGCATCGGGACTTGCACGGACGTTATCGGCTCCCCACATGGATTCGCCGACACATTAGTATAAGCAATCAGCAAGGTATAATAAGCCTGATGCCCCATAGCATGAAACGCACTGAACGAGACAAAGACGGGACTCTACGCGCGTCGCATTGTCGCTGCAGCCTGAAGCCTAGGCGAATTCGCACGGGCGGGAACCAAGCTCCAAACTTCGAAGCAGAGAGCGCAAAGCACGCCAAAGATGACTATTGAGAGCTTGCTCCTGAGGAGAGGCATGCCATTTTCGATGGACCAAGTTAGCCCTGCCATTACTTACAAGCCCCGCGGACACACACGCCAGCCCAAGGCACTTAAGGGTCCTGTGCAGCGATTGTGAGGTGCCTCGCATCAAGCTCTTTCCTCGGTTTGCGCGGTTGGCGCCGGGCGGAATATAACATGGGGCTGTTTTCTAGCCATGTTGACTGAGGTCCGCTGCACATTCCCTCTGAAGCCTGTCATGACAGCGAACCCGCTGCCCCAGGATATTCGACGCTCCAGCAAATGAACTATGCGTTCATGAGGCGAACCCGCTCCCGCATTTGGATTCTAAACTCCTCAATCCTCGGCGCCTCGCGGGCAGCGAGCGAGATTTTCCAAGAAGAACGTGACCCGCCCAGTCGCGCTGCGGAGAACACCAGCCTTCGATCGAGACTCATTGGGCCATTCAACAGGAAAGATACGCGTCAGCAAGGTCCTCTGACGCTCTGCAGAGGCTCTTAACCTCCTTAATATCAATGACCAATTTTGTTCTATTCCTCCGTTCGGGCAAGTCCTAATAACCCAGTTTCTTTTATTCAAGAATCTGGCCACTTCATTCCTGACAGCATGTGATCACTCCAAGTGACTTTTTAAGCGTAAATATGTTTCCTTACATTCCTACACGTGAATATTATGTTCGATTCATGTTTTGAGGGTGTGGTTCTAACTAGCGCAGTATTTCATTAAGTTTTCAATTGCGCAGTTCTACGTGTGAGTCAGAACCCTCTTGGCCAAGCCGCATTTTGTTCATGCGCCAAAAAGGACATGGAGGTCTCAGTCTAACGGAACATTTACTGCGTTGAAAAAGGCCTCTTAAGCTCCGCTTTGAAGGTGTGATGCGATGGCGTGAATAGGTCGCTTCAGCAGCCTCGAATTCTCTTTGAAACTCACTTCTCAAACTCATCAAAATATAATCAACTTGCCTTTACAATCGCTTGAATCTTGACTACTGCCTCCGCGCAGTCCTTCACCTGCTTTTATAGTTGTAACACATCCACTTCGCTGCCTCGTCCGGTTGTAACTGTTCCTTGCCCACGTCTCTGCGCGATATTTCTTTTCGGCTAAATGTGCATTCATAGATATTGCTGGGACAAACCATATGCTCAAAGAAGACCACGCTAGCTACGCGAAAGGGTACGTGTGGTTAGGTCTGACACAATCTTTCCGTATAAAGAAATGCAAAATCATCTTCTTTCCACGGTTGAGTATTTGCAGAGGGCAAAAAGCCCTCCTGCCCTATCCTGCTAATCCATAGCTTCCTTGTGTTGGGGTTATCGTAACAAAAGTGGTGGTCTAATGGTCTGAGCATCCACTTCGCATTGCGGTAGATGCGGGGTTCGACCCGAGTGGTGTCGGATATCCACCGGTGATACAATGGGTACAAGCTTTACCCTGGTCTGGGGCTCGGCTTATTTAGGATGAAATGGTTGGGAAATAGGTCTTTGGCCCCGCCTTGAGCAGAAAAAGATATCTTGTGCCATATTGCTCTTTGGCCACGGATGCCCTTGCGCTATAAATATTTGTCATCATCATCATTACCAGTGAAACCTGGAAAATCACTTCTCCTGTCTGCCGTGCGGCTGCGGAAGCCAAATGCACAGCTGCCCGGCATAGCACAGGGTATCGCATTACAAAGGCTAAATTTTCGTCAAACAATTCATGCATTTGTTTCAGACTAGTTTGATAGATACTTCTAACTTACAACAAAAATGCCACAGAGGCGCGTGAAATATTTTAATGCTTACTTAATCGCAAAACTTTATGCTTAAAAACGCATACCTTGGTGCATATCACCGGTAGAGCAATCGCTGCCTGACCCTTAGTGTTTAACGCGAAGGCGAAACGGTCACGTGTCGCGAACCGGCCTATCACAGTGCACGGCAGCCTGATCAAAGCCATTCACTACCTTTAACACTAGAGGAGGATTAGATAAAGCTCAAGTTCCGCGTCCCCTTTTTGTTGTCTTCACTTTGCAGTGCACTCTGCGTCCTTTCCTCCTCGCATTCGCGACTTTTTCTAACGTACAACAGACTGACTTACCATATGCAGCACTTAGCGCTAAAAGTAGCTTTCTTTACTGATTACGGCAGATACGCAGTTCGGCGGTGGAACGGCGATCGTGATGAGTACCCTTCTCGCTTTGCCCAAGGAACACAGATAGCACATAGCAGCGAGATTTCTCTATTTCTTGAACATGCTATTATCACTGCTGGCACATGTCCTTCTTCCTTTTGTGTTACCACGCAAACCGCGTTGTTACGTTCATCCTCACTTGACACGATCAGTTTTCCCAGGAGTAGCATGATCAAAGGTGAGAGTTCCAAAGATGAGTGGGACTGCTTGAATTATTATCGGCTTCCTGTCCGAAAACTTCCCGACCATTAGTTTAGTGTGACTATACGAAGAAACGGGTTTTCTGCATTCATTGGTAGGTGACTGCAGCGGCAGGTACTGCCACTAACGAGTTTTATGTTTGTGCACGCATGTGCTTCATTAAACGGTTTGAATGCCACGACAGCTTGCCTGTCTGTTCTAGGCGCAGGTGTCCTTGCATGCCGGCACGGCTAGTGGTTGTATTTTCCTGCCTCTGAAAAAAACTCGTAGAGCAATTTTTGTTGATTCGGCTTGCTTGTAATATTGCACACAGCCATCGCTTAATGTCTCAATAAATGGTATATCCGTGTAGAGGCAACAATTTCGTTTATGAGGCGCTGTCGTCGAGATCTTGAGATTTGTCCACTTGGATGTATTTAACGTCCATTTACTCGTATCAGCGGTCATTTATGCGTGTATCTCTATGAAAGTGCGGCTGCCGAGGCCAGGACAGCACTAGTTACTGGCCTTGCGAACTCCGTGCCTGAAACACCAACGCGAGAGGTGGCGGAGCAAATTAGGAAGATAAAAAACTCAATAAATAGTAGCAACTCATGACTAAGCGCAGCAAGTAAATTATCGACACCAAACTAAATCATCTGCATTTCCCATACGCGCTGAAAAAGCCTAATAGGGTTAGTATAGGTATTGCCACTGCACTTAGTGCACCTGCGCGCAAATAAAGCACGGTTTTATGATCCTTTTTTTTTGTCACGAATACCGGCCTGTTGTGCACTTGAACTTTGCAGTCGAAGAAGAGAGGCAGCTCGGCACTTGAGCATACAAAATGGAACTGTTCATTTATTAGACGAGTGCATCAACGTGCTTGTTGGGTATTATGAAAAAAGAGTGAGACTAGGCATTAGAGCTGCTTTTATATGGCTTAGTAGATACCACAGTAGGCGGGCACAGTTGCACGACGGCTATATTAGAATACGGTCGATACAGCTGAACATGACTCCTTATGCTCCATTTTGTGGAGAGAACAGCAGTCGCTTCACCTAGTCGGAAGGCTACCTCTTCTTAGGCCGAATAGTTTGTTGCGGATAGCATCGCATTTCTGGCAGCATGCTTGGTTGCAGTGCTGCAGTGCACGGACTAAGAGAATCAGGAGCGCCGACTCTGCCCTTTGTCCCTCCACAATGCATTCGGAAGGCGCGATTTTGCTACAGGAATGTCCAGCGTGCGCCCAGCGCGCAATATTGCGCAGTACTCTCTCCCTCTACTCCTCTTCGATCGCCGACACGGCTTTGTGCACTCTGTCTCCTCACCCAATCCTCCTTGCAGTTATAGCCTCTTTGACGCGCCACCTGTCGAAACTGTTACGAAACGAAATGCTGTTGTGACGAGCGGGCGAAAAGCAGACGGCATGCCGCCTATCGGCATAGTCTGCGAGCCTGGATACGAATAAAAAAAGTGGCGTTTATCACTAAGCTTACGGCAGCATTTCACCTCAAGTAACACTTTTCCTTCTATGAATAGGCCGACGCACCCATCAGCAACAAATTAAATGGGAACAAGACAGTGAAATCGGAAACAACAAAACCAGACGACGTTAGCGGTGCGAACCACAATGGAAGCGCAGGTAAATTTCAATTTGAAGGCGCATTGAGTGCCCGTCAGATGTGTTAGTACACCTTGCTTTTATTCCGCCTCCAGGACCTAAGAAATTTTATATTTTAGAGCACAGCTCTTAGGCACCCGTTTCTGCGTTTCGCGGCGTCGCCGTCGCCGTTTTCGTTGTCCGTTGTAACCAGGAGAAGGTAAAAGCGCAACCTCCTTCCCTCCTTAGCAAGAAACAAAAAAAAAACAGCGACGCACGGAAGGCTATCGCCGGCGCGCGTCGTAAAACGAGGAGGGGGAAGGAACCCGTGGAAGGCGACTAGCCTTGTGGGTGTGGCTGCCCCCTCTCCCACCGCTCGCCGACGCGGCGCGCAGGGGGATTGCCGTCGATTGTCCTAGACTGTCCGAGTCGCTTCTACGCGATGTTGACGGAGAGGGCGTAGCTTTGCGTGCGCTATGAGCTGCCCTCCACCTTTTCACTCGCGCGACGTAGGCGGCGCGACGACAGAAAGTTCCAGATCCTCCTCGAAGCCACTCCCGGCCTTTGACCAGCGAGGACGCGCGCCCAGCGCGAGAAAGAGGAGGAGACTGCACAGCCGACCCTGTGTGTATGTGGACGCCGGCCTTGGCGCGAAGAACAGACAGACATGGAGCGAGCCTATATAAGAAGGGCGTTGATCACCCGAGCCGCCGTTTAAGCTTCGGTGAACAAATTATGTTTTGTTTGTTTGTCTCTGTCTCTCTTGTGGTAGTGCACTTTAAGTACCATAATTCTATTGTATTGTAATCTCTCTCAAGTGTACCTTCACTCTTAGTGGAATGTTTCTTGAAGAACGAACACGTCTGAGAATAAAATCTGTCTGTAAATCAGCATACATGTCTTGCTCACATTCTTTGCCTCAATCTACCGAAAAGCTGAAACAGCTGATGAGCTCCGCTCATATTTTGCATTAGGAAATAACGTAATCATCGGCAAATTTTTACACTCGCATTTAAGCTCGCTCGTTCGCATTGCATTTGTTACTGATATTACGAACCTTAGAGGCAGCTCCTCAAAATACATGTTCAAATTTCAATTAAAGCAGCCTGCTAATCTCGGTTTAGTCGCCTGAGCACCGGCTGCGTTGTTTCGGTGTGTCCTCTGCGTGTACCCGTGAACATTACTGCGGATGCTGAGATACGGAAATTTTTCTAAATATGCATATTAGGTGGTAGCAGTGCGACGTCATTGCGCATTCAAGAACCACAGGGCGACAAAAATAATCCAGAGCCATCAACAACGCTCTTTGTTGGCTCTACAGATGACTGACGCTCAACCTGGCATACCGTACCCTTTTCCTAAGGAAGTAACTCACTACAAGTACGTCCATGTAACGCAAGAGAGAAGCAAAGTACAGATACAAAAGACGTCTGCATGGGGACAGCGCCTGTATAGGAGCCAGTGTAGCACATCAGGTGAGCTGCATGAAGCAGACAACGAACGCGGCGACTCAGGCGACGGCGGCAGTGCAGCTGCACAAAGCAGGCAACCATTTCAGTGTATGCCATGACGCATGCGCTTGTTTGCAAATACAGGGGTGCAGCCGTACCAACCACGCGCAGCGGCATCGCCGGTGCCTAGGCGTGGCGGAAGTTCCTTACTAGCATCGATGCCAAATCCGAGAACCATCCATCAGATGCCCAACCAAGCGTAGCTAAACTGAACAGCTCTTATAGGCGAAGTATGGGCTCCTGGTTATATTACCCTTGGGCAGGTGTAATTAAGGTTTGTGATGAATCTGCTTCTGCTTGTGTCACAGCCAGCGGTCAGAGCCTCTCCCGAATTATTGTAGTAAAGTTTCACAGGTTCTTCTTCTTCTTCTTTGCACCGGAGGTGCCCCGTCAGAGACGGTCTCGTGATGAGTTGAGACGCAGGGGAAAGGCGAATACTTGACGATTTATATACAGATATTTACATTGCATATACAAGTTTAGACACTCGAGACAAATTAAAACAGCAAAGGACAAACAACAAAAAGGTGGATCTGGCTAATACTAGGGGAGGCCCCTACTCGGCGTTGCCGAAGATGCGTTGCATCTGACCTTAGCGCAGAACCCTGCTTCCAGCTCCGGGGCCCGGTTTTAAAGCCCTAAAGGCCCGGCCCACATTTCGTAGCTTCCAATCATATTGTGCTCTCAACATGATTGGTTCTTCAAGAGCCTGGCCAGCCCTCCAGCTGCCGTAAACTAGAGCACTCTCT
Organism: Amblyomma mixtum; assembly: GCF_055824585.1. NCBI lineage: Eukaryota > Metazoa > Arthropoda > Arachnida > Ixodida > Ixodidae > Amblyomma > Amblyomma mixtum. The sequence continues at coordinate 68,396,674 of NC_143019.1, forward strand.
CCACCACAAAATAAAAACAAACACAAATAGACATCCGTGCCAGCACGTGTGCAAATCAGTACCGCGGGTGGGGGGACACCCGTATACCTGCCGGTGCGTTCGCGAGCGGCCGCGTTCCAAGAAAGGAGACGCTTCGCTTTGAGCACCCCCAGCCGCGTTCCGATGACCCCCGCGAACGCTACCGAACCCTTACACGCCCTTCCCAAGATTCTACAAAGGGCTCAAATGCCACTTTTAGAATTATAACAAAGGGATCGGTACGGGTCACAAAACCACCCTGTGGGTGACATACCGCAGCTACACAAACACTGGCACGAACAAAACCAAAAACAAAAAAATGCACACGGGCACCAACACAACACAAGCAAATTGCACACTCAAATACACGCGGTGACACGCTTGCTGTGCGCCGTAAAACGGAGTCCAAGTTGACAGGCTACTCAGTTCACTTGCATGCACACCCGCGTCCTGCTCGCGAACAAGCACACACACATACACAGACGCTCGCAAGTGGAGCGTTAAGTAGCACTCGCACGACGTCCGTAAGTGGCCACGTGAGCCTCCTTAGTCGCACCGAGCGTCCCTGTGTGCGTTCGAGCCACCACGCGTCTCAACACTAAGGACGCCTAATGGCCACTATACTCATTAGGTTGGTGCCACAGCGGGGCAAGAACTCGAAAGCCGGTGCCCTCCAGGATCAAAAACATCCCGGTTCTCGATGGGTCTAAACCCCTGACCACACAACGCACCTAAGGGCACGCTCTCTCCGGCGCGCCGGTACGAACCGTGTGCTGCACAAGGAGCATAGCCCCTGGGCCGTCCAAATATATCAGTACGGTCAGTCTTGCTACATTTGATGTTGCGACCTGTAGCACGGAGCGTACTATTCCTCGCACCGACTTTCAATTTGACAGCCTTGCCCTTGCCTCCTGGTACTTTGCTTCGCTTCGTGCGATTTGCCTCGTTCCTACAACGGCAAACCTTTAAATTGCCGCTCCCTACTTTATAGGAGCTTGTCGGCTCCGTAGCATTGTTTAACTCTGGGGCTGCATGAGCCCCCTCACAGTCATTCGGCCTTACTTTGCCTTGTGGCAAGTCGCCACGCATCTCGTCCACGAAAGACCTGGTGGGACACACGTCGGGTGCGTTCAACAACTGCGCGTTGCTCTGCCCGGTCGGCCCAGCAAGCCCGCCTCCGTTCTCTGGCTCGCATGGAACGCTCTTTCCATCAATGACGCTACGGGGCCCTTCATGCCCTATGACCGACACAGTGTGCGGTTCCAGCAACGCTAGACTTTCTCCTGTCACTAGCTCCGCGATCTGACATCTGTCGTCGCTGGCCGTTCCCTGCTGAGCTAAATGCTCTTTTCCGCAGCTTGCTTGATACCGCGTTTTTGGAATTGTGAGACTCACTTCCAACAATCCTGAGCACGCGTCCGCGTCCCTGGTGTCATTTGGGATTGAGCTAACCTGGGCGGCCGTGTCGTCGGCGTGCGCGTTCACCGCCTCTGATACCGCGACGCTGCGTTCCGTCAGGCTGCTTTCTTGAACTGCGACTCCAGCTTCGCAGAAATCGGGCTCACTTTTTACTTCTGCTAGGCTGTTTTTTTGACCTGTGCTTGACAAGCATAAGGCTTTACCTTCCAGCACAGGTGGCCTCTCCTCTCGGAAATCGGAGTAGTTGTCCCTCGCTAGTCCACTAGCTTTCCTACACTCCTTGAGCTCAGCGAGCTCCAGCGCTAGCTGCTGGCGCTTTGCTTCTAATTCCTCCAAGACGCATTTAACATCCTGAGGTTTCTCCTCGCACAGCGGCGCCTTTCCTCCATTCACTTTTGCAAGCTCAGATTGATAGTAAGCTAGGCGCGCCCTCGCTAATTCCACTTGGTACCTCACATCGAGTGAGGGCCGGCATGGATAGCTCTCCATACCGTCGTCTATACCTCTCAACTGTCCTACCGGCTCGAACACAGGGACGTGAACAATGCGACCAAGGAAACTCACGGTTTCGATGCGTCGATCCGCATTGCCAGCTCCTTGGCGTCGGAGTCCACCTCCACTTTCACCGCACGCTGCGATGAGCTGTCGGACGCCGCTGGTCCTGTGTCCGCTGCTGTCGCCTTGCTTCGCGACGCCGGTGACTGTCGAGTTATCGACGCGCTCCTTTTCTGGACCGTATGCAGTCCCGCTTCGCTGGACTACTGCCGTGGTCCTTGCATCCTTGCCGCCGTCTCTCCGCAGGTCCCTTCTCGAACGCTGCTGTCGCCTGACCGTCGCCTTTCTCCCTGCCGTCAGCCTTCTTCCTGCGCCGTCTTCCGATGGCCGCAGGATCCTGTCGACTGCGCCAGTAAAGATCAGGTTCTTCTTCTTCTTCTTTGCACCACAGTCTTCCTGCGTTCAATTTTCTTCCTGCGCCGTCTTCCGATGGCCGCAGGATCCTGTCGACTGCGCCAGTAAAGTTTCACAGGTTCTTCTTCTTCTTCTTTGCACCGGAGGTGCCCCGTCAGAGACGGTCTCGTGATGAGTTGAGACGCAGGGGAAAGGCGAATACTTGACGATTTATATACAGATATTTACATTGCATATACAAGTTTAGACACTCGAGACAAATTAAAACAGCAAAGGACAAACAACAAAAAGGTGGATCTGGCTAATACTAGGGGAGGCCCCTACTCGGCGTTGCCGAAGATGCGTTGCATCTGACCTTAGCGCAGAACCCTGCTTCCAGCTCCGGGGCCCGGTTTTAAAGCCCTAAAGGCCCGGCCCACATTTCGTAGCTTCCAATCATATTGTGCTCTCAACATGATTGGTTCTTCAAGAGCCTGGCCAGCCCTCCAGCTGCCGTAAAGTAGAGCACTCTCTCCACCACAAAATAAAAACAAACACAAATAGACATCCGTGCCAGCACGTGTGCAAATCAGTACCGCGGGTGGGGGGACACCCGTATACCTGCCGGTGCGTTCGCGAGCGGCCGCGTTCCAAGAAAGGAGACGCTTCGCTTTGAGCACCCCCAGCCGCGTTCCGATGACCCCCGCGAACGCTACCGAACCCTTACAATTGTCATTGAAACAACCGATTCACCAGGATGGATAACTACTTCCACATCGATGTTGGATGGTTGGTTTATGGGGTTTAACGTTCCGAAGCGACACAGGCTATGAGGGACGCCGTCGTGAAGGAGTCCGGAAATTTCGACCACCTGGCGTTCCTTAACGCGCACTGACATCGCACTGTACACGGACGTCTAGAATTTCGCCCCCATCGAAATTCGGCCACCGCGGCCGGGGTCGGACCCGCGTCTTTCGGGTCAGCAGCCGAGCACCATAACCACTGAGCCACCGGAGTGGACACATCTATGTTGGATTCACGAGAGGGGTATTGACTGCGGTTTCTTCGCCAGGGTAGTTGAGGTGAGGTGACATCCACGCTTTATGAAACAGATCCTGTTCTTCTTGCTATTACACCTCGGACCCAACGTGGCGAGCTTCGGTAATTAAGCTCAAGAACTAGGTCACCAACCACAAGCGTGTGAGAGTGACTTGTCCAACAAGCCATTTCTTTGAACTGTTCTTGCCGAACCCTACCATCCACCGAAGCCTTGACCGCATCTAGCCACTGTTGGCATTGCATCTAGCCGTGTACGGAGGTTTCTTGCAAGAAGCAATGTTGCTGGTGTTTCCATCATTTTTGCGTGATGAGTATATCGGTGTAGGAACAGCAAACTTTGCAATGTGGCCTCGGGGCGCTCGTGTGGTTGTCCTTTTTTAACCCTGACTTCAAGGACTGAACAAACAGTTATTCTAGACCATTCATAATGGGGTTGTAAAGGGCGCAGGTGACATGCGTTTTTCCGAGATGCTTGAGGAATGCCAGAAAGTTGCTGCTGACGAATTGACGGCTGTTGTCAGTAACAACCGTTTGAGGCACTCCGAAACGAGTGAACAATTCTCCCAAACACGTAAGTGCTTTCGCTGATGTAGATTCGTTCATTATTAAGACTTGTGGCTATTTCGAATGAGCGTCAACTGCTACTAAAACATCTTGTTGCGCATAGGTCTAGCGAAATCGAAGTGTTCTCCTCCGAAGCAGTCTTGGCCACAACTGGGGTGCAACGGTGCCGCAATGGGAGTATAACGTTGCTCCTGACAAGCTTGACAGCCTTTGACGCGTTTATCAAGGTCAGCATCGATTGTTGGCCACCAAACTTTTGTTTGCTTCTCACAATTCCTAGGTGCCTTTCATGGATCTCTTCTAATATGAGCAGAGGTAGGTAAATGCCCTCATTTTTACATCTGCTCCCCCAACCTCGATTTTGAATCCATGGCTTTTCCTCACCCTCGCCCTCACGATGCAGCCGCATCTAAACTTCCTGGTCATCTCTGTGCAGGTCCTTGCAAAACAAATTTTCCCGGTTTCATATGAAGATGCTGGCGGATACTCACGCTGCGACAACACAGCGTTTGTGACAACACAAACGCCTACACGGAAGCCCAACGACATTGGCAGTGAAAGTTACAACGGCAGCAGCGGAAACGCTTTTGAACTTTTCCCGCCCTTACGTGTTCTCCGCTCAACAACACTGACAGTCACGGATCCTTCGAGCACCGCCCACCAAAATTTCTGTGCCAGTGGGCAAGGCAGCAGCCAGGCGATGCAGCCGCATCTAAACTTCCTGGTCATCTCTGTGCAGGTTAGTGCTAAACGTGCAGTGTGTGAATTCAAGAGTGATTCATTGTTCCTTATTGTGCTGCCTTGCCCACCAGTGTTGTGTGAATGCGTTGCGGGGTGCTTTGAGTCTTTGTGCCTAATTCGTCTCCTCTTGAGTGGAGATGTAGAATTGAATGCTGGCCCCTCGACGCAAGATCAACTGGCCGCTATTCTTAAGAACCAGATAGCTTCAGCAAAAGAGATCAAAGCAATTGGAAAAAAACTTGATGCCCACATTTTGGACACCAACAAAAGATTGAGCACAATTGAAGCCAGTATTGAGTCGCTAGTGCAAACAGCCCAAAAAGTGGAAGAGTGTGAACAGTCAGTTGGTTTGCTTCGTGGAGAAATTGCTGCGATGACACGTAGAATAGATTACCTTGACAGTTACAGCCGTCGGAATATTTTGATTGTATACGGCGTGAAGGAGCAAGAAACAGAGACAACAGAATCTCTTATGGAGGCAGTATTAAAGGGAATCTTCCAAAAAACGCTGCGAGTCAATGTGACCAGTCTCGAGCGAATTCACCGAATTGGGCAGAAAACAGCGGGCAAAACAAGGCCAGTGATTTTGAGGCTACATGACTTTTCTGAAAAAATCCTGCCGTTTAGTAATGCGAAGAAGTTAAAAGGCAAAAACGTGTCCTTGTCCGATGACTACACGCCTCGAATCCGGACAATAAGGAAGTTGCTATGGTCGACAGTTGATAGTACTATAGAAACAGCTCATCTCAGGCGCGATAGGCTCGTTATCGGGAACGATGTTTACGTGTGGGACGAAGAAAAGAATGAGCGTCGAAAACTCGCCAACATTGAGGACCAAATCGCAGATGCGTCAAGTGACATCGATGCCGATGTTCCAAAAGCGAATAAACATAGAGGCCGTAAGCAGAAAAAAATCGCCGACATGGCACCGAGGTGACAGCCCAGGGAAAAAAAGTCTATGCAATTGGTGTCTTTGAACGCGCGCAGTGTCATTAGCAAAACAACCGATATTGAAGGTTTACTTTACGATCTTGATCCCCATGTTATGTTGTTAACTGAAACATGGTTACGTACGATGTACCGGACAGTGATGTTGTACCACCTTCGTACAAAATAGTACGGCGTGACCGGCCGTCTCGTGGGGGAGGAGTGGCTATTGTTGTAAAGAACTTCATAAATCTGACACCACTCGATGGCATCCCTGGACATGGAAGCTTCTTCTCCAAGGTAGAAGTTTTTGGTAATACTGTTGTTATCGGTATTGTCTATCGCCCACCTAACGCGGACATTCTTTTTCTTGAGAAGTTTTGTGACTATGTGCAGCGTTTCAGGGGAGTTCATACAAACTTGATTATAGGCGGTGATTTTAACTTGCCTCATTTTGACTGGCCAAATATGACAGTATCGTGTGGCGATTTAAAACATTCCAACTTGCTTCTAAGGGTTGCTGTTTCATGTGATCTCACCCAGGTTGTTCACGTGCCTACACGAATCACACCTTCATCGCGGTACACTTTAGATTTGTTGTTCGTTAGTCCTGCTATTTCCTGTACTCATGTTGATGTTATGAGTGGTGTGTCTGACCATGAGCTAGTATCAGCAACTTTTCATCTCCAAAGTAGGTCTGAAACCAATAATTCACCTGTTATTGTTAAAGACTTCAATAGAGCAGATGATGTGAGTATTCGTGACTACCTAGAAACACATTACCAGGGCTTTGAGACCCACGAGGACGCAAATATGTTATGGTCCAGGTTTAAAACATAATGCTTCGAATGTCTGGAATGGTTTGTTCCGAACAAGCTCAAAAAGAAAAGGCATAATCCATGGATTACAAGAGATATTTTATACATATGAAGCGGAAGCTAAAACGACTTCGGCGACTGCCTTCTCAGCCACTAGCTGTCATTAGAAGCTTACGAAATGAGCTCAGGAATAGGATAAAGCAAGCTAAAGACAACTTTTTTTCCGTTACCCTCGGAAACTTTTTCCAACAGGCACCGGCAAAATTTTGGAGATTTATAAATGAGAACAGGTCAAATGAAATTTCTTTATGCGTTAATGGCATGCAAGTTACAGATTCTACATACGTAGCCAATGAATTTAACAAGCATTTCCACTCAGTGTTCGCGCCTAAAGACCAGAGCATTGGTTTTGCACCAGAGGAGTTCCAGTCGACAATGCGCGACGTAGTTGTGACTCGAGAAGGTATTTTTAATTTACTGTTAACTTGGACGTGAAAAAAGCAGTGGGGCCAGACAATATTCCTACAGCATTTCTGCACCGTTACGCAGAGTGGATATCGCACTACTTGCACGCAATCTTTACTGCTTCGTTGACGAGCTCAGCACTGCCTGCCGACTGGAAAAACGCGCGTGTTGTCCCTATTTTCAAATCCAGTGATCGTACAACGGTATCCAATTACCGCCCCATTTCCTTAACTGCAGTTAGTTCGAAGCTATTGGAACACATAATTTGGAGAGAACTAGTTCAATAATTCGAAGAAAACCGCTTATTGTCAGATGCCCAGCATGGGTTTCGGCGTGGGCTCTCCACCGTCACACAGTTAATTACTACCTGCCATGACTTTTTTCTTGCAATTAATGACAGAGGCCAAATCGATGCAGTGTTCCTGGACATTGCCAAGGCTTTTGATAAGGTGCCACACAGTGAACTGACACAAAAGCTTTATAACTTTGGAATAAACAGAATACTTACTGACTTTATAAAAGCCTATCTTGACAACCGTGCACAGTATGTTAACGTAAATAATAGTTCTTCAGATAGCCTTCCAGTGACATCAGGTGTACCTCAGGGGTATGTCCTGTACCCGATCTTGTTCCTTATTTATATCAATGATATTGTTACCGAGATAGACCCTGGAACAGTAGTTAAACTTTTTGCGGACGATTGTGTTCTGTACACAACGGTCAGGTCACCACACGATCAAGAACTCCTTAACGCGAATCTTGGCAATATTCACACCTTGTGCAAAAAGTGGGGAATGGCTCTGAACATAAAAAAATGCTCTGTTCTTCGTATCTCAAACAAGAAGCAAACATTAGCTCACACATACAATATTGGCGGGTATGTAATTAACGAAGTATCAGCTGTAAAATATCTAGGAGTCAGAATAACATCAACTTTAACCTGGAACAAACATATTGATAACATATGTTGTACCGCACGTAAGGCTTTATGGGGGATTCGAAGAAAATTGGCGACAGCCCCAACGCAGGTGAAGCTCACTGCATACAAATCCCTGGTTAGACCGATTTTGGAGTATGCGTCATGAATATGGACCCCTACAACAAAACAAATGTAGATAAGTTGGAAAAGGTACAGAGAATGGCCGTCCGTTTAATTTGCAACCGTTACAGACGAACAGATAGCGTAAACCCGGCCGATTAATCTCTTGGATCTTCAGACCCTCCAATCCAGATGCACAGAATACAGGCTTTTAAGTTCTTGTACCTCCTGTACAATAAGAAGACGCAGATAAACAAGACTCTCTACCTTACCCCTGCCCCTCGAGCTAACACACGCTTTAACCACGGGAAAATCTTAAAAGAATACCCGGCTTGGATCGATTCATTTAAATATTCCTATTTTTCTACGACTGTGTCCGACTGGAATAGGCTGCCTCAGAATGTTATTGATTTTCCTGACGAAGTGGAATTCCTTGCTGCTTTGAAAAGTTTGAATGTATGACTTTCTTCTTTGACTTTGTTTTGTAATTTTGGTATTATTCATGTGCTTCCCACTCCTGCTTGGACTCCAGAAGGAGTCTGCAGTATTCCTAAATAAATAAATAAATAACTTTTGAAAAACTATCCGGCCTTCCTCACTCTCACTATCAGCTGTTTTAAAACTCGAGCTATTTTTTGTAGTCGGCTCCTCCTCCCGATATTACTGAGTAATGAACCTGTAAGACAAGCCCTCAAGGCACTATTTGACGAGAGGCTAGTGGTTATATTGTGTGTGCGCGTGTACGCCTGTGCGTGTGTATGTTTTGAGCTAATACGTGAGACAAAACCGAGGCAGTTACGACTTGAACCACAAAATATCAGTGTGCCTTGACTTCTGGCACGCACTGCATGCATAAATGTGCCCTCTACTTCTAACAGTTCATTGTTTTCGATATGCGCTGCTAAAATGAGCCAACAGGTTTTCTTTGTGCGTGTGCAAAAGCTAATATGCGCCAAGAATATTAAGAAAACAATCCAGCGCTTACCGCTACAGTTACAATAAGTGCTAGCACAATAATGGTCTCAGAAGAAGGAAAGTTTTTGGCCGCCGAACTTCCATTCCCCATTGACATTGCGATAGAGTTGGGTCTTCGGAATTTCACTGCTTCTGATCTCCCGTCATTTCATGCGGTTCGCTGCATGCTCGTCTGATTACTCTTTCACGCGCATAAAAGGAAGATCAAGACGACCACGTTTCCAAACTACAGCGTGGGAGACAGTGGATACATGCGTTCTCTGACTGAACGCTGAACGCTGAACGACTGAACGCGTGAACGCGGGTATGTGATGAAGGCCACGACATTGCATGCACAGCTCGAGAGCCTGATAGTTCGTTAAGATAGGATGTTAAGGATGTTAACAAAGCATAGGATGTTAAGATTTCTTCCAAATGATTGTTAATCTGAGGGAAGTGTACAAACCGACCGACTTGACTTTAAACGGGAGTGGCACTCCCTTTCGGTAGTGTGCTCTGTATTTTGTGATGTCTTTCGTGGCGTTTCCTAAAAGCTTCGTAAATATTTTAGTTAATGTGAATGGAATATATTTTCAATGTAATAAATACCATGCTTTGATACGAAAGCTGTGGCGATGGTACACTGGTCTGAAGCAGCGGCTAGCGGAACTTGTCTGATCGCGCCGCCGCGGGTTTGAATCCCGCTCCGCCATCTGTTAAGTATTTTTTATTAGTTTAGTGTCTTTCCCCCCTGATATGCCGGCTTTCTGCTGCAGTGAGGCTCGTATGTGTTCGCTTGAAATAAAATATTATTCAGACCATTTGAAAATCAAACGGCTGGCTAAATTGCAACATTTAGGCTGGATGGTTCATCTTGTTCACGGGACGTTGTGTTGTCATAACAACCTCCGAAGCTGATTTTCAGACAGCCGCCCACCTGGCAGTTCAATTAGTGATTAGTCACGACAGGATCCTCAGGAACAACAGCCTGCGTCTGACACGCCCACCCATGGCAGCACCTACCATCGCTTTGGCAGTGGCACGTAGCTTAACCGCTACACCACGGCGCCGGGAGTAGCATCAGGACTCCCAGGGATCTGTGGATGTAGAGAATGACGAATTATACCGCAGTAAAAACCTAAAATGATGGAATAGCACGCAAACTGACTTTATATGGTATATCAACCAAAGTAAGCCAGTTCAGGTCAATCAAAGGCATGACAAGTGAAGATAAAACCAGAAAAAAATAGCGGTAATGGTGCTAGCGCCCAAAAATTTTTGGTTAACTCTAAGCTAAACCACCCATGATTTTTTTTTTACTTGCATGTCTACGTATTACTCAAACACTGAGTCTCTATTCCCCGCCATGCCTGCAAGCAATCTGGTTCGTAAAATTAGGCGCCCGTTTACGTGGTCACACGTCTCACCGGGGGCATAAATGAACCAAAATATGTTCTGGTTATTTAAACAGCAGCGCAACTTTTTGTTTTTTAGCGCCCTGTACAATGCAAGGTGGAGCAAGAGATGATTGAGACCAAGGTGGTTAAGCTGCTGCATTATTTGCACGGTAAGACTACACTGGTTGGCTTTATCCACCAGACTTTGGGACACCGCTTTCCTATACCGGAATTCTATCGAAAATAGAAATTAGAACATATGAGTGCGCTGAGCTACTCACAGTGTGAATAAAAAACAAATTCTCCACAAACTCCGCGAACAAGCTGATCCCTACTTTGATTTTAAAGTGAAATTTCGTGGCAGAATTTTCCGCGCTTTTTCGCACTTTGTTCCGAGAGACAAGATTTTGAAGATGTAAATTGAAAACCTTTTCAAGGTATAATTTTCACATCTTTTATTTTGTCAGACTTGCGTCTCATAATGAAAATTTTCACTGCGGGACCACGGTTCTCGTAGAACCAGTGGCCGCCCGCATGGCCCGGCCATTTTGCCCTTGGTAGCGCGCTATACCTGTGTCCTTGTGGGGCGGCGCTGGCGCAATAGAGCTAATGCACTGACTCCAGAAGGAAAGCTGCGCATTGAGCCCATGCATGCCACTGGGCAAATCAACAACTCCGCCCTGACTCCGCGGTTTACGTATTGCCAGCTGTTTAAGGCACTTGATAAATCTGCGGAAAGAGCGGAGTTTAAGCCTGACAACGTATATCGTGCACTATAAGAAAAAAAGGTGTGATCTTAGTCCTTTAAGGGGGTAAATCCACTGACGCTGTGGCGAGCCCCTTTTGGTGCAAATTTGAACCCTCGTCGGGGGACTAAGTGCGTATGGTGTAATGTTTAGGCTGCAATAGGACTAATGTTATTGCGTTTGGACAAGTGTAAGTATAAGCCCTTGATGACTAACGTTACCCTTCCTAAGAAAGACTAACGCTTAGGCCATGAAAATACAAACATATGCTTTACTTTCTGGTGCATGTTTGCACCCACTCGGAATAAGCTTATGCTCTATCCCAAAGCGTAAACTTATCCTCGCAAGGGCTACAATTAAGCCTATCAAATGAGCTTACTACAACGCTTCTGAAGTGCAACTTTACACCTTATCAATGGGCGTAACATAGCTCTGCAAGAGCATATGGTTTTGATCTTTTCAGGTGCACATTTACACCGTGTTAGAAAGGGTAATGATAAGCGTACACTCTTAGAAAAAAAGGACTAACAGGGGGCAAAGGGTGTAACTGTTGGTCCCCTGGAAAGGGTGCAACAGTTAGTTCTCGGGAGCAGACGTTTAATGAAACTACACGTGATTTCCAGCGTAATTAAGAGGGGGAGAGTTTCCGACAGAGCTTAACACACATAACAAAGATAAAGGAAACAGAAATAAACATACATGAAAATACCAGGATTCGAACCGACAACCTTTGGATTACGAGCCGAGCGCGGATACGACCACACCACCACAACAGACGGTCTGAAGCAGAAAATAAAAGCCTTATATGCGAAACACACACATTGTCTGTCTACCGCCTTTTTGGGAGAGCTCATCCTATGTTTGATAGTTGAGGTCATTAAGACGTCACAGTTTTAGGCCGGGGCAGCAGAAAGCTACGCCGTCGGCTCAGGGTAGATATCCTTCCTTGCTGGGGTCTTTTTTTTCTTTTCGCTTCCCGCTTCATTTCATGCTTTTTTTTTTCTATTCCCGACACATTTCTTTGGAAGCGTGGCGGATGTCATGGTGCCTGCAGCGCTGGTCGACACCTGGCCGCGCCTGACTGATCTTTTGTGCAAGTGCTTCCGCGTCGGGGAACGCAAGAGCACCCTCACGGGAATATCCAGGGGGCTTGGAGAGGGGAGGAAGAGTAGGGGGCAAGGGTGGACAGGATGCAGCATTTCAAACCTCCAGGACACTGCATGAGTAAAAAAAAAAAATCGAGACCAAAGAAGCAAGCAGCCTCTTCGATAGTGGTTTAGGCAATGGGAGATGGACGAAGTGATCTTAAAAGAGCTTGTGGTCCAGACCCTTTGTTCGTAATTAAGTTGGAGAGAACGCCAACCAAAAAATTAAAAAAAAACAGATTTCGGAACATACTCGGTTTTTTCACCACGTGCGACTGTGGGCGAGTAGTAGCTTGCATTTTTAAGCATTCTGCTAGTCATCCGCCGGGTCACTGAACGTAAACCGTGGATGTAACAGGGGGGAAGAGTTTCTAGGGAGTGGTTTACATTGCGCCACGTGTGGCTGATGACTCAAGTAAGAGCCTTCTGCGGCGGCGCGATCAGCATCGTACATCGGCGTGATTACAGTCATGGCGAGACCAAAAACCTCGCTGAACAAAAAGATGTCAAACAAATGAACAGGGAACGAAGCACAGTGGCGGACACCGTGAGTGAGGCTTGTGACCACAACATTGACTTCGAGGGAACTATTGCACTGGACAGCGAGCCACGCCCATGCAGAAGGCTCTTATCATGAAATATTCAGCAGACACGGAAACCAGGTTAAGTGACGAATGCGCGCCCTTCCGCGAGCTTCATCGGTTTTCGAGCGAAGCGCTCTTGCCCCCTTTGGTCGTTTATAAATGCGGAGTAGTGGACTCGCGACAAAAAACTATTCGGACTACTTGCTGCAGTCATACGTGGCCGAAGGCGCCTTCCTTTCCCTCTTTCGTACACAGCCCTTTCTACAGAAATTTGTTTCGAGTGTGCCATGAGAAATATGACATGTAACAAAGTTTGAGCATTCATTCATTGATCACATGATAATTAATGACAAGCAGTATTTCTGCTCTCTGTTGTTCTCCTGGCGCATAGTATTCAAAAGAACTTTTCAGATTTAGTGGAGAAACAAACAAAAAACTTGCAGTGCTAGCGAGGAGGATAAAGTGGCCGAGGACTCAACTTGCTTCCCAAAAATCATTAGTTTTTCTTCTGTTCCTATGTAAAATATTACTGTAGGCTCACCCCCGCCCCCGTCCTCCTAACAGCAAAGTTGTTAAGTGCAAACTGCGTTTATGTTATTTAAGCACTCGCAACATCGACTGATGCAATACGGAAACCAGGAATGTCCAACAGACAAACGTGAGCTTATGATGTAAGTGTAATTATCACACTAAATCAAGGCCCGCCGATCTTGTTGTTACGTGCAGCTGAGCAAGAGGTGTAAATATTGCATTTTCTTGATAATGGACACATATTAAATGCGCATAGAACGTGAACGTAGGAGTTTATGGTCGTATCATGTCATATTAAAGCATCGAATATTTTTGTCGTACTAGAAATAGCCTATAAGAAAAAGAGCTCTAAGGATTTGCATTCCGTTTTCAGCATAGACTGCTCAGCTTAATCTTTACTTGATGTATTTGCCACACAATAAAAATCGACCATTATATACGTTCTTCGCCGTCCCTCTATGAAGTAGAACGTTCTTGTGGCTTAGTTGGTTCATTGCAGAAAAGCACGAATGGGACAAGACAGGAGCACGAGGAACACAAACGGCAACTCTATGAAGACGGCGCGAGTTAAGGCACTCCACACAAAATGCTGCACGAGCGCCCCGTCGTGGCACACGAGCAAACTATAGTCTTCCCGCTGTTTTAGGGGCAGGAACGGACGCGTAGTTATCAACACTGGTAGAGAGTGTAAGTAGGGTGCAAGTTTTCTGAAAGGGGGTAAGTGATCGGGAGTGTGTTTTTAACGGGTGTAAAGTTATTCCTAGGGCCCTCTAAAGGGTGTAAAAGTCCATGCTATGCCCTTTTTACCCCTTTCTCACACCCTTTTTTCTAAGAGTGTGGGAAGATGGCATTAGGTAGTTTAGCTTGTTGAAGGTTTGCGGGGTCGCAGCGGAGCACCAGAGAGAGACGACCAGCGTGGCAGGGTTCTAGTTCCGAACTGCCCGTGCCGGGCGTGCGCGCCCCGCACGCGCTGTCCATCTTTATTTTCCTCTAGCGCGAGAACGCCGATCTCAGCGCCAGCGCGTTATAGCGTCGCCGGGCGCTACAGGGCCCCCCGCCTAGACGGAACGTCGAGATGTGCGCTCGGTAAAAGAAAGGAGAGTATGAGGTTCCAGTAAGTTCATGTCAGGGGCCGGAGGCGCTGGACTGGAGTGGCGGCGAGGCGGCGAGGGGCTGCTGAGGCGGGCCGGATTCCGATGAAGGCTGCGTGGACGCGAGCGAGGCCGGTGCAGGGCCAGAGGCTGGCGGCGGCGAAAACGGGTCCGCTGCGTCGTAGAGCGGCGGCGGAACGTAGTAGGCGCCGAAGTCCGCCAAGACGGCCGCACGCAGCTCATCGTATGGCTGGCCGCCGAAAGCAGAGTAGGTGAGCCGACACAGGAGGTCGGCCGGGAGGATGTCGCAAAGGACTGCGTGTTTGAACGGCTGGATGGTGATGCCGTTCAGGTACATCGCAGCCTCCAGTTGGGCGAACCACCCGCCGACGCCTGCAGGCCGGAACGCCGGGAGCGGCGGGTCGAAACTTGGGTGCTGCCAGTACGCCATGCTAGGACGCCGCTGGGACAGAAGGCACGGTTCGCCGGGTCACCACTGTTGAGGATTTTCGGGGTCGCAGCGGAGCACCAGAGAGAGACGACCAGCGTGGCAGGCTTCTAGTTCCGAACTGCCCGTGCCGGGCGTGCGCGCCCCGCACGCGCTGTCCATCTTTATTTTCCTCTAGCGCGGGTACGCCGATCTCAGCGCCAGCGCGTTATAGCGTCGCCGGGCGCTACAAGTTCTCCAAAATGGTGTATACAGCGGCAAAATCGTCTCGTTTCGAACATTTGTGATGGTACACATGCAGAGTCGTATACCTACTGTAACTTCATGCGGGCGTTTTGTTTCATCTGAATTGTTATTTGAAGGTGCCTACCGGGATTGTGGCGTGCTTGGAGCGTATTTCTACTGTCGAGCACATGGGATTATGCATGTCCTTTACTCCCGAATTCAAATACACATGGGAAATTTGCTTTGGCTTAGGAGGACGAACACAATACCCAAAGTAAATGGCACCGATGCCAACATTGCCGTTTGCTTTAGCTTAGGAGGACGAACACAATACCAAAGTAAATGACACCGATGTCCACATTGCCATTTGCTTTGGCTTAGGAGGACGAACAGAATACCCAAAGTAAATGGCACCGATGTCCACATTGCCTATTGCTTTGGCTTAGGAGGATGAACACAATACCCAAAGTAAATGGCACTGATGTCCACATTGCCATTTGCTTTGGCTTAGGAGGACGAACACAATACTCAAAGTAAATGGCACCGATGTCCACATTGCCATTTGCTTAGGCTTAGGAGGACGAACACAATACCCAAAGTAAATGGCACCGATGTCCACATTGCCATTTGCTTTGGCTTAGTAGGATGAACACAATACCCAAAGTAAATGGCACCGATGTCCAGATTGCCATTTGCTTTGGCTTAGGAGGAGGAACACAATACCCAAAGTAAATGGCACCAATGTCCACATTGCCATTTGCTTTGCCTCAGGAGAATGAACACAATACCTAAAGTAAATGGCTCTGATGTCCACTTTGTCATGGCGCCCAGAGTAACTCGATTCCGGGCTCCATTTGGTAGCCCTTCTGAGTCTTCGGGCTGAGGAAAAACTGTAGCTTGAGGTTTGGGAAAACGAAAAGAAGCGGCTTTTATGACACTTTTACGAAACTCATTTACACAATGAAGAATCAGAAAGGAGTAAAAAAATAAGAAGTCATACGTCGAGCGACAGGATGAGCTTCGTCGCCAGGGCCCAGAGTGTTCTTTCTCACTCAGCACGCTCCTTTGCGTTATCTCTCTTTGCGGGATCTCTGAAACTGGAGCCACATCCCCATCCAACTCCCCTCCAAGTAAGCCAGTTCAAAACAGGGATTGCTACAATCTTGTTGCTATAGCTGTTGGAGAAAAGTCTGCACTGAGAACGCTTAGGAACCACGTAAGGAGAGAAAACCAGACATGCTACGATACACATTCACACATATAAACCCACGATATAAATACTTAAGTAGCAATATTGGATACATGAAGAGCACTGCGGACTGCTTAGAATAAACGGCTATATGCGCCCGTGTTTCCATTTAATATGACCTTCTTGTACTTCACGTCAAAATGAAACTGCTGTAGAATCAGGCTCAACCGCAGAAGGCGATTGTTATTGGATGCCGTGGTTTGCAGCTAGTGAAGGCGACAATGCTCCGTCTCTACGAGAATTTGGCGCCTCCGAGATAGGACTGTAATTTCTGGATAGCCCAAGCAATGCAAGCGCACTCTTTTTCCGACGAGCAGTATGCCTTCTTTCGAGAGCTCAGTTTTCTGCTCAGGTAGAGCACGGGATGTTCGTTGCCGTCGTCATCCCTCTTGCAGAGAACGGCATATAGCCCTCGATCTCTCGCATCACACTGGACCTTGCATTCTCGGTCGTAATCAAGAGCTCGCAATATCTGGCTGCTAATCAGTCCCGCCTTCAGGTTTAAGAAGGACATTTCCTTTTTTTTCCCGCGACTACATTTGTCGGCTCTGTCCTGCGGAGTGCATCTGTCAGCAGGGTTGCCAAAGCTGAATGATTACCGATGTAGTGACTGTAATATCCCGTGAGCCCTACGAATGCACCAATCTGCGCCTTTGTTTTTTGGCGTGGGTAGTCTGCTACCGCCAAGTTCATTTTTTTGGCGTGGGTAGTCTGCTACCGCCAAGTTCTTCACCTCAATGGGTTTCCTGAAACCTTGGCCTACACTGTGAGCCAAATAGTCCACGGTTGCCCTCGTAAGGCAACCCTTCTCGGGCTTTCGCAGTGAGCACAGCTTGACGCAAACGCTTAGCACTGTTCTCAGATGCAATAGATGGCCCGCCCATGAATCTGTAAAGACTACAATGGTCGTCCAAGTCAGACACCACAATTGCTTCACAGCCCTTTAGAACCCTATCCATCAGACGGGAGCAACAAAAGGGAGCATTTTTCAGCCCGAAGCTTATCATTCTTGGTTGAGAGCTTGCCGTTGCAATGACGAAAGATGCGCACCTCCGGGCGCGCTCACTGAGTGGCTCTTGTCAGTACCACAAGTAAGGCCTAACGTAGTTGCATAAGCTGCTCGGCTGGCCTGTTCAACTCTCTCCTCGATATTACGGATAGGGCACACTTGATCCTTAGTGAGTGCATTTAACTTCCGGTAGGCTACTACACCCTTTGGTTCTTTACCCGGAACTTCCAGCAAAATCATAGGCGATTTCGCCTTCGAGAACATTTGGAAGCTTCGCGGCAGAGCATAATAACATGGTGAGGATATGACGACACCCCGACTCTGTAACGGGAAGTAGCTCACATGTATCTACCACCAACCGGTGAAACGGCTCAGTAATGATCGGCGCAAGTAGCATCGGGGCTTTGCACTTATATTGCGCCTTTCCGATCGCTGGCATGTGTCGCACAACCTTACAAAGCGCTCCATGTCCTTAAAACATACAAGCCAATAGTACTCTTGCAAAAGCCTCTGCTTTGTTTTCCTGATTCCGAGGTCGCGTGACCACGAGTTGCTTAGGAAAGTCGCAGTAAGTTTTGTTGGTACTTTTTGGCAACGACAAGTTGGTCTCGCACCACTTCAGGCTTATCCTTGTATAAGCGACAAAGCACACCGCCTCTCATCTGGAAAGCAATACTCTCGTTTTCGCCTTTAGTCATTCTGCGGAGCTCTCCGATCTCCTCTATCATCGAGTCATTTGCTTGTTCCATACCTAGCTCTCCTCGGTTCGAAGTTAACAACATTGTTAAGCTGCTTGGCACTGGCCGCAAAAGAACACACTTTACGATTTTCTCGTTCCGCGGTTCGTCATGCTTACTCCTAGGCGGACCGGTCTCAGGTGCCTCGTTAGTGCGATTTTCTGAGCCTTTTTCATCCATGCTTACGGTGGCTAGCAGGACAAAGGACAGGTACAAGTTACACTCAGCAGGACAGGCACTGACTCGCAAATGAAAGTTTGTTAGGTGAAAAGGGATCGGAGAAATCCCATGAATATCCCATGCCCATGCGTCATACACTCACACTCATACGAGAACACATACCGACACATGGGAATGACAACTCAAGTGATATGCCGGCGCAGATTCCTAATTGTGTTCACATGCAGCAAAATAGAAGACTTACTCACACATTCGTAGTCTAGCTTCGATATTTGAAAGGGTTTCACAATTTCACGAGGCAACTTTTCGCGGTGCTTGAAAGCAATACGCGTGTCTTGCAGTCTTGGTGAGCAGTCCCTCTTCACTTCACATCTTCGACAATGCTCTATCAGTTTTGACCCATACCCATTTTTCATGCGCCTTTCGTCTCCTTGTAACCATATATTTAAGCAGCGACAAGTTTGGCCTACGTACACCCTGTTGCAAGACACCGGAATGATCCACACAACGCCAACCATACACTCGACAAACTTGTGTTTGTGCCGTACACAGAAACAAGATTGTAGAGCTCCCGAAGTGCCTCTCGTGACGATAATTCGCACTTCTACTGAAATTACGCGGACTATCAACTCAAGTTTTGTCGCTAAAGTGCCGGTGCGAAGCGTACTCCTCAATGAGCTCGGCAACTTTTGTCGCCGACGTTACGTTGTCCCGGTCCTGTAGCCAATTTCTTTCCTCTTTGGGGAGGCAGTTGTGAAACTGCTCCACCCAAAATCTCTCAACTACAGCGTCCCGATCACTGTAGACTCGGTACTGTTTAGCCACTTGACCAAGTTCGCTTACCAATTGTATAAGAACTCGGGATAGCACTCGTTCTTTGACTTCTTAGCTCAACAAAAACGTTGCCTGAACGCTTCGGCGCTAGATTTGTGCTTTTATAGAAGGCAATCCTTGACCTTACCGCAGTTGTCCGCGTCCTCCCTGCTGAGTCGCGCGACAATCTGCCTCGCAGGGAAGAACCAATCTGCCGCTGCCTCGCAGGGAAGAACCACCTGTAGAGGCCAAGTGCCTCGACTGAAGGGTAGTTCCTCGTACGTTCGGTCAAAATTTGCAAGGTACAGGCCGATATCCCCTGATACCACATATGGTTGCATGTAGTTTGATATCTTGAACTCTGGCTCCTTGTTCACAAGAGGTACCACTTGCAGGGAAGAGCTGCCCGAACACTGATTAACTCGAGTTCCAATTTACGGAGCTCATTCTCTCGCTCCAAACTTTTGCTTTATTCGCACTCTCAAGCTCATGGCTCTTTTCCTATTTTTCCCGCTCTTTATGCTGCCTAAGCTGCTCGTCCTTTTTTTTTCTTCAATGACGCTCAATGTTTCACTGACCTCCTCAGCTACCTCAAATCAGTGATTGCCTGAATGATTGCGAATTTTCGTGCCGAACCACTTCTATCAATTCCCAGTTCCTCATAGAACAGCAACACGTCCGGCTTCTGTAGGTCGATGAAAGTTCTGAGTCTGGGCTATTTCCAAAACAATTGAAAATTACTTAACTTCTTGGAGGTAAAGAGAGATCTCCACTAGTTCTAAAATTTAACCCTCGTTTAGAATCTAGTCCGCATCAGAGGAAAGCCAAGGACACACAAAGAAATGTGATCATGTTCCGGGACAGCTGCTCTCTCGTAGCCGATCGCTGTTGCTGCTTGTGGCATTAGATTACACCGCTGATCAACAATTGTCGCGGCGCACACGCTAACTCTAACCGGGCTCCATTTGGTAGCGTGTTTGAGGCTTCGGGCTGAGCGAAGAGTGAAGCTTGAAGTTTAGGAAAACGAAAACAAGCGGGTTTAATGGCACTTTGAGGAAACTTTTTACATATTGAAGAACGCGAAAGGAGTTAAAAAAAGACTTCATACATCTAGGGACTGAGTGCACATTGTCGCCAAGATCCAGAGCGTTGTTTCTCACTCAGCACGCTCCTTAGACCCCCTAAGGTTCCGCCCCTTCATCAGGTGGTGGCCATTCCAACTCGAGGCACATTTCTCCGGGATGGGCACTGCACTGTAGTAAGCAGAGTCACTCGTTGCAGAGTGCACCCTTGGGAACGGGCGAGGAGAAATCGCTAGTCCGTTGCTATTTCTTACAGTGTAGCAACAGTGGTGCAAGCGTCTCCGTGTCCCCGGAAACACATGTGGTTCTTGCGGGGCCGCGGGCCACAAATGCGGTGAGCTCTCTACCGTGTGGCCGGATTCTGACACACATTGCCAATTACTTGATGGCGCCGTTCCTTTATTCCCCCAACGGGCGCCCTTGCTTTTGGCTGTCGTCTGTGGTTTCCCCAGGCGTCCTTCTCCACGAACTAGTCAAGGAAAAGATGATTCCTACCTATCGAAACGTGAGAAAATTCCGCAGGTTCTTTCTCAGCGAGGCACCCTTCTTTTGCGGGGTCGTCGGCTGGTCAAACGTTGTGTCGCCAGCTGAGTAATGATGAGATCAACTGCTCTGCCTGGTTTATTTTGGGTGTTCTGCCTATTTATGTAGACCATGTGGAAGGTTTCTTGAATTGCCGCGGGCCTTAAGTACTTTTCTATTACCATTTCGCAGAGAACGACTGTGACGTGTATTTTCGGGTGCGACACGAGCTTGATATGGAATTATTTGACCACAGCGACGCTCACAGTATCGTCACGAAAGCTTGCAACCGCACTTTTCTGGTATGTATGGGTAGCAGCTAAGTCGAAGCTGTAGTGTAAACTTTACTACCGCATGCGTGAGAGCTATAATACATAATCCAAAAAGCATTTAGTCGACCTCCGTCAAGCAGACTGAGGAATTGACCATAACAAAGCCAAATGAGTGAAAAGGTGAACAACAGCAATATTGATTCGCTTGGTGTCATCCGTGTTTAGAAAGAGTTCAAAGTGAGCAATAACTTTGATCAATGTCCGGCAGGCTTTAGCGCGACCGGGCCTATGTCTTCCATGTGAGGTTCTTCCTGGGATCCTGACATCTTCCACGTGAGATCCTGCCCCGTCGCCGCCTCGAGGGCCTGCTACAAAGCCCAGAGTTGGTGGTTGAGGCTGGAGCTGCGAAGAGCGGTAGACCACCTTGAAAAGATTGTTTCAGGATAAACACCGGTTAGTTCTTCCTTACATTTCCAGAGTATGTGTTTAAGTGGGGATACGTCTGTGTTGTAGACCTTGCACGAGTTTGAGCTATATGTTTCGGGTAGATCCCATTGTGTTATAGTGGGTTCATACGTGTTTTTTTGTAATTGCCTCCAGGCGACTGCCTGAACTAGGCATAGTGTGTTGCTAGGCGGAGGGAAGGTCCGGTGGGCCAGGTAGAAGGCTTTGGTTAAGTCATTGAGGCTCGTCAGCCTGTCTCTCCCTGTCTTCACCATGTCTCTCTCCGCGGCAGTTTCTGAGACCTCATGCGACGGAGTGAGCGACGTCATTGAGTTTGGTGAGGTGCGGAGAGACGCCCCCTGTGTGTGCGGGGAACGCACACCCCTCTTAGCGTCTGGGAGATTTTATTCACGCGCCTTGCAATACACCGTTGGTGTAGCTTTCGTTGTGGAAGGTAAAACATGTTGTGAAAAGAGCAGATGTATCATTTGGCACGTTCACTCACAGGTGATGCCACATGTCCTGTCGTTTTGGAGCTTTTGCCTTGCGTACATTGCATGAAGGTGGGACCTCGGTGCATAAGAGCGTGAGAGGCTTTTTGTCGTATGCGGCTCCTTGGTTTAAGTGCCTTGGTCCCATAGCTTAATCCCTTTAAACAATCCGAAACCATGCTCAAATGCTAATGTTTCAGACTGAAACTCCAAGAGCGTTAACTCATAAACGTTATTCATAATGCTCCGATATTAAATGAACTCCCACAAATCAGTAAGACAAACTTGATAGAACATTTTTAAAAACAACAAAAATGCGCACTTTCATGTAATCTTTTTCATTAGTGCAGTTTTTGGAGTTCAAGATAAAACTTTACCTATCCTTAATACAGCAAGAAAACACTCTGCTGGCCACGAAATGTTCCGTAAGATGGCCACCTACTGGTGCAGACCGCTTCGCTGGCTCAGCTTTACCCCCTGGCCGGCAGCTGCCGGCGGCAGGCGGGCCACTTGATGTCCCTACCTCCTTGGCTTTAGTTATTACGACAGTGGGACTTCTCTTTTATCACTGCACCGGATCGTAACAAACGAATCACCCACACCATGAGAGAAAGCGTGTTTAAACAAGTGGCCCCAAAATACACGGAAATCCAGTGGTTTCTGGTGATTTTAGATGCCACAATTTGCTACTACTTTTTTTACCACTCTGGTAACACTGTCCGGGATACGCAGTTTAAAGACTTAAAAAAAAATTGGTTTTTGGGGAAAGGAAATCGCGCATTATTTGTCTGACATATCGGCGGAAACCTCAACCGCGCCGTAAGATTGCGTCATGCATAGAGTGAGTGAAAGCGCCTCACGCTCTCATGGTACCATGAAGAGATTTTTGGTAAATTTCTAATGGCATACTACATTGAATTAAGGTACTGAGTACTAGCGTCAGTTTTAGTTGAAATATTCAGAATAGAGTTGTTGGGCTCGACGCGCCGTCTGCAGCGACGACAGTTGGCGCCAGCGGGACTGGGATACGTGAATAACGGCCGGTTTCAGCACGCTGAGTGTTTGTGTATTTGTGTACGCGTTTGCTTGCGGTGTCCCGTTCTGGGAAGTGTTTTGGTCGCGCAAATGTGCGCCCGCCGGTGGCTCCTTACCCTCTCCTTCGAGGTCGAGAAACGGCCGTCGCCCCCTCCTTCACGGCCGAGAGACACTGCTGGCTAACCTTTCAGCAGCTGTTATCGGCGGCTGCTGCGGGGGGAAGCGTGGCGGCGAAACCAGGGGACGGAGGCCCCTGAATCGGCTGTCGGCGGAAACGCGTCTGTTTGGATTCTCAAGTTCGCTCAAAACCGACAGCGGACCGACAACGAAAGGGAGTCCATCACGGTGCGGAACGGCTCCGACTTGACAGCGAGAATGTATTTATCACCTTAGTTGCCGCCAAAGGACTCCTAATTCCACGGAACGATGGGTGAACAAAATGCACAAATCGACCATCTGTGCGTGGGAGGACCGGCGAGAGTGTGAATGTCCCGCCTTTTTGTCGCAGTGGGAGGATCGGCGAGAGGGTGATGTTCAGCCCTTTTGTGGGCGGTTTTTGTCAAGGAATGTGATTGGCGGTCTTCGAACAACCAAGTTTCCCCAGATAGGTACCTGGGGAATTGAGAATGTATAAATGTGGCTTCAGTGTGCTTCTGGAGGGTGGACTCCTTATAACCTGCTATGTAAATAAAATCGTCTATCCTTTCGGGCAGTAACCGGCTGCATCTTATTCCGCACTTTGCTGGAGAAAAGAACAACTTCGGAGACCATCCCAAGGTACGAACTACATCGCTCTAACCTATCTAGAGGTACGAAAATGGGAAGTCCATGGCAATTTCAATGGGAAATAAGATGGTTTCAATGGCCCGCATTTTATTGCCTTTCGGGTCCCGCGATTACACTGCTCAGGAGGACGCCCTCATTGCGTATGAAATCGAAGCCCTTAGAGATAGCTACTGGCGCCCGCATGCTGGGAACTCGAGTCTCCGAGCCCGGCCGAAAAACAAGTTGAGCTACGGTGCTCAAACCCTGGAGGACTCGAGGCGTCACGCATGAGCGCGGATCTCTGTATCTTAACATCGCTTGGCGAAAATGGAGCTTGACTAGTGGTGATTTTGTCTTGTTTCTGTACTCAATTTTTTCGGGACAGAGCAGGAAGACCAGCGATCAGTTCAAACCAGGGTGTCGAACCGGAATTTTTTCGGGCTCGGTTCAGGTTCGGGTTCACACCTTTCGGGTTCAGTTCCGGGTTCGGCTCCAGAGTGACATTCCGTTCCGGTTCGAACCGGTTCGGACCATACTGAACCGGTTCAAACGGGTTCAGGACAAAAAAAATTAGAACGTAGATGGGTTTTAATCAACCTTTTTATGCTGTTTATTTTTTTCTGGCGCATCGATACATAAAATAAAAAAATGCAAAAATTCGTGTAATGCGAGATGTTCTCATTCTACCCACTTTGTTTACTGTCCACACAAAAAGACGTATTTACGGCAAGAGCGCAAAATGAAATTTATTTATTTATTTATTTTATTTATTTTCAATACTGCAGGCCCCTTTACGGGGCCCTAGCAGGTGGGCATACACAACAGTTACACTGAGGCAAGAACTACATCACACAACACAAGGAAATTTCAAAATGCGGCAAGAACACATGCAAAGATAAATCTGGTAGAACAGTGGTTCATTTGTCTACCTGCGGACAAACTATGTGCAATAAGCTCCAGACAAGGCTACCATATCAAGTGATCAAACACGGCTAACAGTGAACAACATGCACGTAGAAGCGAAAACAAAAAATGAAAGAAAAAACCTTGGCGCTCAATACAAGATACGTATATGATGGAGACAATAATAATGCTGAATGATAGCGGACAATCGAACCCAGGAAGACAAACTATGACTACGCAAGGGGTGATGCACTGATTAAGACGACAAGAAGGAACGGAAGTGAAACGGATTATCAATACCCAGAGGCCCATGTGCATCACTGAGATCGTTACTCTGCGGCAATACTGGCCTCGAGCCTTGTAGCGAACGTTGTTAAGGTCGGCGCATGAGTAATCGAGGCATCCAGTTTGTTCCATTCTCGGATGGCTACAGGAAAAAATGAATTTTTAAGTGCATCTGTGCGATAGGAATAATCAGTTAGAGTGAGTGCATGTTTGTGTCGTGTCGGTCGAGTCTGGGACGGGCAAATATATTTTGACACATTGATGTTATAATCGTTATGCAACAGTTGGTATAAAAATTTTAAACGCGCGTGCTTTGCTCTCATTGATAGCGTCGGGAGTCCTGAAATAGCTGCAAGGTTCGATGGGGAGTCAGTACGCTTATATTTATTATGGATGAACCGTAGTGCCTTTCTTTGTATTTTTTCTAGTTTTGCTTTGTTAGTGGTTGATTCCGGAAACCAAACAGTGTGGGCGTACTCTAAAATAGGTCTTATGAAAGTTTTGTATGCTAGGAGTTTAGTAGATGCTGGTGCGAGTCGGATACATCTTCTCAAAAAAAACAGTTTTCGTAATGCTGCCGATGTTACATTAGCGATGTGTACGTCCCATCTAAAGTCAACGGTTAGTGTAATACCAAGATACTTATGCTGGGAGACTTTCATGAGTGGCGTACCGTGAATGCTGTAAGGGAAAGATGAGGATATTTTTTTCCTGGTTACTGACATGCACACTGATTTTTTAGAATTAACGGTCATCTGCCATCTGTCACACCAATCCACCACAGCGTCAAGTGACTGGGAAAGCGCAATGTGGTCTTCCGGACTTTCTATTTTCCTGTAGATGATGCAGTCGTCTGCAAATAGCTTAATGTTACACTTAATCTGAGCGGTTATATCGTTTATATAGATAAGGAAGAGAAGTGGGCCAAGAACGGAGCCTTGCGGAACTCCCGAAGTGACCGCGGTTATTTTAGAAGGCATATTTTGAAAGATTACAAATTGAGAACGGTTAGATAGAAACTCTTTGATCCAACCCAGAACTTCCCCCCGCCCGATCATGCATTGCAGCTTTGCGATTAGTTTGTTATGGCACACGCAATCAAACGCTTTGGAAAAATCTAGTAGTAATATATCAGTTTGACTGCAGGTATCGATGCTGAGGGCCAAGTCATGAACGACTTCGATTAACTGAGTGATAGTCGACAGCCCTCGGCGGAAACCATGCTGGTCAGGTGATATCAACTTATTGTGCTCTAGAAAATCTGTTAGATGTTTTGAGATTATGTGTTCGAAAACTTTACATGCTGTGCTAGTCAGTGAAATGGGCCTGAAGTTTGATGCACTACTGATATCTCCTCCTTTATGGATCGGAATGATTTTCGCCAGCTTCCAGTCATCCGGTAGTTTTGACACAGCAAGTGATTTGCGGAATATTATGCCGAGATATTTGCTGCACCATTCGGCGTATCTTTTCAAAAATGCATTGGGTATGTTATCTGGCCCGCTGGCTTTCTTCGGGTCGATGTTCAAGAGAAGATTGAAAATTCCGTCATCAGTTATGTTTATTTCTCTTATATCTGAAGTTCGGGTTGTTGCCATCTGGGGAATAACGCCATTATCGGTGGTAAATACGGACTGAAAAAAGTCATTAAAGTAATTAGCCTTCGCACTGTTTTCCTCTGGTGTCTGTTGGTGTCCTGCTGTGTTTCTATTGCGGAAGTGGTTCCAGAACCTGTGTGGGCTACAAGTAAGGAAGTCAGGCAGCGTAACACTAAAGTAGTATTCCTTTGATTTCATCATTTTATCCTTGAAGATTTCAACTGCACTGGCTAATGTTTGTGTTCTGTCGGGGTTAGTACCTTTGGACTTAATAGAGCGACGCAGCCTTTTCACTTTGCGTTTTGCATGAATGACCTCTCGCGTGATCCACGGGTTCTTGGTTTTAACGCGCTTGTTTTTTGAGGGGACATATCTGCATATACAGAAAAAAATGATTTCCTTGAACTGAAGCCAGAGGGAGTTTACATCTGAGCTTGCTTCAGATGCTGCTTCGGCAAACATCTGAAACTCGTGTGCAAGATGGGTTGATATACTAGCGTCGTCGGCTCTATTAAAATTACTTACAGTCGATTGGGAGGAGCGGGTTGTTATTAGAATATTGAGTGGTAGCTCGCAGACTGGTATACTGTGATCAGAAATTCCGTCGATTATGTCAAGCTTAGTCTAGTGTGTTGGGAAGTTCTCGCTTACAAGTATTAGGTCGAGAATGCTTTTTGCTGTGCCTAGTATGCGAGTTGGACGGGAGACTGTTTGATGTAGATTAAAATTCAGCATTAAATCAATGAGTGCATCTGAGGCCGGATCAGTATGGTGCAAGGTATCCCAGTCAATATCCGGAAGGTTAAAATCGCCCATGATGATTAGTCTAGAGTTCCGTACGTGCACCTGCATATAATCGTGCACAGCACTCAAGCAATCATGTCCAGAAGAGGGGCTCCGATAAACACATCCCACGACAATGCTGACGCCATCACACAGAATCTTGCAAAACACTGCCTCTGCTCCCGGGATGTCCGGCAGAGGGATAAAGGAAAAGTGGTTCTTTATCAATAATGCAACGCCGCCACCCCGGGAAAGCCGATCTTTGCGCATCACTGAGTAGTTCGGAGGGAAGATTTCTTGACTACCAATATCACTCGAGAGCCACGTTTCTGTGACAGCCACAATATCTGGATCTTGGTCAATGAGGACAATTTCGAGCTGCTCTACTTTATTCACTACACTTCTGGCATTTATGTTCAATAATTTTATTTTTTTGATTCTGCTCTTTGACGTGTCATTCGGGGGCTGGAGACGTTGTCGTTTTGGCTTTCTGGGGTAGTTGCTTTGTCGTTTTTTTTCCCAAACGGCACTTTCACTGCATTTTCACTGTCCCAGACAAATGCTTGACCATTAATGTACAATTTATTAAAGGAAAGGGACACTTTGTCGCCATTGTCCCGGTTAGGCTTCGCGCTGTCCCACAACTTTTTCCGAATATCTCTAATTTTCCGCGAGAAATCTTCGCCAATGGACAGATCGGAATTTTTAAGCTTGAACCCTCGTTTCAGTATTGATTCTTTCTCTCTGTAGTCTAAAAGCTTCATAATAACAGGTCTAGTTTTGTTTTCAGCAGGCTGCCCCAAACGGTGGATACGCTCGATGGCCACTGCGTCGAGATCCAGTTTATCCTGAACAATATCTTTATTTACCCTTTCTCTAAGTGTTTCCTTTACATCTTCTGCTTCGGTTATCCAATTCGTCTATTCTTTCCTCTAACCTTTCTATGACTTCGCTCATCTGAGCGACCTGCTCCTGGCAGGAAGTGACCTGTTTCTCTAGTCTAGCAAGAGCATCGAGTTTATTGTCTATGTCCGCCAGCCGCTTCTCCTTTATTTCTTTTATGTCTGAGGCAATTTCTTGAAGCTGCGTAAGTATCTGAGCTGTGTTCGGTCCAGGATTGGCTTCGATATCACCCCCCAACAATAGCAGTTTACGCAAGCTTACAGTAACATCAAACAACAGCCGCGGGCACGGCAGCACCAACAAGAATGGGTTGTTAGAGTGAATACAAACGCCGTAGCGTTTTCTCACCTGCAGAAGAAACAAGAACGGATTGTCGGTGAACCGCATCCTGGTAGCGCTGCCGTGCCCAGTGGCCGCCGCGCGCGTGGGGTGGCAATATATAGTCCAGTCTGGTGGTGTCGCCACTTGTCCCGGATGCATGTAGTGGTCTGCGCATGTGGTCGCTGATTGTAGAATCCATCGGTGATCCCATGTGGGCGCGTGTAGTTGGTCTGGTGGGCGTACGTCGGCAGTGTCTGATCCGTGAGTCATTCTTGAAGGCAGCTTCATGATTCTGTCACCGGCATGATCTAGCAGGGCCAAGAAAAGCTGCAGAAGAAACAAGAACGGATTGTCGGTGAACCGCATCCTGGTAGCGCTGCCGTGCCCAGTGGCCGCCGCGCGCGTGGGGTGGCAATATATAGTCCAGTCTGGTGGTGTCGCCACTTGTCCCGGATGCATGTAGTGGTCTGCGCATGTGGTCGCTGATTGTAGAATCCATCGGTGATCCCATGTGGGCGCGTGTAGTTGGTCTGGTGGGCGTACGTCGGCAGTGTCTGATCCGTGAGTCATTCTTGAAGGCAGCTTCATGATTCTGTCACCGGCATGATCTAGCAGGGCCAAGAAAAGCTGCAGAAGAAACAAGAACGGATTGTCGGTGAACCGCATCCTGGTAGCGCTGCCGTGCCCAGTGGCCGCCGCGCGCGTGGGGTGGCAATATATAGTCCAGTCTGGTGGTGTCGCCACTTGTCCCGGATGCATGTAGTGGTCTGCGCATGTGGTCGCTGATTGTAGAATCCATCGGTGATCCCATGTGGGCGCGTGTAGTTGGTGTGGTGGGCGTACGTCGGCAGTGTCTGATCCGTGAGTACTTCTTGAAGGCAGCTTCATGATTCTGTCACCGGCATGATCTAGCAGGGCCAAGAAAAGCTGCAGAAGAAACAAGAACGGATTGTCGGTGAACCGCATCCTGGTAGCGCTGCCGTATTATTGTATATCGGTTGTGTAAGATATAATTCGTCTGATTAGCTATAAGGCGAAAAACGGATGGATTTTGCATATACAAAACCCTCCAGCTTGAGCAGTTTCGTAGATCCCGTGGCGCGAGTAATTGGTTATCCTGAAGCTATTGAGAAACGAAGCTGTCATTTGTTGGCACCTGTATACAGACAGACACCTTTCCGTCGCCCCGAAACCGAGTTGCAGTCACCTTTCAGTGATTTAAATCACCTTTTCGATATCGCCTTTGTGTCTCGCGTTATATATCTCGAGCCCCTACAGCTCATTATCTTCAAAAACATAGACAATCGTGGCTTCTCGCTAGTACAGGGCAAATTACACGTTTAGCTTATTATGATGACGTCGACCTCTTTTGTTCTGATAAAAAGAGTGTGATAAGAAAAAAAAACACGCTTGGATGGGTTGAGAACGCTTCTGTTCTGCACGGATGCAAATTGGTAACATCTTCGTTGGGATGTTGCGTTGCATCCTTCTTGTAAATTCAGCATTCTGCTTGGAAGAAGGTATACTTGCGCTACATAGAATTTTTGTAACTTTTTCGGAGGCGCTATCAAAGAGAGTCTGTGCGTCTACAGATTTTTTGGGCCCTTGATAGAGTCTGATGAATCAGCTGTGCACCATTTGTCCACCAACTTGTTTCAGGGCATTTATTTTCAAAACTACAAAACAACCCCTTTTTGACCTCTGTGTTTAATATGAGTCTAAGTGCTAGTCTCTCTTTTCTGGACGTGGTCGTGAGAGAACTTTATGCTGATATATTTTGTTTGCTCACTATTCGCTTTTCCTTCGGACACCTGTACGACCTCTCCACAAGGCAAATGACTAGGGTTGTGATCGGTCATTGCTTCCTCTACCCACATATCTGCAGCCTTATTTGGCCATTTTGATACCACTGTGTTCAAGCGAATTCAGCGGATGCAGTCATGCCCACTTATAACGGCCGCAGATATACGCTCGCTTATTACGAACGAGTACGGCGCTACCGTCAAAGTATGCATAAGGGCAATGGCAATTCGTCGCAGATGCAACCAAAAACTTTGGCCGCACCACTCGGTTATAGCGAACGAGGAGCGCCGTAAGCTACCCCCGGAGTTGAAAAGGTTGGGCTTCCAGTAAGCGCGGAGATGAGAGAGCGCCTCTTAACCTTCACGACACCACCCGGGAAGGAACATGTCGACCCAAAAATGCAATAAAAGGCGGCACTGCAGTGCGCAGCACTAACTGGAAAGTCCGGCGTCTGGTAACGCTGTAAACGGTAATGTAAACACGGTAACGGTATGCTATAACTGTTTTGAAACAGTAAGTAACCGCCGGCCAAGCCTCCGTCGGTGGCCTACGAGGGCAATCATTGCCTGCGTGTTCGCTGGCTGCGCAAAGCGTCCCAACTGGAAGAAGAACCGCGGTGGGCGCGAGACAAAGGCATCGCCGAAAGTGAAGCTACTGCTATGCATGGTCGTGCATCAACTAACAGCAGCGATTTGAGAAGTTTGAATGCTTTGCTGGCTAATCTGGTCACGTGGTATGCATTGCCTGTCCAGTCAGCTCTGTTTTTTTTTTTGCGCTCCTACCATGTGCTGGTAGCGTCAGAGAGCGGACAGTGTCAATGATAAATTCCGTGCCACGAGAGCTCGCTGCTTTCGTGGCTGCATGAGCTCAGGAATGAAACAAGAAGCTCGAAACACACGTGATCAGACGCATGCTGATTAGTGAAAACGCTTCGTTGATCCATAGCTGGCCAGATGTTGCCTCGGATAACTAAGTTCCTTGGACGACAAAATCGCAGAGGCGCGTGCTCTGACGAAGACGTTGAACACGTGTTTTCTTCTTTTTCTATTTGATTGCGCGTTTTCTTCTTTCAAATGATGCACTAGATAATAGAATGCGTGGATCACCGTGTGGTATTCGCCTACAGCTGCTGAATAATTTTGAAAAGAATTTATTCTCCAGCGCTGTTTCGGTCTCGGTTTCATCAACCGAACGATGATGTAACCTGTAGTTGAACCGGTCACGTGAGGCACAGAAAAACTGTGATATAAACTCTGGTAGGTTGTTTTGAGTCACTGCTGCACTTAAACCAGCGTGCTTCATAGGCTAGAATTACAACCAACATGTTAGCAGTTATACTGCCGTTTTTTTTCGTGCCTCATGTAACCTGAATTCAACTACACGTCAGAGCCATCGCTCTGTTGATAAAACCAAAACTGCGTCAAGAAGAAATTCAAATATAATTTATTTGTTGGTCGTAGGCGAATACCTCGGGGTGCTCCATGTGCACGAATGTCGAAAGCATCGTTTGAAAGAAGAAAAAATGCAAGCAAAAAAATGGTGTCTATAGACCTTTATTGATTTAGATCAGTGCTAACAATTTGATTAAAAGAATATGCACACATGTAAAGGGGGGAGTAATTACTCAATATTTCATATAAACCTGACGTACAATGTCTGCTTATGTCTATGTCTGTTTATGTTTAAGCCTTTCACAAAATCTTCTGTTATAACCCTCATCTCAGAGTCTCGCTACTTCTGCCGCCATCAGTTCAATGTTGAAGTGCCAAGCAGTAGCGCCAACTTTCATTTTGCCTCATTCATCCTCAAGACAGCTAAGGAATGGAACCACCCTCCCACTTCCATTGCGTACGTTACAAACTCCCGACTTACTTAAGAATGTTGATAGCGATTAATTCTGGCGTACCAGTATTGTTCTTGTATATTTCTTAATGCTGCTCACTCCTCTCTGTAATGCTTTGGCCTGCGAATAAAGAAATAGATAGATAAATAAATAAATTAATTAATAAATAAGTGCTTTAAATTTGGTGCCAGTACATTACAGAAGCGTCAATTAGATTCCTTCCCAGACACCAGATATCATTTAATTTTGTTGTCGCATATACTGGGTGTCATTTTCGCACTTTCTAGCGCAGACAGCTTCGGATGGGTAAACATACGCGCTAAACTATCCCATTTTGTCTGTAAAAAAAGTGTGCCGGGTTGCAAAAAAAGTGCGGCTGAACCGAGTCCCGAACCGGTTCGGAGCGGTTCCTTTGAATCGTTCCGGTTCGGGTTCAGTTCCAAGATGGCGAAAAAAATATGGGTTCGGTTCAGCTCCAGTTCCGGGTGAAAATTCGGGTTCGGTTCCGGTTTCGGGTTCAGGTTTGGTTCCGGTTCGACACCCTGGTTCAAACTGAGAAATTGGGGCGTATTGGACGGAATGCACGCCCCAGAGAGAGTTAGGGCAGTTGCGTTGGGTTGATCGAACTAGACGGCCCAATCCGGTCGTGACTGAGAGGCTGACGGAGATCTGGCTTGTTGCAGATTCCGGCCTCATTGATAACGGGAGGCAGGCACCCTGCCTGGTGGCGAGTTCTGGCCCGGTTTCAAAGTGTTAAGGTTTTGGTTAGTGCGTCTCACTCTTGAATATTCGGAGGCTGACGGTGATCTCGCCTGGTGGAGACTCCGGCTTGCTTGAGAATTGAATTTGTAGCTTTTACTGGGTGTATCTGCCGAAGATTTTGTAACATAATGCTATGGACGCTGGGAGGACGACGAAGTGGTTTGTGACGATGACGACGCTTAGGTGCGCGCTTGTGTGCTGTGAGACTACTCCAAGCCGTCGGTCCCTTGCGTAGCAGATTACATCTGCTGTTTCTAGCCGCCACGTAACATTTGGTGGAGGTTGCTAAATTCGATCCCCGACCCTAAGCATGCTCTCCGCCGTGGACGCCGTCTCGCCACCATGTCTACCGAGTCCGAGCCGTCTCCCTCTCCGTCAACAACGCGAGCTGTCTTCGTGGCCCACCACCGCGAACCGGGCACGTTCTGCGGTATAGACGATGTTGATGTTGACGACTGGCTTGCCCTTTGCGAACGCGCCAGCACGCACAACAGGTGGGATGCAACACTGATGCTCGCTAATGTGATATTTCACCTGACCGGCACCGCGAGAGTGTGGTTCGAAACCCACGAAGATGACTTGACCGCATGGGACATCTGTAAGCAGAAGCTCCGCGACCTCTTCGGGAAACCCATCGGCCGCCAACTCGCCGCCAAGAAGGCTCTCGCGTAGCGCACCCAAACTTCTTCAGAACCATACATAGCCTACATACAACACGTCCTCGCCTTGTGCCGTAAAGTTGATAAAGACATGTCCGAGGTAGATAGAGTCGGCCACATACTGAAAGGCATTGTCGACGATGCCTTTGATCTGCTTCCCTGCAAAGACTGTTCCACGGTCACTTCTGTTATTGAGGTGTGCTGGCGTTTGGAGCAAGCCAAACACCGGAGCATTTTTCACCATTTTGAATGGCTGCTGCTAGCTCCACCTGTGAAGATCTGCCAACAATGCGGCAGCCTTCCGACCCGGCTAACTTAACCCGCATCGTGCGCCGCGAACTGGGGCGATGACACCCGCTGTTTCATCCTTGAAACTGCAGGACAAAACCTTGGCCCTCATCCAAGCCGTCGTTCACCAGGAGGTTGCGAACATGGCCGTCCCTTCTTCTCGCGTCGTGGACAATGTTCATGTCAGCCCGGACCCTCCAGTGATCGCGGCTGCCACTTACAGTCACAGCTTCTCGCCTCGGTACCGATATCGCTATCCTGCCGAATGGCGTACCTCTGATGATAGGCCGATCTGTTTTACCTGCTCTCGCGTCGGACACATCTCACGTCACTGCCGCAGCCGTTGGCCCCCGCCATCTCGCCCCTACCCCTTCGTTGACCGCCGCAACGACTACGGCCCGTCGCTTCACGCCACGTTCTGATCCACTACGTGACGAGCCCGCTCCGCAAGCTCGTGGGTCCAGCCGCTCACCTTCCGCATTAGGCCACAGCTCCCGTTCTCCTACCACACGCCGCAGGCCTTCTCCTTCAACCTCCCGCCACAACTAGCAAAACTAGCCGATGCAGCCCCCGGAGGTGAAGCTGCATCATTGATCCGGCCTACAAATCCTCTCTTGACCCCCGCTGCCCAACGTAATCTCTTGAATGTTCTCGTGGATGGTGTACCGGTCCTTGCCCTCAGTGATACTGCCGCCCAAGTGTCTGTCCTGAACTCTTCTTTGCGCCGCCGTCTCAAGAAACTTTTAACGCCCGCCGCCATGTCCACCGTTAGTATTGCCGATGGCAGCCCCGCTGCCGTGATTGGAATGTGCACTGCGAGAGTCAGCATTGCCGGATGTCATATACCCGTTCTGTTCACCGACCTGACCAGGTGCACTCAGGACGTGATCCTTGGCCTTGACTTTCTAACCACATATTCAGCTCTTATTGGCTGTTTCTCAGACTTTTTCCGAGTGGATCTGCCCCTGTGATATGACAACTCCACCAGCTCAAGTCGCCTTCAATCCACCGAGTTTTTTCGTCTCCTGCCACAAGCTGCTGTCTACATCCCTATGACGTCTTCTCCTCCCGTCCCTGATGGAGACTACGTCGCCTGCCCTATCACCGCTGTGATTCCGAATCATGGTGAATACAAGGGGGGTACTGCGCACAAAAAGACAAGGACAAGAAGATAACACAACAAGCGCAGTCTGCGCTTGTTGTGTCTGCGCTTGTTGTGTTATCTTCTTGTCCTTGTCTTTTTGTGCGCAGTACCCCCCTTGTATTCACCATGATTGACCGACTAGCCCAACAACGTACGCTCTTATTCCGAATCATAACGTCCTCTTTCCGTACACCATTCTCCATATCACCAACAAGTGCACCTGCCTCCCTGTCCTGAACTTCAGCCTGTCCCCTCAGGTACTTCCCACCGGCATTTCACTTGATGATCAGTCCCCATAGACCGATTGGACAGTTTCTGCCCTGGCTTCTGACCCAACGAGTGCCATCTCCAACGTCCCTACATCGCAGCCCTCTCGTGCGGTTCCTATTTCCAGCATGATCGCGGCCGATCTGCCCTCTGCTGATTCCACAGCTCTTCACAGCCTCTTGTCCTCCTACAGTGATATTTTTTGACATTGTGGACCGTCCCTTGGGTCAAACCTCTGTCGTCGCGCACCGCATTGACACCGGCGAGGCCCACCCTATTTACAGACGGCCCTGTAGGGTCTCTCTCTCTGAGCGCCGTGTTATTCAGGCAGAGGTGGGCAGGGTGTTGGCCCGCAACATCATCGAGCCTTCGAGTAGTCCTTGGGCGTCCCCTGTCGTGCTTGTTAAAAAGAAAGATGAAACCTGGCGATTCTACGTCGATTAACGCCATCTGAATGCCGTCACAAAGAAAGACGTCTACCCTCTGCCTCGAATTGACGACGCTCTCGACTGCTTGCACGGCGCCAGCCACTTTTCCTCCATTGATCTGTGCTTAGGGTACTGGCAGATCGCTGCCGATGAACGGGATCGTGAGAAAACCGCCTTTGTCACCCCGGACGGCCTGTACCAATTTAAAGTCATGCCTTTCGGCCTGTGCAATGCGCCTGCGACCTTCGAGCGCATGATGGACTCCCTCCTGCGCGGATTTAAATGGACGACATGCCTCTGCTACTTAGATGATCTGATCGTTTTTTCGTCCACATTCCAAAGCCACCTGCATCGCCTTTCAGCCGTCCTTGCCGTCTTCCGCCACGCTGGTCTTCAGCTGAACTCGCAGAAATGTACCTTCGGCCGCCGTCAGCTCAAGGACCTTGGCCACTTGGTCGATTCTGCTGGGATACAACCCGACCCCGACAAACTCCGCGGCGTTCGTTCGTTTCCTACTCTGCGCTCCTACGGTGATGTGCGCAGCTTCCTCGGGCTCTGTTCCTATTTCCGACTGTTCATCCAGAACTTTGTGGAGATAGCCCGCCCTCTTACCACGCTCCTCAAGAAGGACATCCCGTTCTCTTGGGGCCCCCGCAAGCGGACGCCTTCAGAGCCCTTATCAGTGCCCTGACTGCTCCACCTGTGTTGCGCACTTTGATCCTTCAACCCCTACGGAACTTCGGACCGATGCGAGCGGCCATGGCATTGGTGCCCTACTTGCTCAACGGCAACGCAACCAGCTTCGCATCATTGCGTACGCCAGCCGTTTCCTTTCTTTATCAGAGCGCAACTATTCTATCACCGAGCGGGAATGTCTAGCCCTGGTTTGGGCTATTGCAAAATCCGCCCTTACTTCTTTGGGCACCCTTCCTCTGTTATAACTGATCACCACGCCTTACCCTGTCTTTCTTCGCTTAAAGACGTTACTGGCCGGCTGGGGCGCTGGGCTCTTCGCCTTCAAGAGTACACATTTTGTGTCGCCCGCAAGCCCGGCCACTTGCACCAGGACGCGGATTGCTTGTCCGGTTAACCTGTCAGTGCGGCTTCCTCCAACGAATGCGAGGCTGACGCCTGTGTTTTATCTATCTCGGCCTTCCGCAACATTGCACAAGAAAAGCGCTTTTATTCTTCGCTAAGTTCCCTCATCGACCGCCTCACTGCCAGCCGCTGTGATGCTTCCCTCGCCCCGTTTGTGCTCCATGAGAACGTCCACTACCGGCGCAATATGCGGCCTGACAGCGCTGACTTCTTGCTCGTGGTCCCTCAACACCTGCGCAGCAGCGTCCTTGAGCAGCGGCGGCAGCGAGTGCCTCCGCTTCTTTTGGCCCGGTCTATACCGTTTTGTCCGCGGTTATGTGGCCGCTTGAGAGCTCTGCCAACGACGGAAGACGCCCTCGGTTCTCCCTCCCGGACACCTTCAGCCGATTCCCATCCCAGTAGACCTATTCTCCAGTGTCGGCCTTGACCTGCTCGGCCCTTTTCCGGTGTCTGCTATGGGAAACAAA
The DNA here is from genome assembly GCF_055824585.1 of Amblyomma mixtum. Taxonomy (NCBI): domain Eukaryota; kingdom Metazoa; phylum Arthropoda; class Arachnida; order Ixodida; family Ixodidae; genus Amblyomma; species Amblyomma mixtum. The sequence continues at coordinate 68,433,884 of NC_143019.1, forward strand.
TGGATCGCGGTCGCGACGGACTACTCGACGCGCTACGCTATTACTCGAGCGATCCCAACCAGCTGCGCTACTGATGTCCCTGACTTTCTCCTACACGACGTCATGCTCCACCATGGTGCTCCCCGTCACCTGCTCACCGATCGCGGCCACTGCTTTCTTTTCAAAGTGGTCGCCGAACTGCTCCGCTCCTGCTCCGTTCGTCATCAATTCGCCACGGCCTACCATCCGCAGACGAACGGTCTCACTGAACGTCTGAACCGTACCCTCACCACCATGATTTCCGTGTACGTCTCCGAATATCACCGGGACTGGGATATTAGCCTCCCATTTGTTACATTCGCCTACAATTCTACGCGTCACGATACAGCCGGTTTCTCCTCTTTTGCCTTCTCTTTGGCCGCGATCTTTTGCTGCCCTTCGACAGTGTACTGCCCGTTACCGCCTCCACGAGTCCTTACGCTCGGGACGCCATCGCTCGCTCCGACGCTGCTCGTCTTGCTGCCCGCCAGCGGCTGTCGGCCTCCCAATTCCCTCAGAAACACCGTCATGACTGTCGCAGTCGTGAAGTCAACTACTCTCCTGACTCCCTTGTGTTGCTCTGGGTCCCGTCCCGCTGTATGGGCCTGTGTGAAAAACTGCTCCCGCGACATGCGGGCCCTTATCGGGACGTACGCCCCGTGACCACGGTGATGTACGAGATCATCACCCTGCTACATCCACCGTCCCCGGCCGCGCCACCCCGCACCGACATCGTACATGTGTCCCGCCTCAAACCTTACAAATCGCCGTCTAGCTGGCCTGTGTAGTGCGCACCGGGACGGTGCTTTTGCCGTGAGGGGGGGGGGGGGGGCGGGGGGGGGTCATGCTACCGACGCTGGGAGGACGACGAAGTGGTTTGTTGCCAAGACGACGCTGAGGTGCGCGCTTGTGCGCTGTGAGACTACTCCAAGCCATTGGTTCCTTGCGTAGCAGGTTACCTCTGCTGTTTCTAGCCACCACGTAACAATATCTGTAAATAATGGGCCCAGTTGAAGAAAATGATGTCTCCGCCCACTGCAACGTGTCGCCGGGTCAGCAAACAAGCACAAATATTCAACCTCACTACCTGTTACGACGAATTTCTTCGAACAAGAGATGCGTCCAGTAACACTGGTACGAGCTTTGTAGTCGCAGCACACTTATCTCCCATTCAAGACACCGAATCGTGAGAAGCATTGCATAACCAGCGGCGTTGCCGCCGTGACGCAAACATGACAGCAACGCGAGACGCCCAACCCCGCCGCGGTGGGTCGAACTCGAGACTGCCATCCCCACATCCAATTTCATCTTCAGCGCGTCGGTTGAGCAGACATAGGCAAATTTATTATCACGACGTTGCAATGATTGGTGCCCGTGGCACACATTTCCTGACCAAAGCGTAATTCTTCACTCAATGCCACGCAGTCCGATCGGTGGGTTGTTCCTGACTCCGTAAGCCTTCGTTGACTAAGTGTGACGATTGTTTTATGACTTTTGTTTCTGCTGCTTCGCAGTTTCGTGCGTTCTTCCTTTCCCTTCGAAGCTTAGCTGTGGATGTCCGTGCGCGCATCATTTGTTTTATTTGCAACACGGGCGCGGCGACGCAGAAGGCGTGAGGCTCCTCTCCTTTCGTGTTCGCCCCGTGTACCTCAAGGCTGAAAAAACTACATATTCCCCAGGAACCTTCACTCTAAGAACTAGTGTTCGAAAACGGGAATTCATTATGGGCTGCACACACAAAAAAGTTAGCCCGGAGTACGGTTTGGGCCACCACCCTCACGCTCAGACAGAGCATCTTGCCCTCCCTCGCTCTCACCTCGTCACGTCTTCCCTCCCTCGCCCTCACTGCATCATGTCTTTCCTCCCTCACCATCGTCCTAATGAATATTCATCCACCATCCTCTCTCACCTCACCGAATGAAATCCTCACGAGGTCAGGGTGAGGACGCCCTCATGAGGATGCCCACCTCTGACAATGAGTGCTTGCTGCCGCTTAGGAACGACACGCATGCCATATAGCAAAAAGCCCTGGTAGGCTGTCAGTTCTGCCTCTCTGTCGAAATAGGGCTTCCAATGCGCATGCGGCACAGATGACGGTTTTCGGTCGACGCTAAGGCTTTGCTCATTGTCGTATCCTGACGTGTAGCACGTGCGATATCGGCAATTGTTGCGAGGAGCGATTCCAATCGAGAGAAATGGAATTGTTCAATATTTTCTCCTGACTATCTTTGTGGCGTTCTAATCAGCAATCTAGAGAGACAGTCTGCCTCAGCGTTATCCCTATTGTTCTGAACAGCAGGGGGGGCGCTGCAAGCGTTCGTCACGAGCGGACGTGCGATTCATGGGCTCCGTTGACAATCTTCGATTGCGGCGGATTAGAATATTGGATCACCATATATTTACCATCCACGGGTTGCCTTCAACGCCTGACTTCGCCTGGTACCACCAGTGAGCCTGTGAGTGCCTCATTTTCGGCGCTAAAGCCTGTCTGACTTCTCGTCACCCCGTGAAGAACGCTAACCCTAACGGCCAAGGGGTTGGGGTGCCTTACCGCCGCGGAGACGCCGGTGCGCCCGCGGATGCGCGGCATAGCGTTCGCGCAACGCGGGTCTAACGACGCTCGCCAGTGAGTGCTCCCGCTTCATTCATGACTACCACGACCACGATGAATTCTCTAAGAGGCTAGGACCCGACGGAGATGGACTTCAGTCATGTACCAACATCCCAGCAGCAGCTGATGCCCCCGCAGGATCTCCCGAAGGAAGACAGCAGCCATGGCTGGAACATATGGTCCCGGCGCAACAACGACAGAGCGGCGCAAGCTAAATCCACGCCTCCCAAGGAAGAGCCGGAGAAGAAAGAACGCCGACAGCCTCCTGCACCGAGACCTCCGCGTCTACCGAGTCTCAAGAATTTTCCATACAAAGTCATCATCCGACCTAAAACCACGGTGGATCTGCAATCTGTGGCTCCACGCTCCTACGATCTCGAATTAGAGATCCAAGCAGCCCTCAACGCCCCTCTACAAGAAAAGCCAACGCTGCGCGTTGTTAGCCAGCAGAACATTATAATGGTGTGTACTCACTGTGAGGAAGACGCGTTCCGCCTCGCCAAGCTTAATTGTCTGCACCTCGACGGCAAGAGTATAACGGTGACCGCCTATGTTGCCTTGCCAGAGGATGTTTGCAGGGGTGTAATACATAATATCAAGCCTGAAGTGAGTGATGACTCTATCTTCCAAGACGTCTCCTCACCCAGCCATACTATCCTGGGAGCGCACCGACTGGGCAAGACTACGTCGGCAGTCATCGTCTTCGCCGGGCAGAAGGTTCCCTTCACGGTCAACTACGGGTGCTCAGAGCGCCGCTGCTACATCTACCGGAAAACGAGGGCGGCTTGTATCAACTGTGGAACGCCAGGTCACCGAGCAGACGTCTGCCCGAAACCCAAGGGGGCTGCTTGCCAAACCTGTGGAACGCCGAGTCCAGATGAGGCGCACGAGTGCACGCCCGTTTGCGCGCTGTGCAAGGGCCCGCACAAGACTTATGCAAGAGACTGCAAGGAGAAATTCCAGAGACCGCTGAACAAGAACGCCAGTACCGCGTCATCAAACGCGGCATCAACAACGAAACTTGAAGATGAAGAAGGTAGGAGCAGGCCGAGGCAGAAAAGGCAGCCTGCACAGCGACACAGAGGAGCGTCGTCATCAGTCTCCCACTCTCGTTCCGCCTCTCGCGGCGGTTCCAGCTCAAGACGCCGGGCAACAGGCTCCACCCAGAACGTCAGTCACGTGGAGGCGGGTAAAGAACAAGGGAAGGAGACCTCATCAAGACCACCGGGGCGCTGAAGAAGACGTCCTCGGGTCAGCTTTCAGATTCGAAGGTGAGCTTCGCAGAGTGGCCTCCCCTCCCCTCGTCCTCCCCTCAGAATAACACGGAGTTGGCAGCACTCAAAAAAGAGATAGAAAGTCTGAAAAAACAAGTCAGTGCTTTAACAATCCAAAACCAAGAGCTTAAGCGAGCAACTACTAACGCAATAACGCCGGTAACCCAGCCGACTCCTGAAAACCAAAAACAGCAGGTAGTACCTAGCTCCCAGCCCGCCTTAGGCGAGGTCTATCAACAAATTATCCAAGAACTGAGGTCCTCCAAGGAGGAGTTTCAAGCTTTTCCAATTTACGTAAATGCTCAATTCCAAGTAATTCGAGAGCAGATTGCAAACAACCGACGATACACGGAGACGGCAATTTCTGCACTTCGGAAGGAACATGCGTATAAAAGACATAAGTCGAAATTCGCTCGTACAATGCACGTGGACGAGCCATCCGATACGGATTCAAGATGCCAGCCAAACCTAGAGTAAAGATCTGGCAGTGGAACTGCCGGGGATAGAGGAGAAAGCAGGCTGCTCTAAATCTCCTTATATCTCAAGAATCTGACCCACCGGCAGCTATCCTAATTCAAGAACCCCACCTAATACCTATTAAACTCCAAGACTATGTGACTTACCAGCACGACCAGTTAACTGCCACGTTAGTGCTCAAATTATACACTGCCATATTGCACGACCCTTTCGAGCCGAATATTGCGCACTGCTATATAACTATTCTTCCTCTCCAAAGAGGAGCGGCAAGCACGCACGTATTGAATGTAAACAGCCCTCCTAAAGACAGGCACGCAAAATTGGGTTCCCTCATAAAGAAATTTCTGACCTTAGCGGGCCATTCCCCCTGCGTGATTGGGGGTGACTTCAACGCACCACACCATTAATGGGGCTACCCGGCAGCGACACCAAAAGGCAGAAAACTGGAAGAAGTAGTGACGCAAGAGGGTTATCGACCCTCACCGATCCCACTTACCCTATGAGGCTGGGAAACAGTGTCAGTAGAGATACGTGTCCTGACCTGACGTTCACCAAGAACATGCAAAGCGCCATTTGGAAGAATACCGAACAGCACCTGGGAAGCGATCACTTCATACTCTCTCTGGAGATAAACACAAACGCGTGCAAGCGCAAAATAGGTATCGCTAGAGTTACGAACTGGGACAGGTGGAGAAAGGCCCAGACATCTACTGCAAACCCTATTACCGACCTAGAGGAATGGGTTAAAGATGAGGTCAAGGAGAGGGCTGAGTCGGGCTGGTTGGTTCATGTTGAATGGTACGGCAAAACAGCGCTGACGGACGGGACGGAAGAAGATGAGACAAACACATGCGCTGACTAACAACCAAATGGTTTATTGCGAAAGAGGGGTGCAATATAAAGCATAGAAGGGAAAACTGCGGTGTAAACATGACAAGGCATACATTCGGGATATCATCAATGATTAAGAAAAGCGATCTCCTGTGGGAATAGAGCCACCGATGGTTGGCTTACACATGAGTTGCCTAATGTGTGAATGTGAAAGGCCTCCGATATCAGGCGTGAGGTGTGATCTCTATACTTGGCGATGATAGTGGTTTGGTCTAAAAACGCCTCACATTTGTCGCAATCTGCGAAATGAATGACCATGTTATTTCGGCGTGACTTGTTTTCTGTGTCTTTCGCGTGTTCGCGTAGCCGATCATTGACGCACCGTCCGGTCTCCCCGATGTAAAATCGGCCGCATGACAGTGTTTAGATCTGTTTAGATCATGTGCGCATAAAACCCAAGCCAGCTTTGACGCGCAGGTTACTAGGCTTACCGCTGCAGGCTACCCGACGAAGGTCTTATCTGGCATAGCAGAGTCGATAGTAAAAGAATGCAGAATTCACAAGGAGAAGCGCAAACTGGACAACAAGAACATAACATGTATTCCGTATGTTCATCAAGTATCGCACAACCTGAAAAAGATTGTGAACAAAGCCGGCGTGAAGCTCCTTTTCTCTGCCAGGAACAAGTTGGGAGGCCTGTGCAAGAGAGTGAATCAGGAAAATGGAAAGAAGGCATGTCAGAAGAAACACAGAAACAAATTTGTCAACTGTTGCTGTGGTGTGATCTACAAGGTTCCACTGTCATGCGGCCGATTTTACATCGGGGAGACCGGACGGTGCATCAATGATCGGCTACGCGAACACGCGAAAGACATACACTCTAAGAACTGCTACTCCTGCATTAAGAGTAAAAGAGCCTCGCTACTCCTGCAGGTCTCAATCTACTCTCTCTACAAACGAGAAAGAGTGAAAGGTCCTGTTCACTCCTCTTGACAAAAGAGTAAAATGGCATTTCCACTCCTGCATACCCCAAGGGAGTTCAGTGCTTGTTTTACTCCTCCGCCCTTACGGCCATACAATCGTAAGGGCGCGCTAGCTTCTCGGGGCCGGCCTGCCAGCCTGGATGCCGGCGTCAGAAAAATGCACTGGTATTGTTTGTTCACGACCAAAGCTCTGGGATAGAGTATCATTAGCCAATGTCGAGTTGTTGGTAAAAGCGATAACAGCCATACAAATTTCCTCCCATAGCCGCTTTGCTGCTGCTCTGGAGTTCGCCTGGCCTCTGCTATAGCTCCGCTCCTGAAGGGGTCGCGGAAACCGAGCATATATTTATTTCCCTATGACGCGGGGTTCAGAGTAAAACGGTGCCGAGGGTAGCACCTAAGTGCTGGCCAGTTTCGAAGCGCATTCAGCTACAGCATCTATGTGAAATCGGCTAGGTTTAGCGACGACAAGGGCAGCCAGCGAGCAGCGCACAGTTCGTCGCCCGGCGCGATCGCGGGCGCCGTCGTTGCCGAAAGCTCGGCTCGCTCAATGATTCGCTCCGTAGCTTGCGAATCGCGCACGCAAGGCTGGAAAATCGAGCAGCGACTGGCCTGCGATTGAGCGAGCCTTTATGCCCACGTTTGCAGCACAGGTGAACAAATTTAGCACACATGTATGCATGGAATATCGGCGGCGTTGCGGCGATTCTTAAGCTCGTCCTCGACGCCATCATCACCGTTCGGGTGGACCCGAACATATCTTTATTTCACTACGAGACATAGTTCACAATAAAACGTACTTACAATGCAAAGAGTAGCACCTCAGCGCTAGCCAGTTTCAAAGCGCTCTCAGCTCTGGCATCGAAGTGAAACCTCCTAGGCTTAGCTACGAATACGGCAGCCAGGGAGTAGGCCGAAGCTCGTCGCGCGGCGCGCTCGCGAGCAGCGTCATAGCTGAAAGCTCGGCTCGCTCAAAGATTGGCTCAGAAACTTGCGAATTGTACTCGCAAGGCTGGCAAATCGAGCAGCTAGCGGCTGGCCTGCGACTGAGCGCACGTTCGCAGTACAGGTGAACAACAATTAGCGCACGAATGCTTGGGATACCGGCTGCGTTGCGGCCACGTTAAGGCGATTCTTAAGCTCGTCCTCGATTCCATCGTCACCGTACGGGACACACAGGCTAAGAATTTGAATTCGAGTACGTGCTAAAGTAAGCTGCTCGTATTTCTCGGAACAATCTGAACTCGAAAAGACAGTTGCTTCTGTCGGCTTCCATGCATGTGGGCTCTTGCTAGTGAAAGTACACTCGAACAGGATGCGGCGAGTGCGGGCCGCTGTTGCATATAAGCTAAAGTGTGAAGCAAGTATCGTCGTAGTTCCGTAACGCAGTTGATATCACAGTAATCCGCTTGTACGGGTCACATTTAAGCTCTGTTTCATGTAGATCTCCGTCGACCATGCCAGTGTCGCGTAGAGTAATGCATCGCAGCTGCTCTTTGTCCTACCGCTCGCGTCGAACATATCCTTGATATGGACCAGTTTGCGATACGTTGCGTTTCTTTGCCTTTTTTGTCGCATTTAAGGGATTTTCGCTGCCGTCAATCGAAATTGCATTCCGTCAACAGCGTCGTCTGCGCCGTCGTCTGCTAGGACACCCGGGGATGGGATCACAGGATCGCAGCTTCTACAAACGACATGTCAGCAAAAGTATCTAAAAGCGCTTTGGTATTCGCATTTAATAAAGAAATAAAATGAAAAAATATAATTTGTTTTTGATGCGAACACAATTCAAATATTAGTAATAAAAAAAGCGCATTTGTAGGTTTTTTCAACGAAGCAAAACTGCAGCCGTCGTCACGTTTTGTGTTATTTGGGTTTTCGTAGCATTGTTTGAGTGCTCGTGCGGTGGACGTGTATGAAGAACACAAGTGTGTTTTGGAAACCAACGACGAGAATTACGCCCTGTCAACACTGGTGATTTTGAACGGGTAAAGCCCTGAAGAAAGGTAGCGCTACGACTTCTTGTCATCTGGAGAGGCAACGAAGAATGTGCGGTTTTGCTAAGCCTTGATGAGCCGTCTGAACGGTGAGTCCCGTGTACGTTTCTTTACTTCTGATCTCTATTCGCACGCGTTATTAGTGTGCGCCTATATAGGGATGGCAGTGCAGGCAGTCTGCGTGCGGTTGCCTCAGCTATAATGCGTTAACGCCGATTCACACGACGGTCCGTTCGCCCGCGGCCCGCGCACTACGTATTCATGCGTCACCACATTGAGAGGCGCGCTGTCGGCCGCGGCAGCGGGCGAACGGAAAATCGTGTGAATCGGCCTTTACCAGAAAAGAACGGGCGTATAGGCCGCATGGCAACTGTTGCTCCATAGTCTCTATCTGCGTTTAGTACTCGGGTGCCGCGGTAAATAAAAATGCCACCAGTTATCACAACAGAGTTATGCGGTCGCTTGCTAGCGCTGCGAAAAACAACAGGTGCTACATAGGAGAGGATGATGAGCGTGCAGTGCCACGTTAGAGAGCGCTCTTGCTAGGCCAGCTGCGGACAGACAAGGGAACTGACAACGGTCGAGTTGCCTCGCGGCTGGTGCCCGTCGGATTGATTTGTGCTACTTAGAAGATGACGATGAGCGGCAGTGCCGCGCGACAGAGCACTCGCGCTAGGCCAGCTGCCAACAGACAGTGCTCAGTGTGTGTACTCGTGGGATTAGTGCTTACGCCTTAATATTTGTCATACAATTTTTTCGGGGACAATGATCGCGTGTAAAAGGCTGGGGCATATCCCTTGCCTAGTCATTTGTAAATTTTTATCTGTGCTTCCCCATGGAACAGAATTTGACACAGTATTATGTCAAAGTTAGATCGTTCTTGCGTCTGCCCTGAGGTGTAGGTGTCGATGCTTCCTCGCCTTCAGATTTTGAGAACTGTTTGGGATGCAACTGCGCACTTATTTAGGATTTCAAGCTTTTTGCTATATCCCTCGTTTGTGCGGCCCGCTTTCAAGTCGTTCGCTATATCGGTGATGGTTTGTTATTGATTTTCACTTTCTCTTATTTATTCTTGGTTGACTGCCACCAGCTGTGCTGCCGGCGATTCTCCGCGCTCGGAACTATTCCCAGGCACGAGACCCTACCCACAGACCTCCCTGCACCACACTCACCAGTTTTCTTCGGTATTTTTTTCCCTTGCTCTTACTTGCATTGCCACTAGGCAGTTTTTATTTCTGTGCAGATTTGTTAAATGCAATACCAATTTTCGTTTCATGCTGTGATGTGAGATATCGTGCTTCTTGCTAATGAATGCATGCCTTTTCCATCCTCTCATCATTTGTGCAAAGCAGACGGGTCTACTGGTCGCTACGTTCAATTTAAAAATACCTTCGGTGCTGCTGCAAAGCACCCTAGTAGTAATAAAATCCTGTGCATGCTATATTCGAATAGTTACGCTCTTTTCATCATGCATAAAAATAGTGGTATTCCAGCCTGCTCATCTTTCTATGCGGGTGTGACAGTCATGTAAATCTACTGAAAAAATGTATATCGGTGCATCACATACAATCTGTTCATTTCTTTTGTCATGGGCCCTCTCATTGCTTTTTGTGTTCCTATGTTACTACCTTATTCTAATTTATGAAGCAGTAGACAATTTATTCTCTTGTCATTCATGACATTGTTACGGCCACTGACAACAGTTGCTCTGACATATTTATTTGCAGTTGCCAGCTGCCAGTATCTACTGGGCCATTCGTGCTTCCAGCTTTTGGCTGTGCTATCTCTCCTTAGCTGTTTGTGGTAGGTATTGTTTTCCAGTGATGCATACCTTACCTGCCTATTTAGAAAAATTTCGTAGACATAGGCTCACAGCCGGGTTTAGAAATGCATGCAGAGCTCTACGTGCACTTAGCAGCAGTACCTCCCTGTATAATCACATGAATCTGATCCTGAATTACATGAATGTAATTACATGATCTGTATGAAATAGTCGCTCATGAAGCTTTTGACTGCTGCTGTTAACATAATGGAATTTACACTGCTTCAGGTGCAGAGACTATTTCACACATGTTGCCTCTTATGCATATGTGCCCTCTGAAAGGGCGAACATATTCCTTTATCCCTTTAAAAAATATTGTGTTCTATCATGATGCTTTACCGGTATTTCTGGTGTATAGACCAAAATGTCACTCAGTATTGTAACATGAAGCGGGAACTCAGTTTGTCCAATGTTTTAGAGGTAACATGAAGCGGGAACTGAGTTTGTCCAATGTTTTAGGGGTCCTAAAACATTGGACCAACACAGTTCCCACTCGAGTTATTGATCACTTCGCTCTCGCCCTACCATAAGCTTGCCGTCCAGGTTGGACAAATTGATAGAGCGACTGCTCCAGTGAAGTGGTGGTTCTGAGTTCGAACACCGGACCAGGACGAATCTTTCTTTAACTACGAAGTTTCTGTAAAAGCTGTATAGCTTTCCTTTGTAGCCATTTGGCTGTGCTCGAGTGGATGTCAATGAGTAATTACTCCTTATTACAGATCTTTTGTCAACGCCAAACTGATTCAGTAGCAACAAATAGTAGAAGGGTAAAAGCATGCTGCTCCCAAAAATTCGTTAAGCATGTTATAAAATGTATGCTGTATTGTTTTAACTGCAGCTGCAAAGAAATAATGGTGATGTTAGATGCCCAGCCCCTATTAGGTAAACATAGCTCGCAATTAACACAGTGGATGGAAAAGAAATATGGACTTCAACCCTCACGACGACCCTCACCCCAGTGGATGGATGATAATGGCTTTACCCTTTGTACCGGGTGGTAGCTTTCGCCACCTAGCCTATACTTCCCCCATTGTTAATTTAATTTTCTTTTCCCTTTCGCTCTTACAATATCTAATCTGTCTATCCTTTTACCCTCGAAATTCACGCCTCCCTTGATTTCCGCCACCAATCCTCCAACCTCCCCTTCGTCAATGTCACGCTTTTCCCATCCACTCGCCCGTCCTCCCCAGTAAATCCCAGCGCTATCTCTATGGTCGTTGCTGTCCCCTCTGGGAGGGCTGGGCGGAGTTCTGCGCACCTCAGAACCAAGTGTTCTATGGTCTCCGTTTCCGTTTTACATGCAGAGCACAAAATATCCACTTCTTCAAATTTGCACCTATATGTTTTTGTTCTCAGAGTCCCTGTCCTAGCCTCAAAAAGCAGTGAACTGCCCCGCGAATTATCGAATAATCGCTCTTTTTTGATGTCCTGTTTTCGTGTCCTATATATGCCTAGTGCCGATTTTTCCTGCATTCTGTCTTTCCACATCTTTCTTTCCGACTCCTTTACCTCCACTTTCACGTTAGTCTTTTGTTGCGTCCCATCCCTCACCCGTAAATACTTCGTTCTTAGCTTTCGGGTTCTATTAGTCCATTTTGTGTTAATACTTTTCATGTACAGATACTTGTACACCTTTTTTGCCCACCTTGTTTCCTCCATTTGAGTTAGTCTCTGATCATATTTCAGTTTGCTGATGGCCTCCCGAACCTCGAACGACGCCCAACCCATATCTCCCTGGACTCCCTCATTCGGAGTGTTCCCATGGGCTCCCAAGGCTAGCCTTCCTACACTTCTTTGTCTGACCTCTAGCCCTGACTGTACTTCTGATTTCATGCACAGGACTGCATTTCCAAATGTGAGGCCCGGTACCATGATTCCCTTCCATACCCCTCTAACCACCTCATACCTATTATAGTTCCATAGTGCTCTATGCTTCATAATGTCTGAATTCCTTTTTCCTTTATCCTTCAGAATCCTCTCATGCTCTTCCAGATATTTTTTTCCTTCACTTAGCCATACACCTAGATACTTATACGTACTCACATGGTCTATCATAGTGTCTTGTATTTCTAGTGGGTCTCCCTTCTCATCATTATAGACCATTATCCCTGACTTCTCTCTACTGAACTGGAGTCCTAGCTTGTTGCCCTCCTCACCACAGATTTTAACTAGTTCCTGCAGCTTATCTCGCTTGTCTGCTAGTAGAACAATGTCATCCGCATACATTAGTCCAGCCAACACTTGGTTTACCCTCTGACCATCCTGCATATAACTCACGTCAACTCCTCTTCCAACCTCTTTTCCATTTGGCTCACATATACCATGAAAAGTAGAGGTGACAGTGGGCAGCCCTGCCTTAACCCTCTCTTAATTTTAGCTGGTTTTGTGGTTTCTCCCTCCCAGGTTACCACGACCTCATTGTCTGAATATATACGTTGTAGATATTCAACCAGATTTCTATCAGCGCCATATCCCTTCAATTGGTCCCAAAGTTTTTCCTGATTCACATTGTCATATGCCCCCTTAATGTCTAAAAATGCCATCCATAGAGGCCTCCGACTTGCCTCAGCTAACTCTATACACTGCGTTATGACAAATAGATTGTCCTCCAACCGTCTGTCCCTTCGGAAACCGTTCTGCAACTCTCCCAAGATCTCCTCACGCTCTGCCCATTCTTCCATTCTCATTTTCACCATCTGCATTGCTAGCCTGTAAATAACTGATGTGACCGTAATTGGTCGGTAGGATTTAATGTTGTCCCTGTTTCCCTTGCCTTTGTATATTAGTCTCATCCTGCTCACTTTCCAGTCTTTTGGAACGTCTCCTCCCTCTACCACTTTTTCAATGATCTGTCGTAATTTCAGTTTGCTTTTTTTGCCTAGTATGGTAATTAATCTCATAGGTATGCCGTCTGGTCCTGTCGCTGTTCCGATGGGAACCTTGCCTTCTATTCTGTCCCAGTCCCCTGCTGTTCTCTCCCTAGGCTCTTCCTCCTCTGCCCCATTGCTGTCCCTGCTCTCCCCTAGACCATCCGCCACAGGCTCTGCAAATGCTGCTTCAATTGTTTGTCTGATAAATTCCTGTGCTTCCTCTCCCTCTACCCTTTTTCCATCCTGTGTGGTCAGAGTGTGTTGATGCCCTCTGTTCTCTTCCCTTGTAACCTTATGTGCTCCCAAAACCTCTTTGCAGCATTCCTATCTTTCTTATTTACCTCCATCATCCACTGGACTCCTGCCTTTCCTATTTTCCTGATTTCCTATTTTCAGTAAAACAAAAAGTGCCAGTGTTGCCATACTTGAGAGCTTCGCTCTTTAAAATTGCAGTAGACTGCTACTCAAAGTTGACAAAAAAATGCATCTCGTTTTCTGCATGTGCATTCCACAGTGCTGGTGCCATTTTCACTGGCCATTGACATTCAGTCGCATGATGTGCACCCCGCTCCTCGAGTTGATTTTGTTTCTCTTGTGAACCTGCCGTCAAAATCAGTGCAGGATAATGCTTCCCCAGTTGATCTGCAGTTAACCTTGTCCTTTGCCAGCTGCTGTCACCCTTTCTCCACAGAGAAGGGCGGTGGGAGTCCAAGCCAGATGGAGTTGAAATAATTGACTAGTAGTGGACAGGGATCCTGCGGTTTGTTGAGTACACAGGCAAACTGGAGACTTATAGAATTTTTTTACCAGCCAAGGAAGACGCATACACAAGATTCGTTGTCTGTGTTTCACAACTGAAAGTTCTAAATGCGTGCAAAAGTGTATCGTGCATTCGCACGTATTTTGAAAACTCAATTTTTGCAGCATTAGGTTTTCGGAATTGGAGCTGTAGCATTGCCGCCACAGAATCCCGCTCGTTAACAAAGCGCACACTTATTTGCTAGGTATATATTCGGTATACCGCAACCAGTACACGTCACTGTTTGGAAGGTTCTGTCGTGAAATTTCTGATTGTGCAAGGTAGCTTTTCTTTTAAATTCAAGCGCTCTCTATTTGCTTTTTCCTGTGCATATTCATCGGTCGTTTCAATTCGGAAGCGTTGGTGCTGCAAGACGTGCATACGGAAGCTACGTTTGTGCACAAAGCTCCTGAATTTTTGAAAGCGCAGCTCTGACAGTTCTTGTTGTCATAAATAAGTACAAAGCAGCCTAATCTTTTTGGACACACCATTTCATGCTCTTAGCTGTTTCTGAGAAACAGGCTGCCTTTTTTTCTGTTTTTGGTGTGAAACATTCCTAACAACTTCTTTCTTTCTCGATGCACAGATAGCCTATGCATACACGGGCAGCTTGATTGCAATATTTAGGGCAATATTTATAACAGGTGCAGTGAGCCTTGGTGCATGTGGACAGAAATTAAGCTAGGGTGGGGTGGGGTATTTTCGCACAGGGTAATGTTATGCGGAGGGTTTGGCGTATTGAAACCGAGTCTTTCTGAGCTCTTATTAGACGTCCCAGCACCAGGACAGTAGTTGAGGCTTTTCTTCTTTGTTGTCTAGTCAATGGTTTCCATCACATAAAATAGCCTTAATTCTAGCTATCCCGTGGCCGTCTAACAGAACGATGCAGATATACTGAAGTGATCAGTGTTGCATAAAAGTAGTCAGAACATTGCAAATGCAAGACAACTTCATTGGTTTGCAGTGCACTAACGTGGCAGTCCTAGAGAATTACACATTACATTTGCAAATCTAAATTGTGCATAATAGTATGGACTGGCACGTAATGTGCAAAGTAATCACAGTTATCTCGTTCATGCCAAATGCTAGTGTCAAACATTGTCAGTATTGCATATTTATAAAGAGCAGGCATGCTACGCCTAACTTGTCGTTGGATAGATTTTATTACTATGAAAGCAAAAAGTTTACACATGGCTGTCGTGTTCTTGCGTGGGAAGTAGTATTACCTTAAATGAGTATAAACACCAAATTTTTGGTTATGTGTGTTCTTTGTAGTGACGTGCTGGGCATTCGTATACATAGAATTGTTGCATAGTATTCGTCTCCGATCGCTAAATAATTACTACCAGATTTCTTTTCTTCCCTGTTTCAATAGCATAGCAATTGCTATGACATCAATGTTCAGTATAGGTTATGGAAGGCACAAAAAAGCTACGATATCGCTACTTCATCGTTTTAATTAGTTACAATGCTAAAGCCAGCCTGCCTTAAGAGTCGGAATCACAATGAATGACGAAGCCGCAATTATATTGCAGTTTTCCTCATGCCTCCCCTGGCTTATACTGACCTTTGATGCCATTGCCATTGCTCAGTTTTTAAAAGTGAAGCAGGAGAGAGAAGATATTTAATTACAAATTATTTAGCAGTCATAGGCGAATACTGTGTGGTTATCCGTGCATAGTAATGCCTTATGCATCATTAAAAACAAAAAAAAAATGTGCAACTGAAATTTGCTCGGCTGCTGACCCAAAAGACGCGGGTTCGATCCCGGCCACGGCGGCTGGAATTTCTTTGGAGGAGAAATTCTAGAGGCCCGTGTACTGTGCGATGTCAGTGCACGTTAAAGAACCCCAGGTGGTCGGAATTTCCGGAGCCCTTCACTACGGCGTCTCTCATAGCCTGGGTCGCTTTGGGACGTTAAACCCCAAAAACCAACCCAAACCAAACTGAAATTTGTTGTCTGCCTCTTTGAGATGAAAAATTTTGAATTTTTCCTTCACTATTTTAGAGCATGAAATTCGGTTAATGGTATCTGAGAAACAGGAATTGCAACAGCCATTTCTCTTCAGCAAGAAAACTGTCATTGGTTTAAGTGTTTTCCCGATTCAAGGTTACCCTATATTTTAAACTGCACAATGTATTATGTGACAAGAAATCGTCAAACACAATAGGTGTGGTTTTAGAAATGACTGAAAGTGATAAGGGAATACATTTACTTAGAGCAGGTAGTGACCGCTGATCCGGATCATGAAGAGTAATAACTAGAGGAATATGAATGGGGTGGAGTGCATATGGCAGGTTCTCTCAGATCATGAATGGCAGTTTTTCAATACCCCTCAAGAGAAAAGTATACAACAGCTGTATCCTACCGGTATTCACCTATGGGGCAGAAACGTGGAGGCTAAAGAAGAGGGTTCAGCTTAAGTTAAGGACAACGCAACGAGCTATGGAAATAGAAATGATAGGCGTAACGTTAAGAGATCGGAAGCGGGCGGAGTGGGTGAGGGAACAAACGCGGGTTGAAGACATCCTAGTCGAAATCAGGAGAAAGAAGGGTGCTTGGGCAGGGCATGTGAGACGAAGGCAAGATAATCGCTGGTCCTTAAGGGTAACGGAGTGGATTCCAAGAGAAGGCAGGCGTAGCAGGAAGCAGCAAAATGTTCCATGGGCGAAGGTTTGCAGGAACACGGTGGACATAGCTGGCGAAGGACAGGGTTAATTGGAGAACATGGGAGAGGCCTTTGCCTTGCAGTGGGTGTAGTCAGGCTGATCATGATACTTGCAGAAGAGCTTGCTCATGTTAAAATTTTCATTTGGTAAATATGTGCTTGTTTTACATGCACACAGCTTTTTAAAGGACTAGCATAGTGATAATTGTATTGGGCTTCATAAAATTGTAGCTCTGAATGAAGGTTTGCAATGAAAGGTGTCTGCACTTGGTCACAATATAGGTACACACTAGTGGCTACATGACACACACGATCAGTACATTCTAGTTGTATTCTTTCTTTTTTTTCATGGGGTTATATGCAGGATAGTATGAAAAGGGCATTGGAATTGACTCTTACTTGCATTATTTTCATTCATGTTTGCAGGCACCCGGTGAAATGCACTCATAGCCAAAGCTCCTTCACTCAGCCGAGCAAGCTACGGCATCATCCAGCATCTTAGTTTCTTTTGAGCGCTTACAGCTCACTGCGGTGGATTTGGTAGATGGGTTTACTTTGCTTTTGGCAGTGTTCTTGGCATTTAATGTCAAGTACACCCCAAAAACAAAGCGGGCTTGTCTGCTGCTTGAGACACTAATGGGGCTTGATCCTAGCGAGCGCCTCCCGAGCGTGTTTTGGGCAGCCACAGCAATCACAGCAATGACTTGAGAAATAAAAGTTATCAGTGTTGTACATTTGTCATTATTTCTTGAACCATTGTTATTCCCAACGCAGACAGAGCACCATACTAATGTGCAAACTGTAGTGTAGCCATAAAGTAGTTGTATGAGCAAAAATTATTCTACTCAAAGATTATAATTCCTTTTGCTCATTACTCTTTTGTAGATGTAGCGCAGGTGGATCCTGCAAAACATATGACCAACTTGCTCTGAAGAATATGTGAAATAAGAAAATTAGTACGATACATTGAAAACACGTGAAACTCCTTTTGAAGGAGTAAAATAAGATCTGGGCTGATACTCCTTGAAGGAGTATAGTCACTCTAACAAACGGAGTCCTGGAACTCTACCTGAAAGAGTAGTAGGATGCTGTTTCAATGTGGTAGCTTTACTCCCTCGGAGGAGTGCCTGTACTCTATTGCAGGAGTAGTACAGTACTCCATGAGTAGGTGTTGGATCACTCTTTGTCCAGAGGGAGTAATTTTATTCTGGAAAAAGGAGTGGAATATGGGACAAGCGAATACTCCTTCAAAGTGTGTTCTGGGCACTCCTCTGCACTCCTTTAGTTCTAAGAGTGTAGAAAACAAGTCACGCCGAAATAACATGGTCATTCATTTCGCAGATTGCGACAAATGTGAGGCGTTTTTAGACCAAACCACTATCATCGCCAAGTATAGAGATCACACCTCACGCCTGATATCGGGGGCCTTTCACATTCACACATTAGGCAACTCATGTGTAAGCCAACCATCGGTGGCTCTATTCCCACAGGAGATCGCTTTTCTTAATCATTGATGATATCCCGAATGTATGCCTTGTCATGTTTACACCGCAGTTTTCCCTTCTATGCTTTATATTGCACCCCTCTTTCGCAATAAACCATTTGGTTGTTAGTCAGCGCATGTGTTTGTCTCATCTTCTTCCGTCCCGTCCGTCAGCGCTGTTTTGCCGTACCATTCAAAGATGAGGTGCACACTTTGAAAGCCTTTACAAAAGAAATCTGCACGACAGAGGACTGCCCAGCGGTCAATCCGCACCTTCTACATTTATGGGAAGCGAGGCATTCATTGACAAAGAGATGGCGCAGACAACGGCTTAACCGCAAACTCAAGAAAAAAATAGAGGAGATAAACAAAAAGGCAGAATCCTATGCCATATCCTTAACCAGACAGAACTGGAATTCGCTCTGTGATGGTATTCAGGGGAAGCTAGGGGTGTCAAAGACTTGGAAGCTCCTACGTGTCCTAATCGACCCCAGTAGCAGCAAGTCGGCCACTAAAGACAGGCTCACGAAGATCGTACACGCCACCCCGGGTACGGACACAGAGCTGATGGAAAAGCTCAAGACCAGGTATCTGTGCACGGACCAAGTCGTGGAACAGCCGGAGTATTCTGGGCTGCCGAATCCCGAGCTGGACATCCCACTCACGAAAGAAGAAATCAAAGCAGAAATCGCGGCCATGAGAAAAAATGCAGCTCCAGGTCCAGATCAGACAACAGCGAAGCTCTTATTTAACCTCAGCGATGACACCATCACCTCGCTGGTGGAATGCTTCAACGAGCAGCATTGGGCTACAGGAACGTTACCAATATCCTGGAAGACAGCCGAGGTTCGGTTCATTCCGAAGCCGAACAAACCCCTTAAACTGGACAATCTAAGACCGATATCGCTGACCTCGTGTTTGGGAAAACTCATAGAGAGGGTCATCAACACGAGACTAAGTAGATACTTAGAAGATAACAACCTCCTACCTAACACTCAATTAGGCTTTCGCCCTCACCTATCAACACAGGACGCCCTGTTGTACTTGTACAAAGACCTCCTTGAGACACCTCCCAAGTCACAGACAAGGGCCATCCTGGCACTGGATTTGAAAGGAGCGTTCAATAACGTTCTACATAAAAATATCCTGCAAAGCCTCGCCGATACCAACTGTGGCGCAAGAACCTACAACTATATCAAAAACTTCTTATCAGCCAGGCAAGCCACTATAAACTTCGGTGGAATAAAATCAGATCCCATCACTCTAGGCCCGAGGGGAACTCCGCAAGGGGCGGTACTGTCACCCCTCTTGTTCAACTTGGCTATGAAAGATCTACCAGGCCTTCTTTCCGAAATTCCCGGCATCAAACACACATTGTATGCGGATGATATCACTGTCTGGTGCAACTCGGGGAGTGACGCCGAGATCGAGGAGCGTCTTCAAGCAGCAGCGGACACGGTGGCCCGGTACGCCAGGGAGAGAGGCCTCCAGTGTGCGCCGGAAAAGTCCGAGTTGCTAATTCTGAAGAATCCGAGGACACCCCTAGTGCAGAACATCTCGATGTATATAGAGAGCCACCCAGTACAGAAAACCACGGAGATCAAGATCCTAGGGCAGTATATCCCGCATGGGCGACAGAACACCACCACAATGAAGAAGCTTACAACATCCACCGAGCAAATCCTCCGGATGATACATCGTATCCGAAATAAACACCATGGCATGAAGGAAAGGGACACCATCCGCTTAGTGCAAGCTTTCGTGATCTCGCGGATAATGTACGGGACGGCATTCCTTAACCTCTCCAGATCGGAAACTGAAAAGTTGGAGACACTCATCAGGAAAGCCTACAAGACGGCACTGGGGCTACCGAACTCCACGCCAACGGCCAAGCTCATGGCTCTAGGAGTACATAATACCCTCAAAGAGATGTGGGAAGCACAATGGCTCTCACAACTCAATAGGCTCGCACTTACAACACCCGGCAGAGAACTGCTCGAGAAGATCCATGTAACTCAGCCCTATACAATTGACCAAAAGGAAGAGGTCCCACGCGATGTGAGAAGACGCATCAACGTGCACACAATTCCGCGGAATATGCATCCCGCATATAACATCGAGAGGAGGAAAGCAAGAGGGGAAGCCCTGCAGAAGAAATGGGACAAGCAGACTAACACCCTTTACGTGGACGCAGCAGGACCACAGAATGGAGTCACGACTATTGTAGTCTCAACGCCTTCAGGGTCGATGGTGAACTGCGCCTCGGTGAAAACATCTAACCCCACTCACGCAGAGGAGGCAGCTATTGCATTAGCTGTAGCATCTAACCCCCACGCCGTTGTGCTCACTGATTCCCAGAACGCCTGTCGCAACTTCAATTACGGATTAATTCATAAGTTAGGGTTGTCATTGGTGACTAAGCATCCACCCAACCAAGCCTCAATCATCTGGTTTCCCGGTCACCTGGAACTACCAGGAGGAAATGAAGCCGCTCACAGGCATGCCCGAGCTCTTCTATACCAGGCGTCTCCCCCTGATGACCATGAAGGGTGCCGTGACCTGATAGGTTTAGCAGTGTATGCTGACAATCTCGTTCCATACAGAACAGCCAGAAAGGAGTACCGAACACCACACAAATCCCTCAATAAGTTAGAAGAGAACACCCTTAGGAGACTACAAACCAACACATACCCAACACCAGCTAAATTACACCTGTGGTACCCTACACTATACTCTCCGCAGTGCCCACACTGTGGAGAGGTAGCTAACCTCTACCATATGGTGTGGGCATGCCAATTTAATCCCTTAGTTGACCCCATTCCCAACCCCTCGGAGGAGCAGTGGGAGGCTATTCTGCTCAGCGATGATCCTGACCGTCAGCACTGGCTGGTGGGGAGGGCCAACGCAGCAGCAGCAGCCAATGGACTACCGGACTAGGCGGCCCACCCACATGTTCTGACAATACTGAATAAATAAAGATGTTTACAATCAATCAATCAATCAATCTGAACAGCAGCGTGTATTGGTAAGCGGACAATGTAACTGTCCATCTTTGTAGACGAGCTGCTGCGATCGGTGAAATTCCCGTCTTAGGTCTGAAATTTGTTTGCAGCGGTTTGTGATTTGTCACGAGCGTCAAGCCTTGCCCATAAATGTACGTGTGAAACTTTTTATACCAAAGACGTGGTCAACACTTTTTTTCTAAAGTTGGCTGTAGTTTTTTTCAGCCGCCGAGAACATGCGGGAAGCATACGCCACTAGCTTTAAAGTTCTCTCTTCAAAAACATGACAAAAGAGAGCACCTATCCTGTATCTTTACACGTCGTCGGCGAGTTGCAACAGCTTTTCCTGGTCGCACTGCACCAGGCTTGTCGAAGTTGCCATGGCAGATTTCTTCGCACGAAAAGACATTCGACAGTCTTCGTTCCAGTTCACAGGCATTCTTTACTTTAGCGACTTGTAAAAAGGGAGCACAAATGTACGTAGGCTTGGCACAAACTTTCGATAATAGTTGACCATTCCCAAGAAGGCCTGCAGCTGCTGCTTCTCTTTTGGCTCGGGTGCAGCATCAGCGCGGATGTTTTTTCAGGTGAAGTTTGAATGCCCTCAGTAGAGATAATATAGCCATGATAATGGAGCTTTTCCTGAGAGAAAGAACATATTTCACGTGGCACTCGCCCACCACGCTTCAGCGGGCGCGTCAGGACGGCTTCGAAATTTCTGAAGTTTGGTCCTTTTTCTTGCCGGTGAAACACATATCATCCAGACGTACTCCTCCAAGCCCTTTAGCATCGTAGCCGGAATCCGCAGTAAAAGTCCCTTGTGGCTGTTGAGCGTGAGGAATTTTTTGGAGTCGTCTGCCAAGAAAACCTGCTGGCAAAGTCTGTTGAGGTCAAATTTGGAAAATTGCACTACTCCGGTAAGGAGCGACAAGTACATCAATCCTGGTTATCGGATCAAGGCAAGTATTGCCTTTGTTTTTTGGTCATCACACAAACTGACGCGGCCGTCCTTCTTGACTACTGGTAACACCGGAGTTGTCGTTTTGCTTGTAATTAGAGGCGTTATAATGCCAAGTCTTTCGACCTTTTGTAGCTCTGCTACGGGAGCTGGTTGAATGGAGGAAGGAACACTTTTTGCATTTAGAAACTTCGGGCGCACGCCTTCTCATGGGAGCACTTCAACGCTTTCGCCTTAACTGGTTCCAAGGCCATCCTTAAAGAGGGCTTCATATTTTTGCAGCAGCGCCCCCCCCCCCTCCCCAGCGGTTCTCGCTTGTACCTTGAGAGCAGTACGCAAGTGAAAATTTGTTCAACGCCAAGTGCTGGTTCAGTTTAGACGGATGGTTCGAAGCCCGTCGCGGCCGAGCAGTAAAGGCGACATCCGTCTAAGAAGTACTCTGGGAGGGTCTCTACTTCATCGTCATGTCAGACCTCGGCGTCAACCACTTCTTCTGGATCGACGAGAGCTCCATTGTATGTTGGGAGCTTCAACGAAGTCAGCGCAACGTCGATGCGTCTTAAACAGCTGCAACGAAATGACGGACACGGCTGCACTGGTGTCTATTTACATCGAATGTAGCTTTTTCTTCACCTTTACTTGTAAGTTAAATGGTTCATGGCCACGAATATTCACAGCATTCATGCCTACAAGGTCGTCGTCGTCTGTACTCGCCAGCAATTGCACTTTTTCCGGCATTTTTTTGTTCTGTGCTCGTCGAAAACATCCAGTCGTCGGTGCGCTGCCTGCCGCACGGCGCTCGCTGAAATCCGAAACCCGAGCTGGCGCCGACGCCGCTTCGTCTGCGTGGACCTTGTACACATCCATTTCCGCTCCCTCTGATGCGTGGGCCAGGGCAGTGTTCTTAGTTGCTGGTTGCCTAGTGAGCGCTTTTTCCACGGTACTTAGGAACAACAGCTTCTTTCCGTCTGCAAATAGACGCGCTTCAGGCCGCAGGCGCAACGTTTTCGTAGCGCTTGGTCGACGAAAGTTTCTAAAACACATCGCTGAGACAAACTGCGCAGTTATGGAACGAATTCCGCGATGATTTCCTCTCGTTCAGGTCACTTTTAGAATTTCACCTTTCTGTACTGAGGGACGTGTGATGTGCGAGGTGTCCTGTCAACAAGCTTTTCAGTGTCTCGAACGTTAGGGACGACGGCAGCTCCGGTGTGGACAGCGACTTCAACAGGGTGTATGTGTTCGAACTGATAAGGCCTAGAAATGCGTACACCTTATCATCCTCGGCGACTCGGTTGATTTGCAAGTTAGAGGTAAGTCTTCCTTCGTACGGCGACCTGTCGCTTGTGGACTCCATGTGTCCCAGACGACTCATGCTCACTTTGCTCGGCGCGACGTTCACTCTGTTACTTGATGCCTCCCGCTCGGGCCCCGTTAATGCTTTGTCGGATTCGATGCTTCACCAATCCCACCCTCGTTGCCATTGTTGTGTACTTGAACCTTGCAGTCGAAAAGAGGCAACCGAGGACATGAGCGAAAGCGAACTTAAAAAGTTTATTAGAGGAGTTCGTCTACGTGCTTGCTGGGTATTACGTGAGACAGCGAGGCTAGGCCTCATTGCTGCTTTTTAGGTCTGTGTTGCTGGCGCAGTAAGCGCTCAGTGTTGCCCGAGGGCTATATGAAAAAATCTCTGCCTCTCCCGTAACCGAGAGTAGAGTAAGCATGAAATGTTTACGGGCCTAACACAGCGCGCTCAGCGTCTTCATGGCGTTGTCGGCAGGGGCGAGCATTCTTCTGCTGTGGCATATCAGTCGCAAAGCGATCGCTTTCCGCAAGGCGCTTCGTACCTCTTCTTTCATCAGGCTCCATTGCTCGGCGTAAGCAAGTAGCTGTGACGGTGGTGGCATTGAAATCCAGGACGATGCAGAAGCGTACGCGCGCACGACGAGACGCAGGCCTGACAAGAATGTACAGGGTGGTCCACTCTAAGTGCGAACACAGCTCCGCGCGGCCGCGCTCAGTGGAGCGCCAGCGGATCCGGCGCGTTCGCGCATCGAAACAAAGCCGCGCAGGCGCACAGGGGCCCGGGGCAGGAGCTTCGTGTCAACTGCTACAGCGCTGCGCGCACCTCAAGCGAGGTGCACGCGAGGTGCGCGCCAGCGCTGTAGCAGTTGACACGAAGCTCCTGCCCCGGGCCCCTCTGCGCCTGCGCGGCTTTGCTTCGATGCGCGAAGCCCCTAAGAGATCACGTATGACAACGAAGTGTATCGTGGCATTTATGTGCTTTTCGCACGCATTATTAGAAATCGGAAATTATAATTCCGTGCATTATCAAATGCACAGCTCGAGTGATATCTTGATGAACATTGAGAAGACACTTGCAGCAGTTATTTTTAGAGCGCAGCTCTTTGGCGTCCGTTCCTGGGTTTCGCGTCGTCGTCGGCGTTGTCGTCGGCGTCGGCCTCGTAACCAGCTCCGCCCCCCTTTCATCCGCAGCTGGGGTTGACTCACTATCGGCGTCAGCGGCATCAGTCAGTCGCTGCTATCTCTTCCCTCCTCCCTTTATCGTGTTGGCCGCTTGCTGCGCGCGCTTCTGCCCCCATCGTTTGCCGCTGGGTGTACACGCCGCCCCCCTCCCCCCTCTTCCTGCGAGTCTCCGGTTGTCAAAGCGCCGGCTCGAACTTAATTCCTTTCTTCGCTCCTCCTCCAATGCAACCCCTGTGCGGTGGCAATCAGAGAGCCAGATCGGTGGCGGCGGATCTGTATATGTGCACCGCCCGAGCCGAAATTGCCGCTGCCGTTCGCTACTGCGAAATTATCTGCCAGTTCTTTCTGAGCCATGAGCGAGACGACCGATGGAAGTCCTCCGTCTGCTAAAAAAAAAATTCTGTGATAGCGCATACATGTGTTGCTCGATTTCTTTGCCTCAATCTATCGAAAAGGTGAAACAGCTTATTTGCTGCGCTCAAATTTCGCATTAGGAAGTAACGTAATCGTCGGTAATTTTTTGTGACTCGTTTGGAGAGCAACCGGCGCTTGTATGCCGGTCCCGTAGGAGGGCTTAGAGTGTCTCGTTTAAACTCGTTAAATCTCGTACGGTGCCCGGATGTTCTCGTTTCAGAGCCCGGATGAGTAGAATTCAGTGCCCGGATGTTGGCTCTGGGTCTCGGCGTGACGTCACCACACTGCCGACAACGGGAGCTAAAAGCATTTCATGTTTAAAAACGCTAGATGCAACGGAACGTTACAAAAGCGTCGCACTTCATCATTTTGTGCGCATTCGACCATAAAAACTGGTTTATAGGAGTTTAACGTCCAAAACCACTCAGGCTGTGAGGGACGCCGTAGTGAAAGGAGTCTGCATATTTCGACCACCTGGGGTTCCTTGACGTGCACTGACATCGCACCCCTGCTGAAAAAAGTTGTCTGCTGCAATCAACTCATGCAAATACTATAGAATTCTCATTCACCCCAAAAAATTGTCACGCAAATGACATTCATTTCTCATACCGATATCACCCAATATCATACAAATTGCACGAATTTTTTATGACAAAACCTGTACTAGGTTATTGCATTACACAGCTTTTTTCAGCAGAGACAGCACACATGCTTCTAGAATTTCGCCTCCATCGAAATTCAGCCAGGGCGGCCAGGATCGAAACTGCTTCTTTCGGGTCAGCAGTCGAGAGCCATAACCACAGGGCCACCACGGCGGCCGAGGACACTAGTATTGGAGGCGATATTCACCACCAATTTCACCATAATACTTTTCAATGGTTCTCTTCATTATATCCATTATAGTCATAATCAACAGCAGGAGTCGCAGCCTGTTTACACTCAGAGCAGAGCAAAGATTTCACCCTTTGAGCTCCGAGCTCCAGTCCCGCGGCAGTTGCGGCCATCGGACTTCCTGCTGGCTATAAAGAGTTGCTGCTAGTTATTTTATCAATTGGATGTATGGTACGAGAAGCTGTATAATTTCAAATGATTTCGAATATGTTTGTCGTGCTGATATTTAAGCAATTGTGGTGTGCCATACATATTGAACAAATAAAGTTTGCAGACTAAATTAGTGTGTTGTCATTCCTTAAAAACAAGCAACATTGCGCTAGAGGACTGCTGAAAATAGGCACCATATTTTCGTCATCATGCGCGTCGTTTGCTCACCAGTACGCTGTATGCAATGCATAGTTTGGAGTGTTAAGCAAATCCGATGGCCTGAAGTGACCGCTTAACACGAAAATTTCACTTCGTTAAGTCCGCGTAACAAAGCACTCATTCGTAAGAGAATGCGTTCAGTAATGCTTCCTAGGAAAGTTATTTTACGCTGGCCTTGTAAGATGTGAAGCGTGATCGGCCGTTATGAAGATTTTCAGGAAAAACAGAGTAGGCATGCATTGAAGCGAGAACAAAAAATAGGAAACCTAAAAAAGTATAGCGAGAGAGACGCCGCGCCACCATGAAGATTAATCTACACAGTGAACGCGACGATTTTCAACGAGTTGAATAGAATACAGCTGTCCCTTTATTCCGTTATCTTCAGCTGTTAGCTTTGTTCACCGGCGCAATATCCACCAAGTGATTACTTTAATAGAATAAATGTGTGGAGCGCCGAACAAATCTGCGTTGTCTAGGAAATGGCACAACGTGTACCCACTGAAGACCTAACATTCATGGTGTTTTGTGACAGGTGTAGCACAGAGAAGCTGAAGAACTAGCAGGCCGAAGACACAGGTGAGTAGAAATTTCCGTGCCCGTCGATGTGAGGGAACACTTGTGGAAGTGAAGTGGACCGACTGCTCAAGGGTCACGAAGCTTGAGGATATCATATTGATTGTTGCCGCAGCTGTACTGACCGATTTGTGAGCACTAATGAAGTCCGCGATGAGTTCTCAGTGGATATTTTTACTTCGACACTGCGCCGACTCTCGAACGCAGCTGGGATTTCAAAGGGCGCTCCCGTAAAGAAGCTTTCCCTCACATGATCATCAACATTAGAGCGATGAAGAATACCAGATTATAATTTTTTTTTGAGGAGCCCACTATTTGCATATGGTTAGAGCTAGAGCGGCAGGGGTCGCTACAATTGAATTTCCAGGTAACCGCTGTCTTGATTTCTTGGGGAAAGTGAGAGATTCAGCCGCTTTGGATACGGCGAAAGCACTTTTTGAATAATTCCTGCAAATAGAATCATGTGATGATCTCAGTTAGGAACTGAATACACTGCAAGTAAGAAAAATGAGCATAAATACCTCTTCAATAGCATAAGCTCGAATACACGTGTTTAACTAAAGCAGTTTGACGTTAAGGTATTCACTGCATATTGTAAACCCTTATCCATAGTTGCGCAGATCACGTTTACAATTATTTTACCTCTTTATTCTATTTCTCTTAAAATGGCATATGCCACACGGGCAATACTCAAAGAACTCTTTCCAGTGGCCGGTGTGCAGTCTTCGAGTGGGGTACCGTGTGCAAGGATGGTCGGGGGCTTCTTTTCCGCATTGATAGAAAGTTCACGGCGTCTTGTCACAGATTTATGTTAGAAGACTCCGTGCTCCCGTATGTGCCGGATGCGCCCTTCTCCGACGGCTGCTTTCTCTTCCTTAGGGATAAAACCCCGGGACAATGGCATGACAGGTCACCGCCTTGCCTGAGTAACTAGGCTTTGGCACATTGCTGTGAGCTGGTAGTGACGCGGGCGCGAATCCCACGGAAGCACTACTTCATGGGTGCGCATAGAGTACTGGGGCCATTCCAGACGAAACTAGTTCAGGGCAACAGGCGATGCGTTCTAGACTGCCATTCGTGAAGGGTGGGAAGTCCTTCGAGCTGACCGCGAATATGTCGTGCTTTCTTTCACACAGCGAAAGGACGAACAAGGACAAAAGGGGAGACACCACAAAGTGCCGACTTCATCAACGCTTAATGCTACCCGCAGTGTATATACAGTACAGTGCGAACGCGCAGCAACGAAAAAGAAATCCACGCTCAGACTGGTAGTAGCGCCGAACCGCATGAGGACATGCTTTCGTTGATACAAGAAAGAAAACAAAGCTAAAACCTAGAAATCACGATGCAAACAACAACAACAATAACTTGACACTCTAGTTTGAAATTCCGAAGACACGACTCTCCTGACCACTTAACCACACCGATGGAGTGCTGACACTGTCATCTCCTTTTTCCGCGATCTTACCAGCCCCAGCTATCTCTCAGGCTGATTTCCTGACGAACTTATGAGGGACTGTGGTTCTTCCCAAAAAGGAACCACGTTCCTTGCACTATTCACAATCATGGCAGAGTATGCCGAGGTGACGAGATGCCCCAATGACGCTGTTGTTATGCTTCATGAGCCTCTGGGCGAGGCATTTGCCCGTATATCCAATGTAGGCTCGGCCACAGGGCAAAGGAATTGAGTACACCACGTTTTCTACACTCTGTAAAATAGGTTGCCGGTGCCTAACAGTGCAGTTATTGCTAACAGTGACGGTGGAATTCACCTTCTTACGCAGTTTCGATAGCTTCACTGGTGGTGAAAATACAATATGCACCCTTTCTCCTTCTGCTCTTTCTCCTATTTTCCTCAGATGGTGGGCTGTGGGGTGCATGTATGGTAATACCGTCACATTTTTGAAGCGACAAGCTTCACTAGGCCAGTCAACACCGCGCTTCGCGTGAGCCGGAGGCTAGATTTGCCACTTCTGCGCATGCGCCGCCGCCGCCTCTGACTCCGTCGCCTGACCTTTCGCCGCCGCCGCGCGCTACTGCGCATGTGCGCCACCGCTTCTCGTCCTCGCCACCGTTTGACCTTTCGCCGCAGCCGTGCGCAGTGCGCATTCGAAAGGAGGGGTATATAAGGCACCCTTGCCGATAGAACTGGCGCAGACACTCGCCATGGAAGGAGAAGAAGCAACAGTCGGACGGCGCAGAAACACCGATCCAGAAGTGGTAGCTTGAGAGTAGGCTGAAAAATCAGCGAGAGGTTTTCGCTTCGAGATATCCAGGCTTAACCTTGGCGAAGCCACAGCCATTTTTTTTTCTCCAGCCTGTGTCGGCCCCACCCCTGTTTGGAATCACTTTCCTGCTTTCTCTGAGCATGCACTCGGCAACCGACATCGGATCTTTGGCCAAACGGGCAGATGTCTCAACGAGAGGCTCATGGAGCATAAAAACAACGTTATAGGGGCATCTCGTCATCTCGGCATACACCGCCTTGACTACCAACAGTGCAAGTAACGTGGTCTCTTTTCGGGAAGGACTACAGTCATTCATAAGCATGGCAGCAAATAAGCATGGCAGCAGAGAAATAGCCTAGGCTAGTGAGATCGCGGAAAAAGGATATGACGGTGTCAGCACACCATCGGTGTTGTTAAATGTTAAGGAGCGTCGTGTCTGGAGAATTTCAAACTAGTGTGTCGTGTTATTGCTGTTTGAATCTTGATTTGTAGGTTTTAGCTTTGTTTTCTTTCATGTAACGACAAAAGTGTGTCCTCGTGCTGTTCGGCGCTGCTACCAGTCTTAGCGTAACTGTCCTTTTCGTTGCTGCACATGCACACTGTACTGTATATGTATACGATGCGCGCAGCATTAAAGGTTGTTGAAGCCGGCGCTTTGTAGTGCCTCTCCTGTTGTCGGTGTTCGTCTTTGCCTTGTGTGAAAGCAAGCATGAAATGGGAAGGCGCCCAGCAACGGACTTTGAATATATCGTCTCGTTTAACGTTTCTATCAAAGAAGCATGACAGATAACATTTCCGCGGGTGGTTACTTCACCCACTAATTAATGTGCGTATTGAGGTGGGGACACAGGGCACATATTTCGCCGGTATTAAAGTTTTCATAGCACTAAACTCTGCTTTGAGTTTTCTTCATTCACTCCTAATCTATGACTCGGCGATATTCATTCGCGTTATTTTTTCCTCCTCTATTTGCTTATTTTGTGGCAATTTGACCTGTATGCCACGTGTAATTTGGTGGCAATTAACCATTTAGCGGCTCAACGCCTCTGCGTTTTCAGCTGAAATCTTTCAACCAAAACGAAAATGTAGGGAAGCGAACAAATTGCGTATGCGACGCCGGTATGTGATTGATATAAGATATGTTACATCTCTAGTAAGGGCAAAGCGAGTACTGCACGCTCCACCGATGCAATGCCGCCGCCGAAACTGCGCGCATGACATATTAAATATTCAAACTGCGGAAGGAAACCAAGTTCTGGCACCAAAAATGTAATCAGTGAGACGTAATCAATAAAATAAATTCATGGCTACGAGCTCGCCAGAGGTGCACGACCACTGCAATTTCTGGTCACTAAATTGCATCAGATGGCGCGGTAATGCAGTGTTATGCGATTCTTACCGACTGACGCGTCTCCCGATGCATTTTGCAGCCGGTTGCATCCGACCTCTAGTGTCGACTAACTGTGTATCAGCGCTTGCGTTTTTGCATTTCACTACTGTCGTTGTTTGAAAATTTAGGACATACTTCCCATGCGCTCCATTTCCAGCGTCACCCTTTCGTAAGTAGCCTTAGCTGAGGCAGTATTCTTGAATCGTTGAATCGCTATGACCACTTATCAGAAGAAGTTTGATTGGAGATTGTTAGACGAACAGACAGAAATCGATCATGGGAAACACTGACTTTCTATGAACTTGAGTCTTCTAAATATCGGTGGCCAATTGTCGGAAGACAGTTGATAAGTTGTTACCGCGAGTTATAATAACGCTAGGATTTTTCAAATCCGTTTCTAATACTTTCAGTTAAAAACTTTGACTTTTTATAGAATCAACAAAGTATTTCTGACAGCACTCCTATGTTTGCAAGCGTCGTTGCCGTGATAGTGAAACTGATAGTTTTGAAATCAGAGCAGCAATGGACAATGGAGAATAATTAACTCATAACACTGGAATCATTATCTGTTATGTGGACTGTAGCAACTTCTACACCCCTTCGAGAGAAACTTTGTACAATACCATTTTAAACTTGCAGACGGAGACTCAACGTGAAATCCGCACTTTGTTGGCCTCTTTTCGAGACGGTGTTCTCAAAGGAAGACCTACTTCTCAGCTCCGGTAAGAAAACAAATAGCACAGGTGCACTACTTACAAATGTGTGCGAAGAAGGCGACATGGAGCGCATGTTTTCGGGTATTTTGTAGATATTTGGGGGCACTAAAAAGCAGGGCTTAGAGTCATACATGCCCGGGCAGTACGGGCTGTGGCCACGAACAACGATGACGTCTGGCAAGAACGTGGACCTGCGTGCAGGAGCGTTCGGTGCAGTAAATCATTCCAGGTTTGAAGAAATGGCCCAGCGTGCTAAGCTGGATTGGCTGAGCGTGCTAAGCTCTTTGGTACACCTCATGGGAATACAAAAATAGGGGATAGACTATGAGCGTAGTCCGTAATGCGAAGTCTGAGCACACCTCTTCACACCCTATCCGCCACCTCTGGCATGTGGCGCGCAACTCTGCTAACTACCCTTCGGTATCTTCCCGCGGCACCCGCTTGTAGGTGTCGTGTTACGCTGCTACTCTCCAGTATCTTCCAGTGACTTTTTTTCAGGATTAATTTCATCTCTACTAGGAGTGTCTGCAGTTGTAAATTCGTCCAGAATAATATTTTTTCAAAGATATGGCACTGCTGGAGGATCTCTTTTATTGTTTCGTTTTTGGATAAGTTGTGTCAGCGCACATCTTGCATGTCATGCATGTCTTACATTTCTCAGTCCTTGACCCTTGGAGAACTACAAAAGCACCCTTGAGGTGCCGAGGAATGCCATGCCTCTTAGTTTATACCCTTCATGCTGCACACGTATGCATATAGAAAACGAGGGTGCCAGAGAGCCTGTTAGAAGAATATTCAAATTCAGCGAATGATGACTGGCCATATAGTGAGAACACTTAAAGCAGTTATTGCAACTAGTCCGAAAGTAAAGTGAGCAAAGCAAAGCTGGTTCATGCATGCCTGGAAGTAGACACTTGAGGTAACCTAGTAAGAACTCAATGGTTCTATAGAACACAGTTTGAGAATACGTTAATGCTGTGTATCTGCAAAAATTCGCAGTTCTTCTGATGTCCCACCAGACAGTAGCGTCTGTGGAAACAAATATAAATTGCACTTCCTGTGCACCAACCTATGCAACTTTCTGCTGTGCATGGTCACCCACTTCCAACTTGAACACAAGAGCGTGCTCTCTGATTACAGTTAAGCTCTGTAAAGTGCGACACGGGACGACGTCCACGTTATTTTACGTATGTGCGAAGCGTAGCTATTGTGGCAGCTCCCTGCACCTGCTCAAGCTTGCATTTATCCATAATATGCCAGACATATGTTCAAGTTAGGAGGTAAAGACCCTCTTAGTGCATGTCCCAAGGCACACCCCTGGGTAATAATGCCTCCTAAGAAATGGCATACTCATTCTGTGTCAGAAATTATCCTTTCTCAGATGTTCGTGTATGATGGTGACTCCTGATCATTTACATGCTTATTCCATTCATCCTAAGAATACAGCTGGTATACTGAGTGGTGTGGGCCGAGGCAGTTATTGTTTTACAAGCGTTACAGTACTGACTAGTCCAAAGATAGCTGAATCTTTCATTGCTTTTTTTGGCCACCTCTCAAGGTATTACGCCCGCTTAAAGCACCATACGCAAGATAAATGCAAAGCCTGTTGAATAATAGAATGCCACAGGCGGAGGACAGATAAAGCTGACCAACAAGAATTTCAGCAAAGCAGAAAACCTGTTGAACCAAACGAACAGCCACTTGGACAGTGCCACCACAAACGGAAACTTCGATCAGCCTAAGACAAACACAACTATGTTCAGTCAACAATAGCATCAACAATTACTGCCTTGAATAAGCAATGGGATGAACTCCAAGGAATTAGCAAGGTTAAGGAGGAGACTAAAGAACGATTTTCAAGATTCGTGGTGGTTGAAGCATGCAAACTCCGATCCTTGGCAGTCGTGCGGTCCTCGTCATTGAATATGTTATTAATGCACTTACTTTATACCCTCTATCTCCTTGTAAACGAAAACAAACGGGTCACTGAGGCAATGGCGCGAGGTAGAGAGCACGAAGTAGCCGAAGTGGCCTGAGCGGCTGACAACGCAAACGGTCATTTACAAGCCAAGCGCGAACAGTGGCGTCCCAATGTTGTCATGGCAACGCCGGATGTGACGTTGCAGACAATCAGCGCAAGTAGCGGGTGAATGCGTCTACGTGCGCTCAACTGGAAATACGCTCCCGGGACAGCACCACTCTCTTAGCCAAGGACCAGCGAGGCAGCGTGCGCCAGCCTGCGAGACTGCACCGTTGTGTTCCTCACGTAATTCGACTATCACAGTGCCTGCTGAACAAATTGTGTTTTATTTGCCTATCCCTCTCCTATGTCGGTGCACTTTTGGTGCAAAGTTTTTGTTCTAATGTGATCTCTTTTCTCTCTCTTTTAATCTCCTCCAGTGTTCCTTTAGACAATTTGAATTCTATATTAAGCATGAAATGCTTTTAGCTCCCCTTGTCGGTAGTGTGGTGGCTTCACACCGAGACTGAGAGCCAACATTCGGGCACTGAATTCCACTCATCCGGGCACTGAAACGAGAGCATCCGGGCACCGTATGAGATTTAACTAGACTCTCTAAGCCCTCCTACAGGACGGGCATACAAGCGCCGGTAGCTTCGCGCCCAACGGGTGGTGGCGTTCCTCCCTTCCTCTACGGTGCGTTTCGGGTGTCCACCGAGATGACAGAGAATTACTGCGCCATTTGCTTTCCTCAAAATCCTTGTGTTCAAAGGGCAAGACATCGCGCCGAACGGGTGGTGGCGTTCCGTGGACTGCCTGGCAGCGCTACAACACGCTGTCGCGTTCCAGTTCCTAAAGGCGAAGCTGAAGCGTCATTAATTAGCAGTTAATTTTTAATTAGCAGTATTTAGTCATTAATCGGTAATTAGTAACTAATTAGTAATTTATCTTTACTTCGTCATCAATTATGTGTCACGTAATCCAGTGGTGACGTCACCAGGGTATGTCGGTTTCTGTTCTGAAAAGCACAAGAAGCACCGGTGTTTTCAGCAGAAGTGAATTGTTTACCGATCAAGAACTTACTGGAGAGATGAGCTTTGTGTATTTCTTGGACGGTTCCGCTCGACGGTTACATGAAGCCAGAGTGCACGTGAAGACTCTATGTTTCATCGGAGAAGTGCCAGTGCTATGCATGGAGCGCCTGCTGTATGACATCGTCCTGGGTAACATCAAGCGCGCGAGATTGCTGAACGACCCAGAAATATAGGCCACCGAGGTTGCTGACGAGACCGTCACTCTCAGTGCTGAAGAAAAGTCAGTAGGCTAGCGGTCTACAGTAGAGGCGATGGCAGAAGCACAAGCGAAGTCTGAGAAAACGGAGTCTCATTTGTTAACCTGTAGCGAGAACATGTCCAGTAATAACGAGACTGTTTGCTTGGCAGCCACTGAAGAGGTAACAAGCTACACAGACCAGAGTTTGGTTGCGAAGCAGCCAGTAGCTACAACTATATTACAGAGAGTGCAGGAGAGTGCTACACTTGCACTTTCCTCAGGAAAGCGCAAGTGTAGCTACTACCGAGGTAGTAGGCACTGAGAAGATGATAATTCTTATACCGTATTTTCCGGTGTACAAGACGAACCCTTGTATAAGACGCACCCGCCATATATGCAGGATGTCATTGAAAAATTTGGTATATAAGACGCACCCGTGTATAAGACGCACCCCCATTTACCCAGTTAGGCTAGTGAGGCTTAATTAAACGTGCTTATGGGACCATCGCAAAATGCACCGTACGTGTGAGAAGTTCTTAAGCAACGCTAAGTGATCGATAAATGCAACACTCACGCCATACCAGCCCATGTTTTAGCACAAAAGAAAAAAAAGCGAAAGAACTCCATGTCCATAACAATTTATTTTTACATAAAACCTTCAAAGTCTTCATCTTCGGATGCGCTATCGAAAAGGCAACGCGCCTGAAGCATTCTCTTCGCACTACGTACTTGCAAAGGGTGACTAAAAAAAACATCGGCTTCTCTTGGCTTGTCTTGACAATGGCGAGAAGCGCGACTGTCGCCATCTTTTGTCATTTCACATTATATTTGCTTGGGGCCTCCGAAACGGCCGCGTGTTCCCGGAAGTGGTCAACCCCGCCGTTTCATGATAAAGTTCACCTAAAAAAGTTGCGCACGGCGGTCCCCGTATTGAAGTATTAACCATGTTACAACCGCGTTATTGGTAGTAATATTTTTTCGGTGAAAAAAGCTTGAACATGAATCTGAGTAATTTCTGAACTCACAAAAAAAAGGAAAATTCGCATACAAGACGCACCTTTGTATAGGACGCACCAGCCAGATTTTTGAAAAAAAAAACCGCGTCTTATACACCGGAAAATACGGTACTTGAGTCACAGTATACATTACGGTAGTCGCCTGAAGACGACGAAAGAAGATGGAGCTCTAACGACAAATCAGAATGCTCGACGTTTGAAGGTTGCAGTAGTGACCGTGAGAAAGACCGGCCAAACGCCAAAGAGTGCGATAGCTTCGGCGTAGTTGCAGCTGAAGACAACACACTCAGTGAAGAACCGGAAACTGTTCCGAGTGAACCCTCCAGCAACGAGGAGGTCTCTCCTGACGAGGAAGGCGAGAAAATTTTGGCTCGTGAAGAAGGAAAATGTGCAGTGGAAAGCAAAAAGCAGGCTGAAGAAAAACAGTTCATGACTGCACTGAAAGTGAACAACTCACAGAAGGAACGGACGAAGGAGTAGTGACGACAACTCGGGAAAATGAGCACGGGGCACGAGGAAAAGTCACCAAGGAAAAGAGAAAATATGAAAAGAAATAGGAAGTTCCGCCCAGAAAGAAAACAATAGAACTGAACTATTGGCTTCGTTTCAAGAACACATCTCGTATGATGCATGTGGAAACAAGGCGAGCTTGCCCCGGAGAACAGGTTGGAAGAATGTAAAAAGAAAGAGGAGCGAGTCGAACTCCACCGATGCACCGGACGGCCCACGGATAAGGGTCAGGAAGAGAATGGAAAGAAATAAATAACAAATGGTACTGCACACGTACAAACAAGGACGGGAAGGTGAACGCAAGTACTTGCTGCGTTCCCTTTATCGTCCTTGCTTCTACGTGCGCAGTACCTTTTGTTGCATTTTCTGACCGACTGGCCCAACAACGCTCTCTCTTAAAGGGAACTAAGGTGCAGCCAGCCAAGTCCAGTGCTAAATGCTGCTGTAACGACGCAGCAAAATGAGAAGGAAGCTTCTCCGATCGAGAACAACTTTCGGTGCGGACTCAGTCTGGAGGCGCAAGCGCAAACAGAATAGCACATGCCGAGAAGAAGGAAGAAACGAGAAGTGGCGATGTCATGAGCCAAATGGCATTAAATTTCTTCAAAACAGATGCGCTACCCACAGGAAAAGAGAAGGGTTCGGAGTCTGCGCATAATACCCGACAGGAGTACGAGTAGGAAGCAGAGCTAGAATCGCGTGGAGAAGCCTCAGTAGAGCTCGCGACAGGACAAGAGGCCTGAGTCGCGCGCGAAAGATAATCAAAACTGTGACCGCGAGCAATAATGTTCCGCAAATACTCTGTAAGCTGAATGTGGAAATAAAGGCACAAGCATGCCTAGACTTAGTGGGCGCCCTGTTCAGAACATTGTGTTGCTGCATTGCCGAGTTTCGGTGTGCATTGAAGTGCATTGTGATTATTGCGAAGTGTCGTGTATTGATGGGTGTTCATGACATTGGCCAATTGAGTGTGTGAGCGCCTGCACGTGAGCTCGAATTTTGTTTTTTGTGAATATTGTTGCACAATATTCTTAAAGAATGGGGCAGTGTCAGAAGACTCACAACATTCGGCATATATTCTAAAAACCGGCCAAGCGCGGAAGCAAGCTCACCCGCGCGCGCCGTATAGAAATCTGGAACAGCGGAGAAGGAACCCTGGAGAGCGCCTAACCTTGTGTGTGGCGCTGCCTTTTCCACTTCGCTTGCCGGCGCGGTGCCGAAGGAGACATCTCGGCCATCGATTCTAGGTTTCAGCAAATTTTACTCAATGTCGACGGAGAAGGCGTAGCCTTGAGCACGCTACGTGGTGCCCTGTCCCATACGCTCGCGCACCGGCAGCGGCGCATCGCATGAATTATCTGGAAGGTTCTCGAAACCGGTATCTACGCGTGACCATTGGGGACGCACGCCCAGCACGAGCGTGAGAAGGAAACTGTACAGTTGGTGCTCTGCGTGTGCGCGCGCGCCTGGTTTGGTGAGAAGACGAACAGACGCGGAGCACACCTATGAATGAAAGGTGTTCATATCTGTCTGTGAGCCCGAGCCGCCGTTAAAGCTTCAGATAAGTGCGCCCGCTCGACTACCGGGACAAAACCACTCGCCTAGCCACGGACCAGCGAGGCAGCGTGCGGAAACCTGCGGTACGATTCCGTCTAGTTCCTGAGGTCGTCGGACTGTCACGGTGCCCGGTACAACAAACAAGCCTTGTACAAGCAAACAAAACAAACTTTTATGTTTGCTTGTCGATGTACCCGCCGCGGTGGTTCAGTGGTTAGGGCGCTCTGCTACTGATTTGGAGTACCGAACCCTACCCCGGTGGCCGCGTTTCCATGGAGGCGAAACTCTAAGGCGCCCGTGCGCTGTGCGATGTCAGTGCACGTTAAAAATCCCCAGGTGGTCGAACTTATTCCGGAGCGCTACACTCCGGCACCCCTTTTTTTTCCTTTCTTCTCTTAGTCCCTCCTTTATCCCTTCTCTTGCGACGTGGTTCATGTGTCGGCCGACATGTGAGACAGAGAGTGCGCCAATTCCTTCCCCAACCTCCCCCCCCCCCCAAAAAAAAAAACTATTTTCAAATTGTTTGTCTTTCTCCTGTGTTAGTGCACTTTTGGTGCAAAGCTTTTGTTTTATTGTAGTCTCTCTCGAGTGTTAGTTTGCATAATTTGCATTTTATTCAAAATCACTTCGAACCCGTAAACGGCTCCATGGAAGGCGAGGCCGCGTAAATCGCGAGCGTTGTGACCACTGAACTGACACTCAGGAACTGAGTTGAGCGATATCTCCACCCAAGCCCAGATCATGAAGAGCGACCTAAGTGGCACAGAAGAGAGGTTACACATCAGGGCCCTTTGAGCAGATCGAATGCGGTGTGTGAGGCGGTGATAAAGAGTCGTGAACGTGTTAAGTAGCTGAGCTAACGCACGCGAGGCGGTCAATCAAACTGGATGGTGTATAGGGTAGTTCATCGAGATAAGGGGTGCAGATATATCATATGTTGAGGCCCAGGAACGTCCTGGCCACTGGGAGTGACGGAGACGCACGATTGCTACTAGCAACTGGTTTATTGTGTGAAAACCGCCTACCAAGCCTTACCCTTCCCTGAAACTTTCCAAGCTTGCAAAATTTTACGCTTTCTACAGGCAAAAAAGGCGGCATGAAACACCAAACAATATTCGTGCAGTGTAAAGAGGGCTTTGTGTAAGGCTTCCTGGTCTCATTGGGTGAACCGTACGTGTACCAGGCAGTGTATTCTGTCAACGACACCCTGAGTGAGCGCAACAACAATGAAAGAACTCTTTTCTGATGCTTGTTGTCTAGAAAGTTAGGGCAGAAAGTGCCCCAATTGCGTTTCGTTTCTAAATTAGTGCGAAATAGTCAGGAATCGTTATCAACTAACGCGACAAATAAGAGAAGCACAAAAGAAAGCATTACTTAGCATACGTCTGAGTGATACATTCTCGCACATGTATGCATGCTGCTGCTCTGTTTTTGGTGTTTTAGGATACAGATGAAGCAATTGCGATTATCACTCAAGTCATTTAGGAGTAGCGCTCCTTTCTGTCACTCTCTTGCTGTGTCCGTGTCATTCAAGCACTTCAGAATTTGAGAACCTGGATGGCCAAAGAGGTTCAGTGCTGTGGCCGCCGTGGCGTGCGAGACCCCCACGTCGCTCCTCGTCACGATGAATGAAGCAACGCATGATCAGCTCAAAGTAGGCAGCATGAGTGCTGCGCAAGGAGACTCCCGCGATCTAACGCAGCTGCCCGACTCCTGCTGTTCTTTTAAGGCGAAAGCCTTTTAGGGCTCATACCCGTGGCCAAGGTCACGTCCGGTGTGAGGCTCTCTTCTACGAATGACGCGGCAAATAACCAGATAGGAGAAAACGAATGGCAGCATCAGATAGAGGCGACAAAAAGCAACCTTGACGCCACGTTTGATGACTGTGATTAGTTAATTAAAAATAGCCAATTATAGCGAAAAACAAAGAAACATCGACATGCATCGACATAGCGCGGAAGTTGATATAGCAACGAGAAGTGTGTCACGTCACATCCACCGGGAGTCTTCACTGCATAGTGAAAATTATCACAGACCGGGTGGGAAAACAAATTAAATTGAAAAATGTGTAATTAAGCCTACTTGGTACTTAAGATCACCGAAAGATTTGTCATCTGGGTAAAAATAGCTCAACAACGAGGAAAATCGGATGATGACGTCACATCAGACGAAAGAGCGTCGAAGCAGTGTGATTCGCCTCCAAGCAACAACTGCCGACGCGCTACGCATGCGCAGCGTGACGTCACCGCTTTGTCTCGCCACGCTCTCCTCCTCTGCCGTGAAATGAATTCCAGCGCGGCAAATTCGAATCAGTGCAATGAATCGAAAACGGCTTTCGTTTTCCCGAACTTAAGAGATATCTCATTGCCTCAACGAATTTTTTATCAGAAATTTCTCTGCGCCTCAGTCATGTTGTGCAGGCGGGCTTGAAATTTCCTGCTTGCATGTGTACACCTGTGTGGCATTCGTGTGCTATAGGCGCATTGCACGGCAAAGTGCTCTCCTCGATTTGGCTACACTTTCTGCACCAGTTCAGGCCGCCCTGCGCTCGCGCCCTCGATTTGCCAGAGCAGCTAGCGCCAGCTGCACTTCAGCACTCGATCTGCACTTTTGCACGGGCCTCCCGGCGAGTTCTCTTCTCGTGCAAGCAGTGCAAGGTGCTTGGCGCGTTCCGTTGCAGACGGCTCCGCGGCCACGCCTGTTTTAGGGAGCGGCGTTGAGACCAGGGTTGAGACGGCTGCATACCCGTGCTAGATGCGGCATCTGCACCGTGCTGGAACTAAAGAGCTGAAATGACAGTGCGCGTACGGGTGTGCGTATGCGCGCGTGTGTGCTTGGCTGTGTAGGTGCGTAAACGACAGGCGGGCATATGGCGCACGCGTATGGGTTCTCATCTTTCTGTCCAGCCTCGCATGTGCTTTACAGGATCTCTCTTTTGTGTTCAAATGATATTATTACTCGCACCACGACGGAACATTTGCATAAGAGGCAGTTGGTGAGGTGTTTTTTAATACCTGAGTGATCGCAACGTTTGTGCTGGCTCGCTACGACATCAGTATACCTCCGCTTACAGCAGTCATTGACTGGCCTTGAGGCCGCCGTCAACCCACACCTACTCCTGCCAGTTAGTCTTCACACCGTCTTCCAGTTAGTCTTCATAGTCACACCGTCTTCACTGTCCGCCGACAGTGGACGCGAGTTGTGTTCAAATATAGTTCCAGTGATCAGGTAACTCTTTCCTTCTGTAACTGCGGCAGCCACTTTTCGATAGAACAACAGCCCGAATCACGTATATGAGCTGTCAAAGGTGTTCTCGGACGGAAGTCTGAGTAACCTCTCGAATTCAGTTTGCTGCATCTTCAAAGTACCCGCTGAATCGGTGACGGTCGACCGACCTGCGCCGCTTTGCACAACGAAGCGGAAAGGACAGTGTCAAATTCTTCACAACTTTAGGAATTAACAAATTTCATAGCGACTCCACGAGATATGTGCCACTTTGAACAAATCCACAGCATTCAGTACAGCTAGCAAAACCCCCCGCATAAGTCAAACCACGCGAAAACTCCACCACACGGTCGCAGCAGACGAACGTTTCGGCACTTTTGCCCTCGATTTGGCCGCTGCACCGAGAGCCCTAGTGTCAGGCTACACTCGCGTCGCAAGAACTGGCATTGCACTGGCATGGCACTTTTGTGAACTCGTGCATAAAGTGCAGCCAAATCGAGGAGACCTAAGAACTGCACCAACTGTGACCCTTGCACGACTGCAAGAGCGACGTCATACCCCGAATACTGTGCATGCCGTGAAAGGACAACACAAGCGAACTTTGCACACGAACTTTGCTTCGATAGACGGCACGCAGCGGCTTCTTCTCTGCATTTAGAATGTCTGGGAAAAGGAGTCCGGCAATCTTCTTTTGATGGGACGCGTAAGGCCGCTATGGGCAGTGATGGGCGGCTGCAGAGCGCTCGCCGAAGAAGACAG
Source organism: Amblyomma mixtum (assembly GCF_055824585.1). Taxonomy (NCBI): domain Eukaryota; kingdom Metazoa; phylum Arthropoda; class Arachnida; order Ixodida; family Ixodidae; genus Amblyomma; species Amblyomma mixtum. Next base: position 68,475,045 of record NC_143019.1, read on the forward strand.
AAAAAAACGTTCTTAAGTGTTCCCGAAGGCGTGCGCCACCCTGGGCACATCCGAACGGAGCTCGCAGGACTCCTTTTCAATGCTAGCTTAACGCTTGACGCCTCTTCCATTTTTCAGCGGCTCCAACCCGCTTCTACAGGTTTCGAAGGTTGTTAATTAAGAGTGTGTTGCGTGTTGTTATTAGGTGCTTCGTCAGGCTTCGTCGGAGAACGTAGCCACGTCCTGGGTTGCGGAAAGCCGTGAAGAGAGAGCGCTTAGCTCGAGTGTACGTGTTATATCAGCTTTGGCAGCTGAGTGCTAAACTCCTGTTTCTGTTCTTTGAGGTTTTATAGAAATCCAGCTCCTCGTTCGTCCATGTGCCATTGTCCGTCCATTGTATGGCTGCGTGCGCCTCACCTCCAATGAAAAATTGTGAGATGAACAACAAATCCTCAGGAGATATTCGAGTGTGGTGCGCCGACAGTGGTGCGCCAACAGCGGAGAGCCTCGCGTGCCAGCCCAGCGTTGCGCGTGTGCACGTGTGAATGGTGTTTGCGAGGCGATGACGGCGAAGAGCGAGGCGAGCACGAGGAGCGGAGAGCTGACCTGTCAGAAAACAGAGACATGAAGGTAGAGAGCGCAGCGGGGGTCCTGTCATTCAAGCGTGGAGGCGGCAGCCGTCGGACGTTTGATCCGTGCTGCCGCGGACCTCGCTCGTATCAGAGATGCAAGCCTCCTGCGTTCCTTTCAAATTTGGGGGTGGCAGCCGTCGAACGTTGGGTCCGTGCTGCCGCGGACCGCCCTCGTATAACCGAAGCAAGCCTCCTGAGTTCCATTCAAGCATGGAGGTAACAGCCGTCGGACATTGGGTCCGTGCTGCCGTGGATCTCCCTCGTATCACCCACGCAAGCCTTTTGCGCTCCATTCAAGCATGGAGGAGCAGCCGTCAGATTTTGGGTCCGTGCTGCTGTGGACCTCCCTCGTATCACCGACGCAAGCCTCCTGCGTTATTATGAAATTTGGAGGTGGCAGCCGATGGATTGAGGGTCCGTGCTGCTGAAAGGTTTCCCTGGATAGGGATTGAACCCTCGTCTTTCGGGTAAGCACGCGGGAGCCATAAGCACTAGGCCACCGCGGCGGCTCGCCTTTATCTACGGATCCATTAGAATAATTGAATGTACACATTGCTAGACTTCAACATATTTTATACATGGCAAATAATGGTTGCGTTCTAAGGGTCTCGTTATTCCCTTTATAGTTCCAGTATGCATTACATTTGCTTTTTAATATGTTACATTTCTAGCAATTAGAGCCTACTGTCGTTCCCCAAACAAGGATGCCACAGCTTCTTCTTTGTAATGAATTGAATAGTGATTGTATTAAGCCTTTGTCACGTGACCTTGTGTGGTCATCACAACCTTCCCACCCAATTATGAGCAATCTCACCACCTTGACAAGCGGCAGGTAAATATTGGCTGACCGCGAGAGGTTGCTCGGGAAGAGGAACCTGGGTCGCACAAGCCCCGTCAGTGACAGCGGCTTCCATCGCAGGACAATGGCCCATTTCTTAACCGCTGTACCACTACGCGAAGAGTGGTGGGAGGATTCCCAGAGACATGAATGTAAAAATAAGAATGACCAATTCTGCGTATATGCGGAATTGTTCAATAAATATATCGCTGTTTTTAACGCCATCGCGCCACATTCTTAAGCCGCAGCTTAAGTGTCCACTCCAATTTTTATGCCTCACGTGACCAATACGCGTACGCTTGCCGCAGTCATCGTTCACCACTTGAAACTGAAACCCAAAAAGCACGAAAACGAAACTTGATTTTGAATTATTTAGTGCTCACAGGAATACACCCCATGGCAATTCATCTACAAGAATCCCGTGCTCATTATTCATCAACATCATCAGCCTGACCACGCCCATTGCAGGGGAAACGCCTCTGCCGTGTCTCTGCAATCAACCCTGTCTTTTTCTGCTGTGGCCAAGGTGTTCACGCAGGCTTCTTATTGTCATCCGCCAACCAAACTTTCTGCCGCACCCTGCTGTGCTGGCCTTCTGTTAGAATTCACTCCGCTACCGTTAAGGACCTGCGGTTATTTTGGTTTCGCTTTGCATGCCGAGCCTAAGCCCATTTATTGCTACTGATTTCGACTAGGACGTCAATAGCATGCGTTTGTTCTCTCCCCCACTCAGGCTGCTCCTGATGAGTTTTTGTTATGCCTATGTTTCTTTCCATAGCTAGCTGCGTTGTCTTTAACTTAAGCTGAACGCTTTTCGTTGCCCACCGCGTTCTTTCCCCATAGGTGGGTACCAGTAAGATACAGCTGTTGTATGCTTTCCTCTTCAGGGACGCGGGTAAAGTGCAATTCAAGATCTGAGAGAACCTGACATAAGCGCTCCGCTCCATTCTTATTCTTCTTCTTATTTCCCTCTCATTATCCGGATTAGCGGCCACTGCCTGCCCTAAGTAAACGTGTTCCCTCACCACTTCTTGCACCTCGCTACCAATTGTGAACTGCTCTTCGGTTGCGTGACTATTGAATATTACTCTGGTTTCCGGCGCGCTCACTTTTAAGCCTACCGTTCTACTCTGCCTGTCTCATTCATTCATCATGCTTTGAGCTTCATGATCTGAGTGACTTAGCAAAGCAATGTGATCAGCGAAGCGCATATTACATACGTATTCCGAATGCAGGCATCTGAAACCCTCGTTTAAACAAGCGGAGAAATCCACTGACAAGGTCCTGACAACCTTCTTTTTTTGGAATTTTATTGATGACTTTGTAAAGGATTAAGGTAGCGGCCTAGTTGTTATGGTTATCTTCCAGTATTTTCACAGAACACTCTTATACACACTCATTCCGCAATGGCTGCACGCCTGCTGAGGTTTCCTCCGCGACAAATGCTTTCTCATAATCAATGAATACTCTATATAGGGGTTGGTTGTATTCTGCGCAGTTATCTCTCACCTGATTGACAGTTTGCATATCGTCTCTTGTCGGGTGTTATTTAAAAAGCCTGCCTGATTCCTTGCTTGACTGAAGTCTAAAGTTGTCCTGATTCTATTAAAGATTACCTTAGTAAAGACCTTGTAGGCAACAGACAGTAAGCTGATCGGTCTGTAGTTTTTCAAGCCCTTGAGGTCTTACGATTTAATATTATGCTAGTGTTCTTTCAAACTTCTGGTACACTTGAGGTCGCAAGGCACTGCGTATACATAGGGCGGCTAGTTTTTATAACGCAATATTTCTACCGTCGTTGAACAGAAGTGCTGTTACCTGATGCTCGCAAGCTGCTTTCGCCCCTTTGCTTTGCTACTAAAGCTTTCTTTACATGCTGCTTTGTTACTGGCGCGGTATCTCTTTGCTGTGCGCGACTCTCGCTCTCATTAACATCCTGATTACATTAGCTGCTGTAGAGATTTGTTTACAACTCTTCGTGTGCACAAACTATCTTATCCATGTTGCTAAAGGCATTCCTCTTTTTGCGTCTCAACGCATACATATCGTTTGTACCTACGCCTAGCTTTGTCTTCACCGCTTTTCGGCTAGCTCCGTTCTTTAAAGCATGCTAGATTTTCTTCATATTAAACCTCTTTATGCAGGGTATCACTCGCTTATCTATTGCCTTTCAAAGCTCTGCCCGTTCTATTCTGTCTGTAGGTTTAGACGCATCATTAAAAAGAACTGTATTGCAGTGAGGTATTTGTCTGGGCTAGTCGGTACATTTTGCAAAATGAAGGCACAGCGCATGAAAGACGGGACAAAGGCAGAGACAAACACAACGCTCTGTTTGTCTCTGCCTTTGTCCCATCCGTCGTGCGCTTCGTCGGAAAGAACAACATACGCACCCGAAAATTAGGCGTCTGTTCTCCCTTAAGCGATACGCCACAACGCCTCCAAGCGGGTGTTTCAAAGATGGGCACCATGACTGAGGTTGAGACTCAGGCTGCACTTCGTGACCTTCCGTAAGGCCCATTCGGAGCGCCAAGGAGTGCAATTAGCTCACAATTTGTCAGACAGGTTGCCACTTGACACAGTATGGAGATGATGGCGTCACAAGGCCACGGGACGTCACACGACCAATCAGGGAATTTTGTGACACAGAGATAGGAAATTTTTTGAGAGAGACGACGAAAACCATATAAGATTAATATATTTACAAACACTTACTAGTTGGATAGAAAAGGGAAAACTTGGGAAGACGAGCTGTGATGCTCAGAAATAAAATTTTAATTGGGCGGTCTGAGGTAATCCATTGAACGCTTTCTGATTGTTATTTTGAAGCAGAGCGCTGAAAGTCGCCGGTCTGGATAGAGTCGTATATCGGGTCGATCAGCATGATAAACATTCGTGGTAACAAGAGATTTTACTTAAGCTGACTCAGGCCACAAGAATTGCAAACTGGGTTGCCATCCCCAGAAAAAAGCCATGAAAGCGTTTTTCTTCACGTTTCAAATTTCGTAATGAAGCGTTTCGAAATGCAAATACTCACTTGGCCGCTTCGCTTAACTCCTGGCATTCGCCGTAATGGCTAAAAAAGCTGTAAGAGCGAATGTTCTCCGGCAGTAACTGCTGGTAGAGTGCTACCACTTCCTGCAAGGAAAAAGACGAGGATACATCATATCTAGACATGGTGGATTGGCAAAGTGAATGCATTTGCCATTTGCACCGGCTATACCTCTAAACAAAACATCAGCGAGGGAAAAGTGGTCGCCTATCCGTCTGCAGAAAATGTTCTTCAGGAAAGCCACAGTACCCTCCATGACACAGAAGTGCTTTAGGATACATATTTAGGTTTAAAACGTTGGTTGGGCGGTAACCACTAGGGTGTTTGCCGACGTATCATGTGTCACGACATGCTGGGCGATGTGAAGACTTGGCCCCGTTTCATGTTTGTATGACTCGCTCAGGAGGCTCGGGATAGACGAAATGATTGAGAGCCTTGCTGCATGCTTCCAGTGATCGTAACTGTATGCAGTAACCTGCGCATCACCTGAACGTTTACATCCTATTGTTGTGTAGCGCCTATGTTCGTAGGTGGCACATTTTAAAAGCTTTTTCTAAGCTTCTAGCGTGGTTTTCAGGAAGTGAAGGATAGTGGCTACATTTGAAAACCATGCTGAATAAAATGGCGAGCCTATTGTGTGTCTATCCGTAGTAATCGCTTTTCGAAAGCAAAAATACGGATGAACGTCGCCAAAGTACACAATGCGCCTGAGAAGTGCTGTCGGTATCTGCAACTTCGTTGTTATTGCATGTACTGTAATATTTTACTTAAAGGCGTTTCTCTTTTTACGTTGCGGAATCAATGTCAAAGAGGGTAAAAAATTCGTCATAAATGTGTTTTCTTTCCCAAAAGAGGCTTCAGTCCCGTGAGAATGTGGGAGTGCACCACGTGCGTAAATTCTCCATTACTTTCAGTCACTATTTTCATTTCTTTGAAGCAGGGGGTTTACATATTGTTGTGTCCCCTTATTGCTTTTGTGTGTGTGCGCCCCCGCATCGTCCTCCTAACGACCACTCGCATCCTCCTCCTAACGACCACTTGCCCTTCGTCGCACGCTGTCGCCAGATGCCCCCCCCCCCCCCCATGGTGCGCCCCCGCATCCTCCTCCTGTTTTGGGAAGCCACTCCCTCCCGTGGACGCTTCTCCGCTCCCTCCTTTCTTCGGGCGGCCAGTTCGGCTCCTGCCTCGGTCGACGCTGGTCGCACCCTCATCGGCTTTAAATAAACGAAGTCTTAAAGTACCGTGTGCGTCTTTCGCTGCATTCAACACAACAAACGGACACGACAGTGGCGACGAGAAAGTGGATTCGACCCGCGCTACGCAACGCTATTGACAAGCCATGGCTACGCGAGGGTTTCCCAATCAGATACCAGAGTTCAACGGCTCATCGTGGTCATCGTGGGTTGGACGCCTTCAGTTCTACTTTGAAGCTAACAACATCACAGACCCAGCCTTGAAGAGGGCCAACCTGCTGACGCTGTGCGGGGAGCAGACCTACGATACTGTCTGCGCCCTTATTCAGCCAAGCACACCAGCGGCAGTGTCTTACGACGACATCGTAAAAGCGCTGCAAAAGCACTACGACCCAAGGCCATCTGAGGTCTACAGCCGGGCTCGCTTCCAACGACGAGATCAACTGGGAGGAGAAACTGTGAGCGCCTACGTAGCCGCGCTCAAGAAGCTCGCTGCCGACTGCAATTTTGGAACGCTGTCGACAACAGCTACCGGGCAGGAGGGAGACGCAGCTTCTTCTGCTAACACCACCATGCTTCCCTTGGACGTGATGTTACGCGACAGATTTGTGTGCGGACTGAGTGACGAGTCACTGCAGCAGCGCCTGTTCGCTGAGAAGGACCTCACATTCAGCAAAGCTTACGACATCGCCGTTCGAGCGGAGAGCGCCGGTCACCAGCAGAGAGGGATTCGCCGGAACACCGAGCCGGTACACCAGACAAGCAACCAGGTGCGCAAGCCTTCTGTTGTTGTAAAATCGGTCAAAAAGGCACAACGCTGCTGGCGGTGTGACGACCAACACAACCCCCAGGGATGTCGATTCCAGTCAGCCACGTGTAATTTTTGCCACAAGCGAGGGCATATCGAAAGAGCATGCATTACGAAACGGAGACTTGCCAAGATAAAGTCACCTTCCCAGCCTAATCACAGCGTCAACGCCTCAGAGAATACGCCGCTATCTGATCTCCATGGAACAACATCAGCAACACCATCTGTGTTGTACGACCTGAACACCATGAATCTCGGCACGCGACCGAAGATTTTTACAGAAGTAAGCGTACATCACCAGCTGATTAAGTTCGAGGTGGACTCCGGCGCAGCCTGTACTCTGATCAGTGAGGACACGTTCCGAACTTCATGGCCATCTGACGCACCCGCCCTGCAACAAGACGACACGCACCTGCGAACGTGGTCAGGACAGAATCTGCCACTATTGGGCTCTGCCAACGTGCAGGTTAACTACAACGGCCAGACCCATACGCGACCTCTGCTTGTTGTGAAGGGCACAGGATCAAGCCTTCTAGGGAGAAACTGGTTTTCTCCACTAGGCGTGATGATATGCGGCATACACCAGACGCCGAGCCAGAACATGGTTGAGCAACTGCAAGAGAAATACGAAAGAGTATTCTCGGAAGAGATTCCAGGAAACGAAGGGCCCCCGGTCACACTGGAGTTGTTGGACAACGCGCAACCCAAATTTCTGAAGGCCAGGCCGGTGCCGTTTGCTCTCCGAGATTCAGTTGAAAAAGAGTTGGACAAACTGGAGCAGCAAGGTGTCATCGAGCCGACGCAGCATTCAGAATGGGCCACACCACTTGTCGTAGTTCGCAAGAAGAACGGAACCATACGCCTCTGCGGAGACTACCGGAGCACCGTCAATCTTGCGACTAAAGCGTCCTCTTACCCGCTACCGACACCTGAAGAAGTATTCAGTGTACTACGTGGCGCAAGAGTCTTCAGCACATTGGACCTCACCCAGGCGTATCAGCAGCTGAAGGTGAGCGAGTCAACTGCTGAATTATTGGCAATTAACACACTGAAAGGCTTGTACAAAGTCAAGCGACTGCCTTTTGGCGTAGCTGCAGCCCCGGCCATATTTCAAAAATTCATGGAGACAGTGCTTCAGGGCATCCCAGGAGTTTGTGTCTACCTTGACGATGTCATCATCAGTGGCACTTCCACTGAAGAGCATGCAGTGCGCCTAGAGCTCGTTCTCGAAAGGCTAGCAAACGCTAATTTGTGCATAAGCAAATCGAAGTGCTGTTTTGCGGTGCCAGAGGTGCAATTTCTGGGACACCGAATTGATGCGGAAGGCATTCACCCTACCGAGGACAGAGTGCGAGCGATCACAGAAGCACGAGCTCCAACAAACAAGCAGGAGCTACAGGCTTTTCTCGGACTCTTGACGTTCTACGACCGGTTCTTGGAACAAAGAGCTACCGTGGCCAACGACTTATACCAACTCCTTCGGAAAGATGTGACATGGACATGGTCGCCACACCATCAGCAGTCATTCGATGCCCTGAAAGACCTGATTCGAAGATGTACAGTCCTCCGCCACTACGACGAAAGGAAGCCTCTGCTTTTGGCTTGCGACGCATCACCGTACGGAGTCGGCGCGGTTCTATCGCAAACTGACGAGCAAGGAAGGGAAGCTCCCATCGCCTTCGCCTCACGTACGTTGTCGCAAGCAGAACGCAACTACGCGCAACTTGACAAAGAAGGGCTAGCCATCGTCTACGCGGCGACACATTTTCACCAGTACATTGCCGGCCGGAAGGTGACCTTTATAACCGATCACCGACCGCTATTGGGCATTCTGGGACCACAAAGGCCAATGCCACCAACTTTGTCTCCGCGAATGACACGTTGGTGCATCAAACTCTCAGCGTACGACTACGCTCTGGTCTACCGCAATGGGAGTAAACATCAAAACGCCGATGCGCTAAGCCGTCTGCCACTAGACGCAACTGTTGACGAACCATTTCCACCAGGAGACGTTCTGATGTTCGAAGCACTGCCAGAACCTCCGCTTACAGCAGGCACAGTTGCAGCATCTACGCAGAAGTGCGCAGCTCTCCGGCTAGTTTACACAGCTGTTCAACAAGGCAACGTGCATAAACTCAAAGGGGACAACTTCGACGCTTACCGCAGGCGAGCTACAGAGTTGAGCACCCATCGCGGCTGCATCATATTTGGGTCCCGAGTTGTGATGCCGAGAGAACTACGCGCACAAGCTATGTCTCTCATCCACGCCGGACATCGGGGCCTCGTTGCAATGAAAAAGTGTGCCAGAAGCTACATGTGGTGGCCTGGCATTGACAACGACATCGAAACAGTGGTGCGAGAATGCAAGCCTTGCCAGAGCAGCCGGAGCGCCCCGCCGAAAGCTCCTGTCCCAGAATGGGAAAAGCCAGACACACCATGGCACACACTGCACATTGATTTTGCAGGACCAATTGAGGGCTGCACTTTCCTTGTGGTCGTAGATGCCTACACAAAGTGGCTTGAGATAAGGCAAATGGGACAGACGACTTCGGCAGCAGTCATTGACAACCTCCGATCACTATTTGCAACGTTCGGCCTGCCGCGCAAGGTAGTGTCGGACAACGGAACACCGTTTGTGTCTGCGGAGATCCTCAAGTTTTATCGCGACAACGGGATCTCATCAGTTACATCGGCCCCCTACCACCCAGCGACAAACGGACAAGCCGAGCGCTACGTAGCCGAGCTAAAACGCGCCCTTGAAAGAGATCAGACAGGCTCGCTGCAGCGCCGCCTTGCGCGCTTTCTCTTCAAGCAGCACACGACGGTTCAGAGCACAACAGGCGAGACCCCCTCGAAAATGATGTTCGAGCGTGAAATGCGAACCCAGCTCACAGCCATCCTCCCCGAGCCAAAAGCAGAGACGTTCCGGGAAGAAAAAGCAATTCCGCGCTGCGGCACGCTTAATGAGGGGCAGCGCGTCCTCGCCCGACAGTTTCTGAAAAAGCCACGCTGGGAGGAAGCTACAATTGTCAGACGCATAGGCCTGCGCTCTTGGCTCGTCAACATACATGGCACAGTAGCACGCCGACATCTCAACCAGCTGCGTAGATTTACGACGCCGTCTGAGAGCTGTCCGCCAGCGGAGAGAACACGTGCACCATCTTCCCACATAGCCTGGCACCTCTTCCCGGAAGAAGAGACTTCGCCCAGGACAGACCTAGGAGACACAGCGAACAACAGCCAGCCTACAAGTGTTTCTCCCCCGAGCGCACAAAGCCAGCGCGCCTCCACGCGTGAGCGCCGACCCCCTGCACGATACCAGGCAACTTTCTAAGGGGGAAGGAAGTGTTGTGTCCCCTTATTGCTTTTGTGTGTGTGCGCCCCCGCATCGTCCTCCTAACGACCACTCGCATCCTCCTCCTAACGACCACTTGCCCTTCGTCGCACGCTGTCGCCAGATGCCCCCCCCCCATGGTGCGCCCCCGCATCCTCCTCCTGTTTTGGGAAGCCACTCCCTCCCGTGGACGCTTCTCCGCTCCCTCCTTTCTTCGGGCGGCCAGTTCGGCTCCTGCCTCGGTCGACGCTGGTCGCACCCTCATCGGCTTTAAATAAACGAAGTCTTAAAGTACCGTGTGCGTCTTTCGCTGCATTCAACACAGCGACCGGACACGACACATATTTACGCACAAATTTTCACTTCTGGATAGCACAACTTATTGCGTGTCTGAAATGAACAATTGGGGGGCATCTTTAAAATGCTGCAGGAAGTTTGGTATTTTAACGCGTATTGCTCAGGCGACACAGAAGTAAACATGTCAAGTTATATTCTAGATAACTTTCTTTTCCAACCGCGTTACAACACTTTCTGTAAAGTGAACGCTTGAGACAATAGAGTGCATATGTGTAGATAAATTCCAGTTCATGCAAATATTTGCCGTGACTTCAAAACTTTAGCGTCGCTTGAAAGAGCCGTGTCAACAGCACTGTTGTACCACTCCGAACCGAAACAGTTCTGCACCCTACAACATGTCGTGGGCATATCCTAAACTGTCGATGGCGCTGCGTTTTCTCAGCATATATGTGAGAATTAGGGGCACATATGAAATTCAATGAAGAAAGTCCGTTGCGAAATTTGAAAGTGTGATTTGGTAATACGGAGGCACAGCAGACCATAATGCTTTTTTAGGTGACACTCCAGAGCCTGCCAACTGTCGAACGCAGCGTCGTACCAGATGCAGTTGAGTCTTTGTACTATCAGGCACTTTGCACTACCCCGGTTAAGCCCCACTCACTCAGACACACCAAACGTGCGGAAAGAATGTGCATGAACCGCTTTGCGAAGTCTTGTGCAACTGCTTTGCAGGATGCCTCAAGGTGAGTTTTCCTTTGGCGGTTTGCATTGTCTTTGTTCGCTGGCTGTTTTACTGTCAGCTTTCGCTGGTCTGGCACTCCAGTATGTAATGTACTTCGTGCCTTGGGCGCTGCTCGCTCAGCTCAGCTGTGAATGCGACGAGATTATTTGTGTAGCCGCCACTACTCCTAGTTAAATCTGCCGGCAAGTTCACTTAGTGTATGCGGTTTCGGAATGGCAGCGTTGAGCTGTAGACCACCGTTTAAAACACCAGTCTAGTTGTCAGAGTAGAAAGGAAGTCGCGAAATGCAACGAATCCGAAAACTAAAAAAGAATTCTCCACTGGGTGCGCGGCGACGCTTCGCCCTTTCCACGCGCTCTTCGTCAGCCCTCAAGCACCATGGTACGGCGCACATGTGGCCTTGGCAACGAATGCATTTCGCAGATAGCCGTCCCGTCTTTCTATTGCAGAGGTTTCAGTTACGGGGTGTAACGTCCCAAAGCGACTCAGGCTATGAGCTACGCCGTAGTGAAGGGCTCCAGAAGTTTCGACCTCCTGGTGTTCTTTAACGTGCACTGACATCGCACAGTACACAGGTCTGTGGAAATTCGCCTGCATCGAAATTCGGCCGCTGCGGCCGAGATCGAACCCCCGTCTTTCGGACCAGCAGCCGAGCGCCGTAACCACTGAGCCACCGCGGCGGGGCCTATTGCAAAGGGTGATCCAAACTAATGATTGAATATCTCCTAAAATTAGGCGCCTTGAGTTGGGTGAAATCTCTTTTGCAAATAAGTAATGCGCCGAGGGGAACAAAAAAATGACACGATACCTGTCACCATCAGGCAGATAGCTGAATAAAATATGTAATGAACATCTTGTCTCAGCGGCTATTTAAACATTTACGTTAGAAAAAAAGGCGTTCTCATTTCTACACTGCACAATTTGGTGGAATTCTTCTAGAATGCGCGTATTCCGAGACATTCACCCCCAATGTTTCCACTAATTTCGCACAATTACGCATGGTAGGTGGTTGTCAATGTTCGTAGGGTTAAAGCAGCACATCCTCAAGAAGGCTATAGCACAAAATTACCATTCAAAGTTTTTACTGTGAACTCTTAATGACAAGCGCTCTGTCACGCGGTTATCCTTTCGCGCAAGCTCGAGCTGAGGATTCGTTTCGTGTGTCAGCGTCATCTAGGTTTCCAGGTCGGCCTCTTTCTCGGCGCTCACATATACACACACGCACACGGAGAGGAAAAAATCACTTGCACACGTTTAACTATTTAAACGTCACGATGGGTGTCTAGCTCGCTTCAGCCGTTGTCTTCAATTAAACCAAGATTCTGAGCAGAAATAAAGCTTTTATCCGCAACGTTCCTGCTGGCCTCGGTCTTACAGACGGGAAAGGTTCAACAGAATGGCAGAACATGTAAAAGAATGCTAGCTCAAACATTAAGTGACACGGAAATGCCAAAAGAAGGAGAACAGGCAACTTCTTGGCGTTATGGTATTTTTCGCCTACGTCTTGTGAATTCTGCATACGTTTACACCTCAAAAAACAATTGCGCAATAATATAATAGTTTGTCAGTTTTGCGCCGGGATCTCCTTTACAGCCAAACGACACGAATGCTATATTTATTTATTTATTTATTTATTTATTTATTTATTTATTTATTACATACTGTTGGCCTCTCTTTGAGGCCGTAACAGGATTGGGTGCACATATGCATGAAAAAGTACACAATAAAAGACTGCAGAGAAGGAACTTTTCACTCTCATAGAAAGAAACATGGTAAATGACACATGGTGACAATGTTAACCGTTTTGAAAGTGGTTTGCTACCTTCGACACGAATGCTTCAGGAGTGAGCTGGCTTACAATTTCAGATGGCAACATATTCCATTCACGGATTACATGCGGGAAGTATGAAAATTTGAATGCATCACTGTGGTATCTATATTCAGATAGATGTTTTTCATGTTTTGTTCTTGTGACACGTGTATTAGGCGTAAGCAGGTATCTAGTTTTATCAAGTTTTGTGTCGTTATTCAAGAGGAGGAACAAGAACTTAAGCCGCAACAGTCTAGCTCGTGTGTGAATTGTAGATAGGCCGGCTTTTTGTAAAAGCAGTGAGGGAGAGTCATGGCGACTGTATTTGTTATAAATGAAGCGGACAGCTTTTCGCTGAACACTTTCTAATCTATCAATATATTGTTTAGTGTAGGGCAACCAGGCAATAATACTGTATTCTATAACTGAGCGGACAAGTGAAATGTAGGCTAACAGTTTTGTTTCAGGTGAAGCAAGTCGAAGGGAACGTCTTACGGTATAAAGCGCGGAATGTGCCTTTGTGGCAATGTGTGTCACGTGCTTGTTCCAACGTAGATCGGAGCTAATAATCACACCAAGATACTTGAATTGCTCTACTTTTGTAAGGGACTTCTGTTCAATTCCATAAGTGAAGTTTAATGGTTGTTTCTTTCTTGTGACGGTCATGCAGACGGTTTTCTCCAGGTTGAGGGCCATCTGCCAGTTGTCGCACCATTCCGATATGTACAGCAGGGATTTGTTAAGCAGTATTTGGTCGGCAGAGCTATTGATTTCTTTGTACATCACACAATCATCCGCAAACATACGTACTGTTGCATCAATATTCTTGCACAGATCATTAATAAAGAGAAGGAAAAGAATTGGGGCGAGCACTGACCCTTGTGGTACGCCAGATAATACTGCTGCTAAATCCGACTGGCTGTTTTCAAAACAGACAAACTGATGTCGATCAGTTAAGTAGGCTTTTATCCAATTAGTTATTGAGCCGTTTCCAAAAAAGTGAACTAGCTTGTAGTGAAGTTTAGAATGAGATACCCGGTCGAATGCTTTTGAAAAATCAAGGAATACCATATCTATTTGCCCCCCTTTGTCTATTGTCATAGCTAGGTCGTGGACAGTTTCTACTAATTGCGTTGTCGTGGACAAACCTTTTCGGAAGCCATGTTGATTGGGAATAAGTAAATTGTGGTTTTCTACAAACGTTGTAATGTGCTTCAAAATTAAATGTTCTAAGATTTTACAAGCCGTACATGTAAGGGAAATAGGGCGATAGTTGGAAGCATTTGCTGGGTCTCCTGATTTATACACCGGAATTACCTTGGCTATTTTCCACATTTCTGGGAGTTCTGCATTTTCTATTGATTTCTTGTATAAAATAAGCAAATACTTGGAAATCCATTCAGCGTAACGTTTCAGAAATGCGTTCGGTATATTGTCTGGGCCTGCCGATTTTTTCGTGTCAAGACTGAGAAGTAGGGCAAATATTCCTTCTTCAGTTAGTGTTATTTCCTCTAGTGTATTGCTGCTGTCGTTAATATGGGATTCTATCGTATGGGTGGTGCCATCATCCAGCGTAAACACAGATTTAAAGTAATTGTTAAAGGAAGTGGCTGTGATTGGTGCAACATTCGGATCAGGTATACTCTTTCTAGTCCTTGAGTTCAAGTACCGCCAGAATTTATGAGGAGCCGTCTTAATAAAGTTAGAAAGAGTGACGTTCATATACTTCTGCTTGGCCGCTTTCACAGCTTGTTTGAGTGCTCGTGAATGGATGCCGATTTTCGTAGCGTAACTTGACAAGTACAGTCTGCGTTTCAGCTTTCTTAGGCGTGCAATTTTGCGCTTCAGATGTATGATCCCTCTGGTTATCCATGGGTTTGTTCGGTGCACTGGCTTGGCTTTCTGTGGGATATACTTAGATACGCAATCTTGTACAATAGTTACGAAAGTCAGCCATAACTGGTTGACAGACATTGAGGGATCTTGGGAACTAACGCAGAAGTTTGAGTATGACAGTTCCAATTGATCAAGAATGCTGACATCATCCGCGGCTGACCAGTCATGAATCCATGTTTTTTGCCTTTCAAAAGAAGTCGATATGCTTAACGGGAGGACACATAATGTAGCCTTGTGATCTGATAGACCATCTACTACCTCGCTTGAATAGTTTGCAAATTGAACTATATCGCTAATAAACATAAGATCAAGAGTGCTAGTACTTTCTTTTGTAACGCGCGTTGGGTCGCGGATTACTTGCATGAGACCGAAGTTAAAAGAGATGTCAAGCAGTGCATTTGAGCTAGGTATGTCTGCATTACCGTGATGGAGTGTTTCCCAATTGATACCGGGAAGGTTAAAATCGCCTGTAAGGATAACTTTTTTTGACTCGTTTAAGTGGTGTTCCATGTAGTCTGTGATGCAGGCATAACGTTTCGTCGGTATCATCAGGCGGGCGGTACATCGTGCCTAGATAAACCAAGTACTGACCCACAGTGACTTTGCACCAAAGCGCTTCAACGCCATCGATAGCTGGCATGGTCGCTGCGTGTATGCTATCTTTGACCAAGATTGCCACTCCACCGCCACGTGTACACCGGTCTTTACGCATGACAGCATAGCCAGGCGGGAAAATATCCGCATCTGATATACTGGGAGAGAGCCAGGTTTCTGTTATGGTGATAACGTCAGGGTTATGTTCGATTAAAAAGGCTTCAAGCTCAGATGCTTTATTCACGACGCTTCTGGCATTTATGTTGGCTATTGTTAGAAAGTAGGGCGTAACGTGTTTGCTTAGTTTTTTTTCCTTCGTGGTTGTTTTTTTACTACGGTTACTTTCGTTTCCGTATCACAGTTCCAGGTATAGAGCACATCGTTAACTTTAATCTTGTCATAGACCAACGAAACTTTGTCACCTTTATCCTTGTTTGGCTTGCAGCTGTCCCAAAGCTTTTTTCGGATGCTACGAAGACGCGGCGAAAAATCTTCGCTTACTGATATCTCGGAATCCTTCAATTTGTGACAGTTTTGGAAGATTTTCGATTTGTCTCGAAAATCACATAACTTGAGAATGACAGGTCTGGTTTTGTTGGCCTTAGCTACGCCTAGGCGATGAATTCTTTCAACTCCCGATATTGTGACACCAAGAGTGGTAGCTATGACGCCGTCGACAACTTCTACCTCTAGGTCCTCTTTAGTTTCTTCTTTTGATTCTTTTATCCCATAGACAATTACGTTGGACCTTCTGCTCCTGTTGTCTAAGTCATCAACTTGAAGTAGTAATTTGTTCATAGTGCTTTCTAGACACGCAACTCTGTCTTCGACGCCAGTCATTCTCGATTCTAGAAGGGATAACGTGTCGAGTTTAGTGTGGATCGCTTCTAATGATTCGTTAGTGGCCTTGTTTTCGTTTTGATCTCGCTGACATCAGCAGCAATCTTTCGCACTTCACTCAACACTTCTTGCAAACTAGGGCCTGGATTAGATTCCACGTCGCCGGCTAACAACAGCAGGCACTTTAAAGAGGTGAAATATTCAAAAATGGCAGAACACATTTGCCGTGGGCATGGCAGCACCAACAGGAAGATGTCATTACTTCGAAAACATTTACCGAAACGCTTTCTCACCTGGACGAAGAAAACGAGAGGGTTACTGGTCATCATCCTAGCAGTGCCGCCATGCCCAATGCCGGTGTAGGGCGTGTCGCCGTATCTATAGGCAGGTGATATCGATGCCGTTGTGGTTCCCGGTGCGCTTCCGGAAAGAGCGTAGCCGAGAAATTCAGGCTGGTCGAGCATCCCGTTGCAGGCAGCTTGGTCCCACGGTTCGCTGAAACACTCATCGGCCCGCAGAATGGATGGTGTCAGTGCTGTCTCAGGGATCCGGACGCCGTAGACATAGTCGTCGACGTACAGCACAAGACGAAGAGCCTGGACGAAGAAAACGAGAGGGTTACTGGTCATCATCCTAGCAGTGCCGCCATGCCCAATGCCGGTGTAGGGCGTGTCGCCGTATCTATAGGCAGGTGATATCGATGCCGTTGTGGTTCCCGGTGCGCTTCCGGAAAGAGCGTAGCCGAGAAATTCAGGCTGGTCGAGCATCCCGTTGCAGGCAGCTTGGTCCCACGGTTCGCTGAAACACTCATCGGCCCGCAGAATGGATGGTGTCAGTGCTGTCTCAGGGATCCGGACGCCGTAGACATAGTCGTCGACGTACAGCACAAGACGAAGAGCCTGGACGAAGAAAACGAGAGGGTTACTGGTCATCATCCTAGCAGTGCCGCCATGCCCAATCATATAGGCATTTGTAATGTTCAGGACGGAGTAATGGGAAGAATTTGGGGTGACTTGTGACCTGCTGAAGACGTTATCATAGCGATAAGGATGATGACACCATATTTCTGTAAACCCTGGACACCGACAAATATTCAGGCCATTGCCGAGGCAGTTTGCGAAAACCAGCCTGTACACGTGGCGAATTAAATAACAAGGTTGCTGAGATGCTATTAGAAATGACCTCAAGAAAGGCCCTCTAGGAAAGGTAGCGTAAGATGTCAGTGTTTATTAAGCATGGAATGCTGTTGTCGGCAGTGTGGTGACGTCACGCCGAGACCGAGAGCCATCATCCGGGCACTGAAATCCACTCATACGGATACTGAATTCCACTCATCCGGGCTCTGAAACGAGAACATCCGGGCACCGTACGAGACTTGACGAGATTTAACGAGACTCTCTAAGCCCTCCTACGGGACCGGCATACAAGCGCCGGTTGCTCTCCAAACGAGTCACAAAAACTAACTGCTGCCAGTGTCTTCTCAATGTTTATCAAGATATCAGTCGAGCTGTGAATTTGATAATGCACGGAATTATAATTTCCGATTTCTAATAACGCGCGCAAAAAGCACATACATGCTACAATACACTTCGTTGTCATACGTGATCTTTTAGGGGCTTTGAGAGAAGGCCGCTTAGAGAAAGAGGGGAGCTCCAGGGCGAGAAGGGCTTTCGGCTGAGAAACTGCTTTCGCGCGCTCCCCAAGGATGGCGCTGCGGTCCTACACTCACGCATATAAAAGACCGGCCGCAGGGCCTTCATGCCCTTTCCCCCTTTGGCAGGCAGATGTATACACGCTCGCGGAGTATTCGAACGCGCTGCATATACATTCTTGTCAGGCCTGCGCCTCGTCGTGTCCGCGTACGCTTCTGCATCGTCCTGGATTTCAATGCTGCCACCGTCACAGCTGCTTAAGCCGAGCAATGGAGCCTGTGTTAGGCCCGTTAACATTTCATGCTTACTCTACTCTCGGTTACGGGAGAGGCATTTTTTTTCAGTCCGTCATTTTCTTTTTTACAAAATCCTCATTTTTCTTCGAATAATGTAGTTTGCGAAGTCATCTATGGATAGGGTACACATGATATTATGAGCCGTGTATACAAGGATGGAAGCTTCTTTAGCCTTTGCATCGAAGACATCCTTTAATAAATCGCGTTCCTTGGTTTTCAATAGTGGTTTTTTTCCCCTCTAGCAGCTTTTGAGGCTTTATTTGCTTCCTGTTTTTTTTCCATCGAAAGTTTCAATTAGTAATACCTTTGAAATATGTGTGCTTTACTTAGTGTATAACTTAATGCAGAATATCTTATTTCTACATTTGCCCTGGCTGCAGGTCAATGCATAGACACTAGCAGGAGGAGCATTACAACAAAATAGACAGAAATGTGAAAAGTTGTGCAACAAAGGCACCAACATCGGGACATCAAAATCAACTGCAGCTATCTTAGCAAGGCAAAGTGCATGTACTGACATTACAATAAAAACTAAGAGCACTTGCTTGAAAAAAAAAGCTCTTTGGAAGCAGCTAGATGCAACGATGAGCGGTGGAAATTCATTCAATTCGTTCATAGTGTAAAAGAGAAAACTGTTCTTATAGAACAAAAGAACCTCTTGTGGGCTAGTTGGTTCTCCAAAGATGATCTCACAAAAGTTGGATTTTGCGAAACGTGGAGCCAGTGTGTGCTGTTTAGCAAACCTCGTTAGCCTTGTAGGAGTTTGCTGAATGCAATTTGGAATGTTTAATCAAATTTTTCCTGAACAAAATTATAAAGGGCAGAAGTAAGCTTATAGTGTATTTGTATCATTCAAATCTGGTGTTCTTTCATGAAAATAGATAAAGAATCCAGTTTCATTTATTTCTCATAAAAGCTATACCATCATTAGAGAATAGGTTTTAGTTTTTTGTTGCCATTCTTGGCATAGTGATCACACAGTTCAGGCACATGTTGCAGCTTAGACCGTATAATCGCTTTGATTGGTGAAAGCATTGTACCCAAGGGCTCACTTTTAAGTGGTTCTAACAGACGGCATAACGTTCGAAACGCAGCAGCAAAAATATCTGAGACACGCGCAGACGTAGAAAGATTACTCGTAAGGGTTACTCCTAGCTACTCAGTTATCAGCCTGAGAAATCTCACTGCTGCCAATGTAGGAAGCAAATATGTTAGGACGTTTCTCTCGTGCGACGCGTATGAGAACAGTTTTTTCCCTGTTTAATTCTATGCCTCACTCTTCACCCCAGCCAGCAAGTGATGAAGAGCCGTCTGTTGAGAGGCGTTGTCTTCTGTGCTTGAGCTCTTCTTGAAAACAACATCATCATGTACAAATAATTTGATGAAACATCTAGTAATATATTTCCATTATGATTGATATATGAGATTTAACTTTCGTAGCATACTTTTAAGGAGAACTACAGTAGTAACAAAGCGTGTTAGATGAGAAAGTTTGCTCTCTAACTAATTGCTACAACTTCAAGAATAGTTTACTGGGAGTGTACTGGGAGACACTTTCTTAATCGCCTTTAAACTCCAAACACAAAACATCAGACTGGACAGAGAGGTTATGGATGCTCGAAAATTTATGAACCTTTCAGATTGTGCCTGCAAATAAACTTTTCCTCAAGCTATGCTGGCACCTAGAAAGTCTTCTTTGTTCAACGAAGGATTTTTGAAGGTAACCTGCACTAACGTGCTTGAAGAGCTTGCAACATTGACTAGGAGGAGGCTTCTCTTTCTATATAGTGATAGTCTACCGAAAGCCTGCCTAGGGCGCTCGAACAGTTTGGCGAGGGGTACAGCTACATCATTTACCAGTGGCGTAAAGCTGGAAACGCGACGTTGTCGTGCATGGATATTGTCGTATCCTTAAAAACAATGTTGAGACCAGCAAGGCTTCTGTGAATTGCATAAATGCACAACAGAGCGCACCGGCTGTGCGCTGTAGACAACTTCGTCGATTCTATGATACGCGTTTTTCATTAATTATCGTGTATGTCGCATGGTCTGAGCGAAAGCTTAAGAATAGCCATAAGGGATACAGACATGGCTGAGGAATAAATTAGGAAAATTATCTGGTACGCCAGTCTTTCTCGCACTAATATGAAAAACAACCGCCAGAGCACCTTTGCATGCTGTCTCACTTTCATGTGACTTAAGCAGAAGAGTGGGCGCTGAGCTAAATTTCAACCAGCACCTAATGCGCACTTAGGAAGAAAAGATTAAAATTCTCGGCGATGCTATTTGGGTCACTCTTTGCTTTGTGATCAACCTTTATTTTCAGCAGTTCTGTCTTAATTTGGCCCACAAATTTCAGAATTTTTACAGATCGTCTTTAATAGTCCCGGGCAGACTCATTCAAACTAGATTGACTAGAATCCATAACGTTTCCTTATAAATGATCCCTAAGAAAACTAAACTGTTCTGTTTTGGTCTTCCCTCATTTTTTAGCTGTTTTATTTTCAGCTTAGAATTAATGGCCTTCCTGATAATCCATTTGTTCTTTTGCTATGTAATCGAAACTCACGCTTACTGTCCTGTCTGCATCCAGTTATGCGGGCCTGGTTTGACCGCATGTAGGACTTTTATTTCTTTCATTGGTGGTTTCTTTGTCCGTTGAAACTTTCTCATTGCAGAACACAATTTTGCATGTTTTGGGCGTCCGTAATCCGATCCTGTATTTTGTGCAAGAACTTTAAGACCTCCGGTATCAAGTAAGATCTTGAAGTTTGTTTTGTTTACGTTATGTGTTGATGTTTTGTTGACGTTAGGCTGAGGGGACGATCTCTTCACTAACTAAATTCTTACTGATACTTATTACGCTTCTTCAACACTGCTGGTGTGCCTGTTATTGGGTATATTGCCACTACTTATATAACGTTTTGCTAATTATAATCTCATCAAAACACAGACCGTACATTCAAACCTAACACCTCTAGGTGCTTCAAGATCCCGGAATACGCACAAACTGTCAGTTGTATTCCGTATTAGTTTGCCTATTCGATCTCATCCAGCGCAGATTAGGAGCTCATCATTTGAGCTCACCCAGCGCGGTTTTAAGAATGTGAATACAGAAGCATGATATTCTCAAATCACTTGCTGCCAATACCCTGACCAGTTTCTTCGGTTATTCCAGATAACTATGCCATAGATTGTACTGGCTCTCCGCCTGCATGCTTCATGCCTACCTTCGTGTAGAATTTCGTGTGATGCATAGTGTACTCGAAACTTACTTAATTTTGGTTTCGGCAGTGTTGTGAAATGTCTCGGATATCTAGCAGCCGTAGATGGCTGTTGGACAAATTTCGCAGCATTTTTTTGGCGCCTTCGAGCGAGTAATGAAAGTTAGAAAACTGGGGGGTGCTATGCAGGGCATGCATATTGAAGAACTGGTGTTATGTAATTCAAATACAGAAGTTTTTTACACCAAACTGCGCTTCATTGAAATTAAGTTTTGGGGATTCAGGCGTTCTGCAAGCTTTGAATGCAGTATATTCAACTTGCCTCGCCCACGAGAGGTTAGATGTGAAATAAGTGCCGAGATACTTACGATACGAAACTTTATATGAGGAACTAAAGCAGTGTGAAAACACGAAATACAAGTGTTTTCTTCCCTATAAACTCAAGAATAGCAACAAAGACATCAGGACGTGGTCTTTTCCACTGTCCATCCCCACAGCCAGCAGGCGACGGCGCGCCTGCGATGGCATCGTCACGAAACTTAATAGTAGTCTCTCCACCATCCGGCATGGTGGCCTGGTAAATTTTAAAATGCTTAAATTTTAATCGGCAATTTAAATGAATGGATTCAAAAAATTTAAATGAATGGTTTAAATTTTAATCCAACCATTTTCTCGGCTACACACTGCAAGATGCATGAGTGCACTGAAAAAATACAGCTGATGCAAAAAAATTTATTGGTATTTAAAAACTAGGGGTGAACTTTCTAACTTCGCACGCTCAACCCACTACGAAGAAAGGAACACAAATAGACACAAACCTTCAACGTTAGCAGCATTTTCTTGAGGAAATCAAGATTTCCTAGTTGCTTTTTGGAGTATTTTATGTCGGGGAGATCGGTAATGATTCCCCAGTGGTGCACTTTGTTGTTCAAGAGTTTATTTTCAATCCAGGTTCTCTTACTCTCCAACTTCAATTGCTCAGGAATAGAAATATGTAACCTATAAAAAAATTCGCGATGAGTTTCAATCTGATATCCACGATATAGCCGGTAGACAAAAGAGTATAAACGACAAACACAAACGAAAAATGTGAAAACTCGAGTAATTTTTCTATTCGGCGAGAGCATGCATCCAACACTGATGAATTTTAATGATCAGCGTGATTTTTATGTGCTTCGTTGTCCTGAGTAAATATCAGCACTTTTGGCGGGCGATGTCCTGCGTGGCAAACGTTAAGAGAAAGAAAGACGGCAGAGTGGGTCGGAAAGCAAACACGGGTTAATGACCTCACAATAGAAGTCAAGTGGAATAAATGACCTTGGCCACGGGATGCAGTGCGAAGGAAAGAAACCGATGGTCTTTAAGAGTAACAGACTGGATTCCAAAAGAAGGGAAGCGTAGCAGGGGGTGACAGAAAGTTAGGTGGGTGGATGAGATCCAGAAGGTTGCGGGGATGGGGCGCCTGCAGCTTACAGAGGACAGGGTTGATTGGAGCGATGAGAGGCAACTCTAGGGCAAAACAGCAATATGTCAGGGTGTTGTGAATTATGTTAGCAATTATGTATGAACCAGTCAAAATGAGGCACATACGCGCCCTCTTGGAACATTGGACACCTCAACCGTGCCTTAAGCTAAGTGGCGGTAGTGACAGGTGTGCGATGCATACGTCGGCATTGAAAACGTTGTGCCAGAAACGCCGCGCTGAAGCCATAAGCCGTCGACGTTCGTTGTGTTCATTGGCGTTGGCGTTGTCAAGGTTTTATGCTCGGATGATTCTAAGGAAAGGAAAGCGAGCGTGCGCGGCAAGACACGCCAGCTGTGCACCGTGTGATGTCACTGCTCCTCGCGCATGCGCAGCACGGCTTGTGCAGGAGCCACGCCAAACTGCTCAACCTCGGCCAGTGTAGCTCACGCTAAAAAAGAAACTGACGTTGCGTTCTGGCTGTCTCGGCGTACTGTCGCATTTTTTCAAAGCATCTCGGTGTTGGAGTTTCTCTGCAGTCTAAACAAAAGCTACCAGCGCCAACTGCTGTGTGACACTGGTGCAGGTGCGGGGTATCGATCCATGTACGTTTCAACCGATGGCTAACACTATGCACATAACACCATGCCATCGGTGGGTGTGGCATAGTGCGTCTGGTCTTCTCAGCTTCCAACAAACTGCGCTCGTTGTGCAAAAAGTTAAAGGTGGTCAGCATAAACGGGTTGAATGCAATATAAAGCACGTGACATGATATGTGGAATGTAAAAGCAAAGTGATCTATGAACTCTGTCTTGCGGTGCCACTTACTTCGGGCAAGCTGCAAGAAGGCAATCCGTTGACACTGGCTGAGAGGCAGGGGAGGCTATGGACAAAGCTGGTGCACAGCTCCGGGGTAGCTGCGGTTGAGTGACGTCATGGTTTTCACCAGAGGTGGGCAACCTGATGTGCTTTCGACCGGACGAGGTCGACCTTACCTCAAAACGACTTCAACCTCACGCAGTGAGCTCAGGCTCAGGTGAGGTCGGCGCCAGCTCAAAATATTCATTTGAGGTCATAAGATCTGACCTCAACCTCAAAGCCAACTTCAGGTCGTCATTAGGTGAAGCCGAATTTTTGAGTTCGAGGTTTTTCGCAGTTTACCTCAACGAGCGCTCTTTCCGAAGCGCAGTTCAACCGCCCTGGCGTGGTACACAGTGATGTTTGGTGTTCAGCTACCCCGCTTGGAAAAATAGATACCGCAGTCCACTCCTTGCTTGAGGGACTTCGACGTAATATCTTTTAGTCTCTACACCCCCATCTAATCTTCGTGGCAGTGAGCCCCACCTCCCCCATTCGCGTATAGTCTGCCTGAGGCCGGGGGCTTGAGCGCGAAACAGGCAACTCACGCCCGCCCCGTAGCTTTGACCGTCTGATGCCGCAAACAAATATGTTCAAGCCAATAGGCGATGAAGACCTCGGCGATGGTTTGGTACAAACAGCCTGGTTAGTCATATTCATGCGTGGTACATGCTCTTACGTCACGGCTGCTGCTCTGAGTTCGAGTGAAAAAGTCTTACGAGTCAGTAAGGTACGTCGTTTGTTATTTGCCGAAAAACAGGGCAGCAAGTAAGTTTCTGCTCAAGAAAGCAAGAAAACCAAAAGCAGTCGTCCAGTTGTGTTCAGCCAGAGAGTGTTGCGCCTGACCCGGTGTCCACAACAGCAGGTAGGCTTGAACCACCTGAAGATAAGGTGGGGGTCGGACTTGCCCAGAAAAATCCTGCAGAAGCACAACACATGCGTCCTAGAGGGAGAGCTCTGAGGCCTACCCGTACGTGTTTTTCTGGACACGGGGAGCAATACGGTGGTGGTGCGAAGCGCCCTAGTTCCTGACTCAGCTCTCGCCGGCTCGAGATCTACGGCGTTCCTCGTTGATGGCAGTAGTGTGGAAGTTGCCGACGCAGAAGTCTATATCGCTTCCCCTTATTTCACTGGCACGGCCCTGGTGAAGTGCATGGAGACACCATTGTACGATGTCATATGAAAATATATCAGAGGCCTGTGAGCCGTCAAATCAATATATTATTTGAAAGAAATTGAAGGGCATTGCTAAATAAGTTCTAGCATAGTCAATGACGAGGTTGCCAGTAAAAATGGCGAGGGCCCGAAAGTGGTATCGATTGGAAAGGAAGCCTCTGGACGAGGTACGGAAATATACTGCTTTAAGCGTCGGTCTCATGCAGGTCACCAAGGAGGTGTTAGAAAAAGAGCAAAGAGAGGATGGTTTATTGAAGGCCTGTTGGGGGAAGTAGAAAAAGTGTTCCATGGTAAGCACGGCAGTTCGCACTAGTATTCTGCCGAAAAGGGTTTGCTGTATCGCCTCTATCATCTCGCCTCTGGCGGAGAGGATCGACAGGTACTACTTACAAAATCTTGCAGATCGCAGGTGTTCAGGCTTGCCCACGATAGCCCGTTGACGGGGCATCAGGGCAGTAAGAAGGCTACAGATCGAGTTCTGAAAGAATTGTACTGGCCAGGAGTGCAGGAGGAGATTAAAAGGCATGTAAGTTCGTGCGACACCTGCCAAAGGACGTACCCGAAAGGCACAGTAGGTACGGCTCCTCTGGGGCCCATGCCTTTTATCGACACTCCTTTTGATCGGATGGCTGTCGATATTATCGGTCCGCTGTTGCCCACATCGCTGAATGCGAATAGGTATATTCTCACTCTCGTCGATTTTTCCACGCGGTATCCCGATGCTGTGGCTCTGCCAAAGATACATTCAGCAACCGTGGCAGAAGGTTTGGTGGAGATGTTTTCAAGAATAGGTTTTCCGAGAGAGATCCTCTGTTACCAGGGCTCCTGTTTCACTTCGCAAATGATAAAAGAGCTCAATGATCTCTTGGTGGTGAAACATCTCAGCATGACCCCTTACCGTACAATGTGCAATGAGATGGTGGAGAAAATTAATGGCACACTCAGGAGATGCTGCAGAAGCTCGATCAGGATCAGCCCAAAACATGGGACCATTATATCGCTCCGCTTCTGTTCGCATACAGAGAGGTGCCGCAGGCGAGTCTGGGGTTTTCTCCGTTTGAGTTGATACTTGGACGACATGTGCGAGGAACGCTCGCAGTCCTCAGAGAGCTTTGGACCAGGGAAGAGCTGGAAGAAGACACGAACACGACATATGTGTACGTTCTTGATATAAGAGAACGTCTCGAGCAAACTGTGAATGCCGCACATCAAAATTTGTTGCGTGCCCAAAAATCTCAGAAGGGATATTATGACAGCAATACCAAGAAGCGGTATTTAAGGGTTGGAGGTCGTGCCCTCAACCTTTAGCCGTGTAGCCACAATGAACTCTTGATGCAGTGGAAAGGTCCATTCATGGTTTCTGGCGAAAAGAATGAAGTGGATTAGTGGGTCTATTTGGGCCACACTCAGAAGCTATTTCACATCAATATGCTCAAACGGTACGAAGAGCGTGCGTCCCAAGGGACCGTGCAGGCGTCATCTTTCGTCGTAATCGAAGAAGGTGACTGAGAACTGCTACCTACCTTTAGCACGGACCTCCGTAAAGGAATTGAAGCCGTGCAGATCTCCACCAGGCTCGATGACGACAAACAGCAGGAGATTCAAGGCTTACTTGACACGTGTGAGACATCTTTTCAGAGATTCCCGGGAAGACCAATCTAGTGGAGTGTCAACCTCTCGACCTGTGAAGTCGCGAATACCCCGTAATTCCCGGTGCCTTTTTCTATGAAGGACGTGGTCGAAAAGGAGACAGACAAGATTATCAAATTAGAGGTCATTGAACGTTCAACATCTCCATACAATTACCCGCTCGTTCTTATTAAAAAGAAAGACAACACCTATCAGACCTGCATCGATTTTCGACGCATCAATGACATTCTCGTGTCTGATGCAGAGCCCATTTCAAGAACAGCCCTAATATTTACCGAAGCTGGAACCAAGGGGTACCTTTCGAAATTTACCTTGCTAAAGGCTATTGTCAAGCACCTTTCAAGAAAGCTTCGAAACCATAAACAGTGTTCTCTACCCAATCCGGTCACTATTAGTTCGTCTATATGTCCTTCGGCATTAAGTCAGCATCGGCTATCTTTACACGCCTGACGCGCATTCTGTTACAAGGCATAGATAATGTCGTTCATTAGATCGACAATGTTCTCGTAGCGACATCCACCTGAGAAGAACATCTTTCGACTTTAAACATGCTATTTAGCAGGGTGCGCGAGGCCGGCCTCGCGATCAAACCGCAGAAAACTGAAATCGGAGTCACTAACATCGCTTTTCTTGGACATGAGCACGGAGAAGGAACAATCCGGCCTTTGGAAACAGTGGTAGAAAAGCTTGCCAACGTGCCGTTTCCGAAGGCTAAAAAGCAAATCTGTACCTTTTTAGGGCTTGCCGGATACTATCGCGATTTTATCCTGGCTATGCGCACAAAGTCCCACCGCTCGTGGAGATAACGCGCAAAAATGAACGCAACCTTGTCTCTGGGCCACCACAGCGACAAGCCGCTTTTGACGAGCTCAAAAAGGCATTAACTTACACCCCCGTATTAAGAGCTCCAGTTCTCAGTAAGCAGTTTGTGCTGCTCACAGATGCTTCCAAGGTCAGCATAGGCGACGTTCTCCTGAAGGAGCATGATGGAGTCCTCCACCCAGTATCATATGCGAGTCGACAGTTGTTACTTCGCGAATCTCGCTACTCAGCGATCGAACGCGAGTGTTTGGCGAGTCTTGGTGGTTGAGAAACTTCACATATTCTTGTACGGGACGTTGTTCATAATCCAGCCGGACCACCTTGCAATACTTAACAAAAACAAAACACTTGAACAGCAGGGTACTGCGTTGGAGCTTGACATTGCAAGAGTATACATTTCGTGTACAGTACATCAAGGGCTCCGAAAACGTAAGCGCGGACTGCATGAGTCGTTTGTGAGTTACCGGAGGGTGATGCCCAATGCACAGTACTACTATCCGGTGTTTGCAATGGTAACCTGTGTAAATGCAGTGTGGAAATGTTTGTGGGTTGTTTTCTGCCTTCCTTCGTTCTCTGGTTAGAGATTGTTTAGTGTGTACATATTCACCTTTAGGATACAGACGTGTTTAAAGTGTGTGTCTGATGTATTGTATTGGTTTTATTTTGCCTTTTGCCAGATGTATAATGTTTGAACCCATGTTCCCTATGTGCGCGTTTCCATGTGCCTCCGTATGTGACTGTGTAAAGTGCCTTCGTGGACTTCAGCGACATCTAACTCGCTGTTTACCACATGAACATAAGTGTTGTGTGCACCAAGGACAGTTTTTTCTATGTGAAAAAAACTTTTTCTGAATGGAGGGCATATGCGATGTGCAAAACAGACCGTCGAGGTGTTTTTGGAACGCGGCGTGTCGACAGTGTTGCGTCCGACAGCGGAGCGCCCCGCGTGTGCACGTGCGAATGTAGTATGCGAGGCGGGCACGAGGAGCGGAGAGCTGACGTGTCAGGAAACCGAGGTTTACCTAGGAAACCGAGGTAAGGACCCTAAGGCAAGGGCCCTTAAGGGTACATAAATGATGATGATGATGATGATGATGATGTGTGAAGGAAGACACCGCAGCGGAAGTCTGGTCATTAAAGCGTGGAAGTGGCAGCCATCGGACATTGTGTCCGTGCTGCCGGAAAGTTTACTAGGATCACCGACGCAGGCCTACTGCGTCCCTTTCAAGTTCGGAGGTGGCAGCCGATAGAGTGAGGATCCGTACTGCCGAGGCTTCCATGGATGGGCTGCATAAGCCTACGGTGTTTCGGGATGCCGTCGACGCGACCTGGCAAAGGTTTTCCTGCTGCAGCTGCCATGTTCTTGGGGGCGGCTGACAGCAGTTCATCAGCGTCTCCCGTGTTGATCTCCGCTCCATACCACCTGGCTCTTTACCACCGCTCCCTTCGACGCAACGCCAGCGACGCATCGCAAGTCACCAACCCGCTTCCCTGCTGACAGCAAGGCATTCGCGCTTCACCGTGGATGCTTTGTATCCGGTGAACTCTTTCTTTTTATCTGTAGCGTTGTACGCGTGTCGAGTGCGTGTTTTTCTTGGTGTATTCTTTTTATTATTGGCTCCTTTCCTTTGAAGTATAAACATGGCATCGTTTTGTTTTGTTTGATTCGTTTGTTTTCTTCGAACCTGCACTCGAAAGCGTTCCCCTTCGGCAGTCGGGGACGCGCCACCCGATTCGCGACACCAGACTCCAAATCACATGTATAGTTTGGCTACGGGATGTATCCTGTTCTCCCACATTTTGTATGTAGACAGGCGATCATGAGTAAACAATTTGTGGTCGTTTTCACACGAATCTAATCATTCAATTTTTTTCCGACTGAAAATCAGTGAATGCAGCCGAGTTCACAGTGACGTTGTGTAAATGCAGTTAACAGGCACGCAGTTGTCTTAATTCTCCTGTTTTTAGCTTGCGATTTTTGTTGGTATGGGTTCGCATTCATTCTTTTCTTTTCCTGTCATTCTCTCGTATGGCAAGAATTTGGATGCCCCGCTGCTCCGCAGAGGAGCGGCAGCACCGTACACTTTTCTTCAGGCGTTTTGCAGAGGCTGCAGATGCTTTACAGAGGAGCGAGAGGTTTCGCTCAGGTTGACTTTGACGGGCGAGCCGCTGTTAAAGGCGCGCACTTCATCCTATTTGCCACTGGGCCGGGCCTACATGTTTTCACACGTGTAATCTTAAAAAGGAGGCATTCGTAATAAAGAATAAAGAAATAGTAACACCCGAATATACAACGAGTTCGCTTACTAATGCATATCAATGGATACAACTTGTTTCTGTCGCGCTTTCATTAGTAATGTCAACTGTCGCTAGTGTACTGTAAAATTGCTCCTGATGCTGTTTTGTTATCAAACCGCTAATAACATGTCTCATCCATTATCGACCTCAGAAAGATTTCGGATTAGTAGCTCTTCACATAGAAGTCTATAAAATATAAACTGTTGAAGCTCTCATGCCAGAATACCAGTTTTTCTACTTGCATATAAATTGGGTAGTGTATGGACATCGAGTTGAGGTTGCATGGCTTGCTGCTTCAGTGGCACCTTTCGGCCTTTAGTCAAATCTAAAACGCATTGATACGCGCAAAATTACATGCATCTGGATCAAAACCGGCAGCTTCGGTCACAGTGAATCATATATATAATAATTCTACGTCTTTAAATGCCGTAACTATATGTTACAAAGCTACTGTCATCATTTTAGCGTCTTTCATACCATGGATTCTCGGCGGATAGATTTTTATTTCCCTACTCAAATATCCTCAACCTCACATTATAAGGTTGAGATGAGGTTGAGTGAAGTCTCCAGCTGCCTCTGAAGAAATGAGCTGAGAGGGCTGAGGAGACCTCAACATCTGGTGGTGAGGTCAGCGGTTTGGACAAGCTATATCAACATTTCCTTCATACACGATCAGCAGATGACATTGTCCAGTTTAAAAAGCATCGTAATAAGCTAACAAAGAAGTTGTGAAGTGCACGAACCGCAGATTATTCACCTTTGTTAGATATTGAGTGCCGTCAAAACAGTCTGTTATGGTCGAGGTTGAACACCATCCTTAACCGCGGTCACTCGCATAAGCCTTCATGGAAATTACAAGTTCATGGAAAATAATTATCCGGTGCAGAACTAGCTGATGCTTTTAACAATTTCTTCACAAGTATCGCTTCTGCTCGCTCTATATCCTCTCATGCTAGCAAATGTGTTTCCACTTATATCAACAACACAGTATACCTTCAACCCGTAACAGTGAATGAAATCATGTCCGTTATAGAAGCCTTAAAGAACTCTAGCAGTTGTGACATCGATGGTTTTCAAGTACGCCCTATCAAACATGTAGTTGATATTATTGCCCCAATCCTCACCCACATTTTTAACATGTGTTTAGAATCAGCAACTTTCCCAGCGAGAATGCAGAGCGCAGAAGTTGCTGTTCTGTAAAGGAGATCGGACATAAATGAGGTCGGAAATTATAGGCGGGTATCTATTTTGCCAATCTTTTCAAAGCTGTTTGAAAAAGTCTTGTATTCTAGGATTACAAACTTCATTGAAAAACAATCTGTTAACACCATACCATTTCGGTTTCCGTATAAACAAATCAGTTCAATTAGCGTTGCTAGAAAATAAAGAATATATATTAACGGCGTTTGAAAACAAAGCCAGAGTTGTTGGCATTTCCGTGGACTTTTCGATTTAGTTAACCATAACATTTTGCTAGAAAAATTAAGTAAGTATGGAATACGAGGACAGGCACTAGCTCTTATGAAATCCTACCTATCCAATACAACTCAAGTTGTGAAAATAGGTGCTTTTACATCGAAGGCTAAAGATGTCGGTTGTGGAGTGCCACAGGAAAGTATATTAGGACCGTTACTTTTTAATCTCTATCTGAATGATATCGTCACTATTAACCCTAAAGCAAAATTTATTATCTATGGAGATGACACTAGCATTTTTTTTTGCTGGCAATGATATTAGTCCTCTTGTCGAACATTATAACAGTGCAGAAATCCTTAGAGGAATGGTCGAGAGTAAATGCAATGAACATAAATGAAAGCAAAACAAAAGCGATTATATTCAGGCCGAAAAACAAGCACATACCTCCGCATCAAGATATAATAAACTCGCGATGCATCGATTTAGTCGAGAATTTCAAATGTATGGGTGTCTCTTTTTCCGCAAATATGTCCTCGGATAACCACGTCAAGCATGTTCTAAGCAAAATAAGTCAAATAACTGGTGTAACAGGTCGTTTAAGGTATATTATTCCCACACGCATCAAACGCTTGCTTTATCATTCACTCTTTCAGTAACACTTGAACTATTGTCAACTAGTATGGGGAAACACAACATCCACTAATATAGAACACATCCACCTGTTACAGAAAAAGTATCTCCGGCACACATATGATGCTCCTTATACTGCTTCCACCTCAACTTCCTTTAGCGGCACTGGTGTAATTCCAGCTCACAATCTCTATAGATATCGCTTAAGCCATATATAAAAACAAGAAATGCACAGGAATATCAACAATATACGTAACCTATCCCAATTACAGGACAGAACTCCAAGTTACCTTACAAGACACTTCGAGGATTGGTCAGTACCGATGTCATGTTCAAGTTACGGGAAAGAGTGCCTTAAGTACACAATACCAACGCTTTTGAATTATTATAATTCAGTCCGTTTTGACCTCTTCACGGCAACCTACAAGGACCTCCGGCAGATGTATTTGGTTTGTATGTAATGTTATCTAGCCCTGCTGTTGTTTTCTGTTCTTTTTGTTGTGGTTCTCTGCTGTTTGAGTTTACTGTGAGTACTATATCTGTATCATATTAAATATATATGTATATGTTTAGATATCAAGAATATGTTATGTGATGCCGTCACTCTGCCAAAAATAAGGGATTGTGGACCCGTCAAGCTGTCCAAGGACAGCTTTTTTTCTACAATCCCCCCATCTGTATTTGATGGCAAATAAGGATTTCATTTCATTTAAGGTCGAGTCCGAGTGAGGTCACCAAATTTTGTTTGAGTTGAGGTGAGGTCGGGGTACTTAAGGTAAAATTCCCATCTCTGGTCGTCACGTGACTAGGAAGAGGTGAGCGCTCGGTTCCGGCGTTGGCGGCAGCCACTGAATGACGTCAGAGCTTTACTGGTTTCTCCTCTGTTCAAGGTCGAACTCGTGCACACCGCGACGAAGCTACGGAGGGGAGTAGTAAAAGCATTCGCTTTTCAAAGAACGCTTCGTTCCTTTCTGTCCCAGCCGTGTCGGCTCCGCTCCTTTGAGCCCGCCATGCAGCAGTAGGTACACCCTGCGGTCCTTGGCATGGTGCCGAAACCCGGAAGCCTCACACGACGATACCCACTGTGACACAAAGAAAATGGGCGAAGCTTCCGGCATTGGCGAAGAGGTCTTGTACTCTGAGCATCGACGGCTACCTGCGACAGCGACAAAGCTTCCGCGCCCATCTTGACGGCATTTTTGCGGAAGCAGAGGAGAAGCTGAGACGGGAACCAGAATTCATCGGTCCCGATATCAAAGTTTTCTACGACAGGACTGGCGCGTTGTGCCAGCAGATAAAGAACCTGGACGAGAACTTCGAGGAGACACCGGGTGAATTGATCGCAGTCGAGCATCAGACGCAGTAAGTACGGTGACAAGGTAGTGAAAACAACTGCAAGACCCAGGCTTCGCACCCAAAGATCTACGAGACGGCGCGTCAAGTTGATGAGCCACGGGCGTCCTAAGCGAAGTATCGGTTGCCGCCATTGGACCTCCTAAATTTCGATGGGAACCGGAAGAGCTGGTCAAGATTTTCGACTCAATTGAGACCTACGGCACATAACACAGAACTTTGTTGTGGAGGAAGCCGACGATTAGCGGACCGGCTATCTGAGTAGTCCCTAATTTTTAGTGTTCCTTCACAGTCTGAGTACTCCTAGATTTTTTTCTGGCTTGTGTATTCGCTGTGCGACGACCTGAGGCTCCCCGCTCACCGCGAGAAGCGCGTCATGCGATCGTCATGGCGCTCGGCGTTGTCTTCGCCGGCTGTACTCCATGCTGCGCTCATGGAAGCAGTGGCAACCGCTGCTCCGTTGGCCACTGTAGCTCCGGCTGCAGATCAAGGCCCAGCAAATAAGAAACTGCGGGAAGAACAAGCCACCTGCGGGCCTTTGGGCAATAAGACAGTGTAGATGGGCCAGGCATCCTTGACGGTTCTATCCTACAAGAAAACAAAAGAGCTCCTGGCGTCCCTTGGGTCTTCAGGCCTACATTGGAAGGAGGAAGCTTATGGAAAGTGAAGCCCAACATTGTAGCATCTGCGGTTGAAAAGTCGGCTCAAGAAAAAGTTCCCAGCCATCGAATTAAATAGGATGGAAGCCTCATTGTAGCAGTTTCATTGCTATAAGCTGCCAACTGCCTACTAGCAGTCCCTAAACTGGCAGCAGTAGCTGTGGAGGCCAGTGTACGTGTCTCATACATGGTTAATTATGGAACAATTCAAGGTGTTCGAAGCACGCACTCGAACAAAGACCTACAAGAGTACCTACGCGACCAAGGCGTCATTTCAGGAAGGAGGCTCACTGTTCACGTTCCTCAAGACGGCGGCAAGATCAGAGAGGTACGTCGTAGAAAAGTTATCTTGGAATCATCCAAGGATTCACCGGTGCCTAAAACGATAAAACTGGGATTTTACAGTTACTCTCGGTCTCAATATGTTGGGGCGGCGACACAATGCTACAAATGTCAGAGGCATTGCCATATCTCGAGGCATTGCACAGCGCCTGTTCGCTGCAGTCTGTGCTGGCCCCGATTCGAACAAGGAATGCACATGCAGATCGCAACCTAGGTGCCCGAACTGCAATGAACCGCACCCTGTTTTATACATTGAATAGGTTGGGGCAACCGAAAAGGAAATAAAAATAATAGGCCCCTGCCTGCACCGTTTACACACAACAGGCTTAACCCAATTGAAAAATAAAAGAGGAGGCCCGTAGGCAAGTTGTAATTTGACCACCCGTGGGTGGAAAAATAAAATATTAGGGAAAATGCTACATTAGCGACCCACAGCCGAGAGAGCGGGCCCGGGGAGGCTCCCCTGACCTCCCCTGGGAAGTAGCGGAAAGGGAAATGGGACGTGGGAAGGGAATGGGGACAGCGAGTTTTTTGCTCTGATCCTTCAATTATCTCGACTCCATTACTGGCCCGCCTGGCCAGGACAGGGAGAGCATCGAGATTGCCCAATGGTGCGGCCCCACTCACAGGATGCCCGACCACCCACCATACGCAACGGGAGGGTGCAGAGGGTGCATTAAAAAGAAAGCTGCTACACATACACCCAGTATGGGGCATGTTGAAGGGAAACCGCCCAAGCGATATAAAACATCGCCTAACCCTGACATGGTTTTCAGGAATGTGCCAGAGCTTAAGTAAGATGCATCAACGCAGCAAGTCAAGAGAGCTGGAAGCACATATGCAGCAGCAGTCAAAAAGAAACGTGGCAAGGCCGCTGGCTCAGCGCCTACTTCAAAGCTGTCGGAGCATTCGACACAATCCCCGACAAACGGCCACTCTCGCTCGCAGGCTAAGGTACCTCAACCTGATAGGATGATCACCGAAAGGCAGCAAAACGGAAGCACTGAATAAGATATCACATGGCTGGTGATGCCGACGCTGTTTGCAGCCATCAAAGATCTTTTGCGCCCCAGCCCGTCGTCACAAGTTCTCCCAGAAGTAGAACCTGTACTTGCAATGGTGCCGCTGGTGTCGGCCTCCTACGCTGCGCAGGAGCGTAATACCAGATAGCAATATGAGGATCCATAGCGCACAAAATTAAAGGGACACAACACAAGCGCTAAACTTCCACTGGCTCAGTGGAAGTTCAGCGCTTGTGTTGTGTCCCTTCAATTTTGTGCGCTATGGATCCTCATATTGACTACCCACTAGCCCGAACCCTGACCCTTCTAACTCAGATAGCAATACGAGGTCTGTTAGAAAAGTATCCGACTTTATTTTTTTTTTGCAAACACCTGATGGAGATGAAACAAGCGCGCTTGCATAAGCCGACATTGAACCCTCGTGCGCATGCACGAATTTTTTCCCGCCTGCCGATAGCGTCAGTCGCTGGGAAGTAGCGTTTGAGTGAGGGAGTGCGCAGTGCTCTCGTCGGTTTTTTATTGGAAGGAAAATGGCGGAGCGAGAGGAGCAGCGCTACTACCTCAAATTTTGCCAGAAACTTGGCGATAGCCAAGTGGAAATTTTTCGAAATGTTCAGACGGATTTCGGTGATAATGCTATGAGCAGCACACAGATTAAGCATTGTTGCAACTGGTTTAAAGACGGCCGCACATCCGTGGAGAGAGAGCCACGCTCCGGTCGGCCACCAACATGCCGAAATGACCAGGTAATTGCCGAAGTGAACGCTGTGGTGATGCGGGACTGTTGTGTGACTATCCGAGAAATTGCGGAAGAGGTGGACATCAGCAATTTTTCTGCACATTCCATTATCACCGAAGATTTGGCCATGGAGAGAGTTGCGGCGAATTTCGTGCCGAAGCTGCTGACGGTGGCGAAAAAGCAGCTTCGTGATGAAGTCTCACAGGAGATGCTGGATTCCACAAACAGTTACCCTGACTTCACCGACGCCGTAATCACTAGTGACGAGTCTTGGGTGTACGGGTACGACCAGGAAACCAAATCCCAGTCGTCACAGAGGACGCATTCCACGTCACCAAGACCAAAGAAGGCCCGACAAGTGCGCAGCAATGTCAAAGTGATGCTGACTGCTTTTTTGACTCCCTCTGTGTGGCACACCACGAGTACGCACCCCACAGGGTCAAAGAATGACAAAAGAGTACTACAGGGATGTCCTCCATCGCCTACGTGGTGCTGTGCGGCGCAAGAGACCGGAATTGAGGTCAACAAGAAATTGGCGCATCCCTCGCGGCATTGCTCCTGCACATTCCTCGCATTTGATTCAGACTTTTCTGGCGAAAAACCAGACTCCTGTCGTTCAACAGGCTCTTTACTCTCCTGATATGTCCCCCTACGACTTCTGGCTGTTTCCTAAAATCAAGAGGTCATTGAAAGGAGCGCGATTTCAGAAAAGAAAGGACATTATGGCTGCAACGACAGCAGAGCTAAATTCCATTCCGAAAAGGGTCTTTTCGGAATACTTCCAACAATGGCAGCACCGCTGGGAGATGCATATGGAGCCCCAAGGAGACTACTTTGAAGGTTATTAGGTTTCTAACGCTCCAGTTATGCCAGTTTTTTTTCTTCGGCCAAAGGTCGGATACTTTTCTAACAGACCTCGTATTTCTGGCTTCTGCAGCAACATCTTCACCGCAGCTGCCCTTACAAAAATTTTTAGTAACATTCTTTAGAAAGTCTTTCGACAATTGTTAATATAACCTATCAACATTGAATAGAAAGTCTTTTAAACGCCTTTGTACATTGTAGTAACACCCTATCAACCGTCTTCCGACAATTGGCCACCGATATCCAAAAGTCTCAAGTACATAGAAAGTCTTTATACTTCCTATCATCCCCTTATCGAGTTTCTATACACTTCCTACTGACCCCTTACCGACAATGTCTACCAACACCCTATTAACGGTCTTCCGACAATTGGCCACCGTTATCCAAAAGACTCAAGTACATAGAAAGTCTTTACACTTCTTATCAACCACATACCGACAATGTCTACCAACACCCTATTAATGGTCTTCCGACAATTGGCCACCGTTATCCAAAAGACTCAAGTACATAGAAAGTCTTTACACTTCTTATCAACCACATACCGACAATGTCTACCAACACCCTATCAACGGTCTTCCGACAATTGGCCACCGTTATTCAAAAGACTCAAGTACGAAGAAAGTATAATTCCTACATCAACTTTTGGAAAAGTGTATGTTAACTACACAGTAGTACAACACTTTTACCAACATAGCTTTATCACTTCAAAATCAATTTGTGAACACTATCCTGGAGTGCTCAAAGAATAATAGAAGTGTAGAGCGGTTTATTGGCACCTTCAAGCGCCGGCGGCGAAGACCCTGGCACAAGAAGTCTAGGAACGAGCGAGGCGAGCGATCGGCACACAAGCGGCAGTTCTCCAGCACGAGCCTGCTACGGGCGGCGCTAGCGCTTCGTCGTCGTTGGTGGCGGTGCTGGATCATCTTCTTCATTCCAACTGTCCCAGCGTAAAGAGGGAGCCATCCTGGCGACTCAAGGCGAGGAGACGACGAGAGGGCTGTAATAGGGCTTCAGGCGGCTGACATGAACGACGTCGCGACCACGGCGGCGATGGTCCAAGGAAGGTGTCACCGGTTCGATGATATAGTTGACAGGTGACGTACGCTCTAAGATACGGTAGGGACCAATGTGCTTGGCCGAAAATTTGGACGCAGCCGGAACAGAGAGCCAGACCAATGATCCAGTGGAGAAGTGTGCAGCGGGCGTGTGTTGATCGGACTCATGTTTGCGGAGTCCTTGACGTTCGGCGGTGAAGGAGCGAGCCAACTGGCGGCACTGCTCAGCATGGCGGGTAATGTCAGAAAGGGAAGTATATTCTGAGCTGTCCGGGTTGTAGGGAAGGATGGTGTCCAGGAGGCAGGAAGGCTCGCGCCCGAATAAAAGAAAGAAAGGGGAAAAGCCGGTGGTTGCCTGGGATGCCGTGTTATATGCACAGGTCACGAACGGAAGGACTTGATCCCAATTAGAGCGGTCGGAGCTAATGTACATGGCGATCATGTCCCCAAGAGTCCGGTTGAACCGTTCGGTGAGGCCGTTAGTTTGAGGGTGGTAAGCAGTAGTGGTACGGTGGACTGAGTGGCGCGCATCGAGAAGCTCGCGAACAACTTCAGACAAGAAAACACGGCCGCGGTCACTGAGAAGTTCTCGCGGAGCGCCGTGACGCAGGACGAAGTGATGAAGAAGGAAGAGGGCGACGTCGCGAGCAGTAGCCGCAGGTAGGGCAGCGGTCTCAGCATACCGAGTGAGGTGGTCCACGGCAACTATAATCCATCGATTCCCGGCGGTCGTGAAGGGGAGCGGCCCATATAGGTCGATGCCCACACGATCGAAAGGGCGAGCCGGGCACGGTAATGGCTGTAACGGGGCAGTCGAGGGTCGAGGTGGCGACTTCCGCTGCTGACAGGCTGTGCAGGAGCGAACGTAGCGACGAACGAAGTTGTACATGCCTCGCCAGTAGTACCTCTGCCGTAGTCGCTCGTAAGTTTTTAGCGATCCAGCGTGAGCGCTCTGAGGGTCGGCATGGTAGTGTGCACAGATCTCAGACCGAAGGTGTCGGGGAATCACGAGGAGCCACTTTCGGCCGTCCGGACGATAGTTGCGGCGGTACAGGAGATCGTCGCGTATGGCAAAATGGGAAGCTTGGCGACGAAGAGCTCGAGGGAAGGAAGACGTAGAGTGTGCACGAAGGACATCGAGCAAGGATGAAATCCATGGATCCTGGCGTTGTTGATTGGGCATGTCCATTGTAGTGAGCGCTGCGAGTAGGGGATCAGGTAAGGGGGAAGAGGGCGCAGGAGAGGGCAGTGGCGAGCGTGACAAGGCGTCGGCGTCGGAGTGCTTGCGGCCCGACCGGTAGACTACGGTAATATCGAATTCCTGAAGACGGAGTGACCAGCGGTCAAGGCGTCCTGAGGGATCTTTGAGGGAGGCCAACCAGCACAAGGCGTGGTGATCAGTGACGACGGTGAACGGGCGGCCATATAAGTATGGGCGGAATTTCGTGAGAGCCCACACTACGGCCAGACACTCCTTTTCAGTCACGGTGTAGTTCGACTCTGCTTTGGTGAGAGCACGGCTGGCGTACGCAACAACGTATTCAGAAAATTCGGGCTTTCGCTGGGCCAGAACAGCACCGAGGCCGACTCCGCTTGCGTCGGTGTGCACCTCAGTAGGAGCACTGGGGTCATAGTGCCGAAGAATAGGGGGCGAAGTAAGAAGGCGACGGAGCGCAGCAAAAGCTTCATCGCAGGCAGAGTCCCACGTAGACAGGTCGGCGGGACCATTGAGGAGTTTCGTAAGGGGCGCGACGATAGAGGCGAAATTAGGGACGAAGCGCCGAAAATAGGAGCAGAGGCCCACAAATCGGCGCACCTGTTTCGTAGAGGTCGGTTTAGGAAAGTCAGCAACAGCACGGAGTTTGTCAGGATAAGGTAGGACGCCATCTTTGGATACGAGGTGGCCGAGTATTGTTTGTTGCCGGACGCCAAAGTGACATTTCTTGAGGTTTAGTTGAAGGCCAGCACGGGTGAGGCAGCTCAATATCTGATGCAAGCGCTGGAGATGCGTCGGAAAATCTGGCGAAAACACAACCACATCTTCTAAATAGCAAAGACAAATGTTCCACTTGAGGCCGCGCAGGATGTTGTCCATCATTCGTTCGAACGTGGCGGGAGCGTTACACAGACCGAATGGCATTACAGTGAATTCATATAGGCCGTCAGGCGTAACGAATGCCGTTTTAGGACGGTCGGACGCAGACATCGGGACTTGCCAATAGCCGGAACGAAGGTCCAGAGATGAGAAGAACTCGGCGCCTTGCATGCAGTCAAGGGCGTCGTCAATACGGGGTAGCGGGTAGACGTCTTTGCGCGTAATTTTGTTGAGCCGGCGATAGTCCACGCAAAATCGTATCGAGCCGTCCTTCTTTTTCACCAGGACAACTGGGGATGACCAAGGACTGGCAGATGGCTGAATAATGCCGCGTTGTAGCATGTCGTCCACTTGCTCAGCGATGAGGCGGCGCTCGGGAAGTGACACACGGTAGGGGCGCTGGCGGAGAGGAGGATGTGTACCGGTTTCAATGTGGTGCTCGACAGTGGTCGCACGGCCCAAAGAAGAGGAGTGGTGGTCAAACGATGAGCGGAACTGATTTAGCAGGACAAGAAGCTGCGCGTGTTGAGCTGTGTCGAGGGCGGGATCAATAGAGCGGTCGAAAATGTCCGAAGACAGTGGGTGATCGGGAGGGGCGGCGCGTGGGGTGAGGGCAGCGAGGTCGAGACTGGAGGAGGGCGCATCGGTGTCCAAGGAAGAGATGAAGTCAGCGGTTTCAATATGACCAAGGCCCTCACCACGAAGCATGGGAAGCGCAGAGAATGAGGTATTGGAGACTAGGATTGCGGCAGCACCGTGGTGAATGTCGATGACGGCGAAGGGAAGAGAGAGACGTCGGCTAGAGGCAAGGAGGGGGGAAGGCGTGAAGAGAACGGTGGCGTCAGAAACAGAGGCGGCGCACACAGGGACGAGCACAGCACTCTCAGGGGGAATATCGGTGTCCTCGGCAACAACAAGTTTATCATCACAGCGAATCGGACGTTCGTCG
The DNA here is from genome assembly GCF_055824585.1 of Amblyomma mixtum. Taxonomy (NCBI): domain Eukaryota; kingdom Metazoa; phylum Arthropoda; class Arachnida; order Ixodida; family Ixodidae; genus Amblyomma; species Amblyomma mixtum. The sequence goes on from NC_143019.1 coordinate 68,515,619, forward strand.
AAGAGTTCATCACAGAGCGGAGAAAAGACGACATGCTCACGGGCACAATCAATGACAGCGATATGGCGGGATAGAAAGTCCCAGCCAAGGATGACGTCATGGGAGCTTGCACGGAGGACTAAAAATTCGACAACGTATAAAACATCGGCGATGACGACGCGGGCTGTGCAAGCTGCAGAAGGATGAACGGGCTCGGCGCTAGCTGTACGGAGGGAGAGTCCAGAAGATGGGGTCGTAACTTTTCGAAGCGAACGGCAGAAGTTTTCGGTAATTACAGAAACGGTGGCCCCAGTGTCCACAAGCGCAAGTGTCGGGACGCCGTCTACAAACACGTCAAGAAGATTGGGCGGTGAAAGGCGAGGACTTGAACAGGGCGATGAGAGCGCAGTTCGTGCCCCAGGAACTGCGGCTGCTAGTTATCCGAATCGGCGGTGACGGTGCGACGCCTCATGGGCGACAAGGAGCGGCGGCGAGGGGATGGCGATCGGTGGGAAACGTAGGGCTGGCGACCAGGCGCGCGATCAGGTGAGGTGCCCCGATAGGGTGGGTCGAAAGGTGGGCGAAAGGTGCGATCCGTAGCGGGGTAATCCGGCATGGGGTGTAGAGGCGCAGGCACAGTACGTCGACAGAGGCGCGCGACGTGGCCGGGACGACCGCAGGCGTAGCAGATAGGTTTGTTGTCAGCTGTGCGCCAAGGATTGTAGGCAACGGGAGCGAAACGGTGCCGGGGAGCAGCAGGCGCAGACACCGCAGGAGGAGCGTATGCATAGGCCTGCGGCGGCGGTGGTCTTCGGACAACGTCGGCATATGTGAGAGGCACGGGTGCGGGCGCAGGCGGCATGGTTACTGCAGGATCGTAGCTCAACGGGGCGGCAACAGGAGTGGGCTGGATTGGGAAAAGACCGGCCTGGGGAGCCAAGGGTGCCGGTTGCCGAAGACAAGGAAGTGCATCGGCAACCTCCTGCGTAATGGCGTGCCGGATCTCAGGACTTAGGACGGGCGGTGACGGGTGTTGGTGAGATAGGAGCGAGAGTTGCCTGGCGACCTCGTCCCGCACGAAGTCTTTGATGGTGGCGAGTAATTCATTGTTGATGCCCAGGCCGCAGATGGAGTCGGCAGGTGGGGGAGAGCGACGAGCGCAAAGGCGTTGTTTCCGCAACTCGTCGAAACCTTGGCACAGGGTGTACACCGAGGCAACGGTGGTGGGGCTCTTCGCCAACAACATCTGAAAGGCGTCGTCATCGATGCCTTTCAGGATGTGCTTGATCTTGTCAGCCTCGGTCATAGCCGGGTCAACACGCTTGCAAAGGTCAACTACATCCTCAATGTAGCTCGTGAAAGTCTCATTGGTGTGCTGAGCTCGGACACGCAGGCTTTGCTCAGCGCGCAGTTTCCGCACGGCGGGACGACCGAAAACCTCCGCGAGTGTGGTCTTTAGAACAGCCCAGGTGGGAATGTTGGCCTCGTGGTTCCGGAACCACAGGTTCGCGACGTCGTTCAGGTAGAATATCACATTTGTGAGTTTGACGCGGTCGTCCCAGTTGTTATGGCGGCTCACCCGTTCATACGACTCCAGCCAATCTTCCACATCTTGATCGCTGTGGCCGCTGAAAACAGCGGGGTCCCGCTGCCGGACGGCACCGGAGCAGATGACTGGCACCGGCGGGGGGGCTGGCTGTTGACTGGGGGGCTGCTGACCGGCCTTGAACATCGGGATGGTGCGATTGCGAAGTTCCACGGTGAGCGGGAACGGTGGTGACCGCAGCAACCTCCACCAAATGTAGAGCGGTTTATTGACACCTTCAAGCGCCGGCGGCGAAGACCCTGGCACAAGAAGTCTAGGAACGAGCGAGGCGAGGGATCGGCACACAAGCGGCAGTTCTCCAGCACGAGCCTGCTACGGGCGGCGCTAGCGCTTCGTCGTCGTTGGTGGCGGTGCTGGATCATCTTCTTCATTCCAGAAGCAAAATGCAAATTATTACATTTATTGTGCACAAGTGTACATATGCGCTACAACACATGCATGATGCATCAAAATATTTTATGGAGAACAATAGAGGAACAGAATATTGCCTTCGGCACACTTCCCCTCAGTTCCCTCTTCGTAACAATGACTGACACACAGCAATTGAAAAACATAACAGGTTTTAATTCACGATGTTTCGGCTGGAGGACCAGCCTTTTTCGAGTATAGTATAGCATTCGAAACAAAAGCTGTGTGCTTCAAATGCTGTAGTACACTTGAAAACGGCTGGCCCTCCTACCAAAACGTCATCAATTATATCCCATTAGGTTTTTCTTACATATATACGAGGTGTTTCAGGGAAGACTAAGTAATTTTCAAAAACAGGTATTTTGAGATGAATGTATGGCTTTTTCAGCATAGTATTACCAGTGTTGGCAGGCACCAGAAAACTTGTGAAGAGTCTTACGTAGTAAGCTGGTTAGCTAATTTTAGTAATGAACTTTTTCACTATCAGAAACTTCGTTAAAACATTTGGCTAGTTGGGCTAGTTGGTAGCGGCTTGAAGGCGGAGCGGTAAGAACACACACAACACCAAGACACACACACACACAGGACACCCGCTAGACTTCAACTATCTTTACTGGACACTTGTACGACATAAATATGTATCACTTAGCACACGCAGGTGCCTCGTCATCGGCATCAGCTCTAACTACGCCCTCTCCTCTCCTCCAAGGCATACGGTTGCGCCGATAAACAATCCCTTTTTCTGCCAATGCCAGGGAGGGACTGCTTACACACATGTCACCCGCCTCTTGAATACGAAAGGCCTGGGAGCCGAGAAAAAAAGAAAGAGAAATTATCGAAGTCTTTCGTATTTCTATTTTCCATAATTATTATTGAAGGGTATTTCTATCTGGTGAAAACCATGGCCAGTGGAATTAAACATCAAAAAATGCAACTTTCTGCGTGTGTGAAAAACTTCTAGCCAGCTACCCTCCTAAGACGTTAATAGCGTCCCTCTAGATCACGTTTCGTCTTACAAATATCTTGAATTCATATTAGTAGAAACCTAACTTGGTGCATTCACACTTCTTACGTAATTAATAATGCTAATCGCATGCTAGGGTATCTAAAACATAATTCCCATAAGGCACCTCCTTCCCTAAAACTACCGTAATATAAGCGACTGGTCCGCTCAAAGCTCGAGTGTGCTGCAACCGTTAGGGATCCCTTTGAATTAAACCTAATTCACTCATTACAAATGGCACAAACAATTTTGCTCGCTTTATTCTTTGTAATTATATCCGAACTGCCAGCATTTCTGCAATGAAATTAAATCGCAGCCTGCCATCTTTGGCATCTCGCCATAAAGCCCTTAGGCTCATTTGTGTTCATTTGTTCACAAGATATTCCATCATCCTTCCCTTCGAGACGAACTGATCTCGCCTACACAAAACATTTGATCAAGGCTAGATCACAGTAGCAAAGTCGGAATTTCACTATGCAATACCAATGCTATGTTTCAGTCATTCCTTCCGAGCACTGCTGTTGAGTGGAATCACCTTCACGCATAACCGCTACCGTTGTTGACAAGCAACACTTCAAGAGCACATTACAGAACAATGTATAAATAGGAGCGTCGATTTCTTTTTTTTTATACTACTAATTTTTCTGCTGTATAGCTCCACCGTATGTACTGCATATATTCTATTTGCGAGCCCATGAAGAACCAATTAGATAATATTATATAACTAGGAGCGATCATTTCCGTATTACCAATTGCTTTGCTGCACTGTGCGTTTTTTAAAATTTGTGTAATCTCTTCATCTAAAATACCTCCGGCCCTAGGGTACACAAAATAAAAATAAATAAATAAAAGGCACAGATTGTGAAATCAGCGAAATTTGCGCTGGTTCCACAATGTGCGCATTATGAACCAAGTAGTCCAACAAATTAATGTATTAATTATGCGGCAAGGCACGTACCATACACGTGCACTACACAGAAATCACCTACCGAATTCAGAACTTTACATCACACCCTATAAATTTTGTAAGAAAGAATTCGGATGTACAGTGCTCCTAAATGCTTTAAAAGTTACAACCTAGGGACTTATCTGGTGGCCATCTACTTCCTCTAGATGGCGGGAGTCAAGTTTTATTACTGGAACCATGATAAGCCAATTGGATTGCGAGCTTATTGAAGAGGAATCTTTGACAGTGGGTGTGTTTGGTGGAAAAAAAAAGAGAAAAGAGGGATGAAAAGAGTACGTGTGCTTCTTGGTGGTGAGCGTATCCAAGAGTCCATTATAGTAGTAAAGGCGCTCTAGGTTCGCAAAATATGCTGCGAGCAGATTCCTTCCCTGCACGAAGAGATTCTCCGAGAGATCGAACAAATGGGTTTATACTCCCAATTTATTTGAGCTTTAACCTTGAAAGGTTAAAGCTGAAATCAATTGGGAGTATAAACCCAAAATAGAGACCGACCTTTCTTGAAAGAAAGGTTGGTCTCTCTTTTTATTGGATCCGATATAATTGGGAGATTGCGACCGTGAGAGTTAAACCAATTGCAGGAAAAACGATGGCCGTAGAAACAAGACTAGGCTGGACGGCTCAAGGTCCACTTCCTTGCTAAACCCATGATACCGATTGCGGCAGTGTGATAATGCTTCACACTTCCGACGATTATGAAGGAATTCATGTATTCACTCGTTTTTGGGAGCTGCAGAGCATTGGGCTCAAGCAAAACGGCCCACAAGGGAAAGGGCAGCTACAGGATTTAGTCCTTTCAAACTTTGAACGGAACATTAATAAGGAAGGCCGCAATATGGTAGCTCTGCCATAAGAACCGCACTTCAGTTTAGCCAACAACCATGTTGTAGCAACTAAGAGCTTTAAGCGCTTTGGTGCGGAATCTAAACGGCGACAACAGGCTGTTGGAAACAAGTTGTGACGAAGAATACGAAGCTGGCAGAGGTGCGGGACGGAGCACTCATCATTTCTCTGCCATCGTTCACCGGTCCTCATTCTCCGGCTGGCCGCCACGTAACAGTATGCAGTATGTTCACGCCTTTCGAGCTTTTCTAAGTACCGCAATATTATCGTCCTCAGGTCATTCGTGAGCATCGATCTATTGCCAAGGTGCTCATTGCGTTTGACGAGACGAGTGCGAAATCCTTGAACGAGAATTTGGAGGCAGCCACTAACTAAAACACTTACGTCGTAACGCTGCTGCTTCGGTTCCGACGATTCAAGGTACCCCTGACTGTAGACGTTGAGAGGGCCTTTCTTCAGATAGCGCTTCGAGACGAAGACAGGAACCCAATGGGCTTCCTCTGGTTGAAACCTCTGCCAGAACAAGAGACTTGGCGGATGAGTCGAGTCCCATTCGGAGCCACTTCAATTTCTTTTTTTACTCACTGCTACTTTGAAGCATCATTTCTGTTCCGTTAAGACTCGCTGTTCCACGGCAGTTCGCCTCCTGCAATACCACATGCGCATGGACGATCTTGTCATCAGAGCTGCAACTGCTGAAGACGCACTTCCAATGCAAGAATAAATCATCGACATTTTTAGGGACGCGTCTATGAACATCCAGACATGGACGTCTAACCACCCAGACTTGACAACTGCCTCAAAAGAGAAAATAACGCAAGAGGCAAAGGCGCTGTGTTCTCCATCGGAAAAATCTAAGGTAGTGGGACTGGTTTGGAACATTCAGACAGACACGTTCTCACTGAACCCTCTCAGAATCCTCGATTTCATCAACCAGCAGCAAATCACCAAACGGTTTGCACTTCAGGCTGTCGCCAAAATATACGACCCGTTATGGTTTATTTCGCCATTTTTGGTAGCAGCAAAGATTTTTTTACGAGACCTCTGGAAAGCCAACCTTGATTGGGATGACATGCTGCCACCACCTTTGAAAATATCTGGTGTGAATGGAGCGCAGAAGTAGCCACTCTTCAAAATTTCTCCGTTCCTAGCTTTCAACGTCCAGGAATAGAAAGTAGCATAGGGCTTCATAGTTTTGCAGACGCAAATCCGAGAGCATATGCCGCTGTAGCATACGTATGCAGACATGAAGCTAACGGAAAAAGCAACACAAATCTGCTGCTTGCGAAGGCGAGAGTTGCGCCGCAAAAACAAATTACTCTGGCAAGACTTGAATTAACGTCGACATTAACTGCAGGAAGAATGCATGGCTACATCACGAAGAACTGTAATTGTGGCTTTTCGGACGCCATACTTCAGACCATCACATCCCTCTTTTCTTTACCAGGAAAGACCCGAACAACTGGACGACCTTTTTACAGAACTTAGTTCAGGAGATTTGTGACCTCTCAGATTACTCCCGAGTGTGTTTCTGCCCGGGAAAAGATATACTGAATTACAGACCACACATATTGGAAACCCCTCGATTCTTTTCGATTCTTTAGAAGATATTCAGCTTCACGTTCCTGAGCAAAAGATTCCGATCAGTTCGCATGTCTTGAATACGACCATTTGGCCGCCGTCACCTGTTGATACAGATATTCCGCTCAATTAGTATGTTTTAGGACAAGGACAAGGAAAAGGCAACATGACTACTTTCGGGAGCAGAAATTCAGAAAGTGGAACGTTACATCGTTCAGAATGTGAAGCGGATTCGTTTTGAAACTGAGGTAGATTGCGGGAAAAAGAAGGCCCTATTTTTTACTAGAAGTTCAGTCTGGCAGGTTGGGTTGTAGTTTGACAACGATGGGCCACTACGGGTCCGGGGCGAGTGCAAAAATATTAATACAGGTGCCACGTATGGCCCACGACATCTCATCTGTTTGTCGAAGAACTATTTTTCCCGGTTGATCGTCCAGCGGTCACACGAGCAGGTTTATCACGCTGGCGTTCGAGATACTTTAACACAAGTGCGTTAAAGGTACTTAATTCCTCGTATGCAGTAGCTTGTTAAGAAGGTTATCCAACTATGTTTCATGTGCCAACAACTGCAGGCTAAGAAATTTCAGGAGGTAACCCCTCCACTGCCCGTCGACCGCATCAAGCAGTCTCCCCTTTCCCTGTGACAGGAGTCGGCTTTGCGGGACCTCTGTACAGCCAGTATTATGGTCACGAGAGCGTGTACATACACTATTTGCATGTGCCGTAATAAGAGCTGCACATTTAGAACTCGTTGAAGATATGACAGCAGAAAACTTCCTGTGTACCGGGCAAAGATTTGTTTTTCGACGATAGCTCTGTCAGAAAATGCACAGCGATAACGCAAGCACGTTTGCGAGATCTGCTAAAGACGTCAAAACGATGAAGAAGATAATGCAACATCCCGATGTTCACATATATTTCCCGGCTAATGACGTTCAGTGGAACTTTATCTGCCCAATTGCTCCCTGGTAGGGTTGATTTTATGAGAGACTCGTACGTTCTGTGAAAACTTCTGTAAAAGAACGTTGGAAAGGCGTCTACTCAGTCATACTCACCTGAGCATGCTTATCACTCATATTGAGGCGATAATCAATTGACGCACCCTGACATTCATCATTAATGACGTTAACGAGCCTTATGCGCTGTCCCTGGCATGGTGTCTAGTTGGCCGACGGCTGACGGCAATTCCACCCTTTCCAGCGTCATCTCCGCTTATTCAGACAAACTGGCAAGGCTTTGCCAAAGCGGGAAGATCAGTCAAGTTTTTTTTTGTTCATGCTGGGTAAAAGAGTGTCTGAGCGAACTCAGAAGCTTCGCATCAAAAAAGGTGAAGTAACCCGATCTGTTGAAGCCTGGAACAATAGTGCTTTTTGAACGTCAGCGTTCAACACGTCTGGTACGCTACAAGAATTGAAGATCTTCATCGTGGGCGTCTTTCTGTCTTAGAATCCCGTAGTGTGTTTTGACTGGGAGCTGATCGAGTTATGGATTAATTGTACTGGCCAAGAGTGTAGGAGGAGACTAAGAAGTATGTCAGGTCGTGCAACACCTGCCAAATAGCGTGTCCGAAGGGCGAAGTAGAAAAAGATCCGTTGGAACGCGTGCCTCTTATCGACACTCTATTTAATTGTGTCGCTGTCGGTGCTGTCGGTCCGCTTTCGCCCACATCGGTGAGAGAGAATAGATATATTCTCTCTCTCGTCGATTTTGCCACGCGGTATCCCGAGGCTGTACCTTTGCCAAAGATAGATTCAGTAACCGTGGCAGAAGGTTTGCTAGAGATATTTTCAAGGATAGGTTTTCCGAGATAGATCCATTGTCACAAGGGCGGTGGAAGATCTCAGCAGGATTGCTTATCATCCCATGTGCAGTGGAATGTTGGAGAAATTTAAGGGCACATTCAAGCAGATGCTGCGGAAGTTTAGTCAGAAGCACTCCAAAACATGAGATCATTATATCGCTCCACTTCTGTTCGCTTACAGAGAGGTGCAGCAAAAGAGTTTGAGGTTTTCTCTGTTTGAGTTGATTTCGGTCGACATGTGCGAGGACTGCTCGCAGACCTCAGAGAGCTGTGGTCAAAAGAAAAGCTGGGAGAAGAAAAGAATACGGAATACGGTTACGTTCTCGATTTAAGAGAACGTCTAGAGTAGTCTGTGAGAGCGACATATCAAGATTAGGTGCGCGCTCAACAGTTTCAGAAGAGATATTACGATAGGAACCGCAAGAAGTGGCATTTAAGACTTGGGGATCAACCTCTCGTTCTTTTGCCAAGTAGCCACAATAAACTCCTAATGGAGTGGAAATGTCCTTTTGTGATTTGTGGAACGAAGAACGATGTGGATTATTGGATCGACTTGGGCTACAGTAAGGAGCTGTTCCGCATCAATATGCTTAAACGATAGGAATAGCATGCGCAGTGTGTGGTAGTGTCTGTGGGTGGTTTCTTTTATTCTTCGTTCTCAGGTTATGAGTTGTTCAGTGCGTAAATTTGAACCTTTTTAGTACAAACGTGTGTAGGGCTTGTGTCCGATGATCTGTAAGTGTTTGGAGCATAGATCTTAGGCGTCCGTTTCTGCGTTTCGCGGTGTGGCTGTCGTCGTTGTCCGTTGTAACCAGCAGCAATGGAACGGGAGCTTGTAGAGGAGAAAGTAAAAGCGCAACTTACTCCCCTCGTTAGTGGGGGGCGCAGCTGTACGTAGCAACCGTGACGTCACAAAGTAGTGGTAGAACAAGCGCGCGCGCGTCGGCGGTGGCAGCTACACCACCGCTCCTTCGCCAGACGTCTCGTTGCAGTCGAGTGAGTGAGACGCATGGCTCCGAAGCAGCCAGTGATTCCACCTCAAGCGGTTAGGGGAAGCGGCAGTGGGTTGACCAGAATGCTTTCGCCAAGCCTACTTTAGAATTTCCAAAGTGTCTTCAGTATTAACGCGCAGGTCTTTGGCACCCGTTCCTGCGTTTCGCGGCGTCGCCGTCGCCGTTGTTCGTTGACCAGCTTCGCAGTCGGGGCAGCGTGCTGCTCTATAGTTGCGTGCGCGCCTGGCGTCATCTCTCGCGGCCTTCCGATAACTTAATTTCTCTCTTCGCTCCTCCTCCAGTGCCACCCCTGTGCGGCGGCAATCAGCGCGTTGGATTGGTGGCGGCGGATCTCGATATGTGCGCCGCCCAAACCGAAATGCATAGCAGTTTTTTCTTTCTGAAGGGGGGGGGGGGGGGGGTAGCATATATGATACGAGGTGGCAATCCTAGGGACAGGGCGAGATGTTAACAGATGATAATATTATTTAATGGCTGCGAGCCTAGCCCAAGCGCTCTGTCCCGCGCCACTGCCCTCTTCGTCTTCGTAACATGACCCGGGTCCTCCAAGCGATCGCTCCGATCGATTGCTTGCATTCAGAATGGTGAGGTGACGATGAGCATAATTAAGAAGGGTAGAAAAAAGATGAAAAGCCTGCTACCAAGATGAATGTGAAGATCTGACGAACGGTTGTCCCTGGAGCTTCAGGTCCAGCTGTCGGTCGCCCAAAGCCGATGGTAAAGGTTTAATGACTCGCCGGACAGCTTGAGCGGCAGTGCTTTCTTGGTTCGGGTCGTCGTCGGGTGATACTGCCTCAGGCCCTGGTAGTCATGTCTTGTGGTCGGTGCTAGAGAAAGGGCGGGGGAAAGCGGCTGGTCGGTTCTGGTCAGGTTGAGCTGGGGTTGAGCCGGCGGCGGAGTCCAGGACTCCTCGGCTGACGACGAAGACGAGCAGGAGGCGGCGATGCTTCAGGGACCAGGATGACGATGAGGAACCCGCACCTCACAGAAAATGATGCGAGGTGGCAAGCCCAGGAACAGGTGACATGATGACAGATGGCATGATTTAATGGCTGCGGGCCTAGCGCGAGCGCTCCGCCCCGCGCCACGGGCCTTTTCTTCGTCTTCGTAACGTTACGAGGAGCACAAGTCATCAAAGCATTTTTCTGTGCGATGCGTCGACAGCGGTGCGTCGACATCGGAGCGCTGCACATGCCAGCAGGACGACGTTGCACGACGACGAAGAGCCTAGCGAGAACGAGGAGCGGAGAGCTGGCGTGTGAAGAAACCAAAGTATAAATTGAGACAGCGCAGCTGAGGTCGGGGCATTCAGGCGTGTAGGTGGTGGACGGTAGGCCTGTGCATCATAGAGGCCTCCCTCAGATCACCTGCATTAAGCTTACGGCATTTACTGTCGCCACGTACGGGTGCTGGCTACGTTTTGGCTGCTGCTGCCAAGTTCCTGCGGCTGCTGACGGGAGTCCACCGGCATCTTCCTGTGATCCTTTCCGCTACTACATCCACTAGCCTCCATTCCGCCGCTGCTATAGACGCAACGGCACCGACGCGTCGCAGTTCATCCATCCACGTGCGCCCTGCCTGCAAGGCATCCCCGCTTCAGGCAGAAAGTCCGCAGCCGGCATTTGCCAGGCGTGCGGCGCTTCGGCTCCGTCATTTTTTGGCAGGAGCCGCGGCTCAATTCATCAGACCCCATAAATTTTGCTCCCTTTGGATTTGGCAAGTTCATCGGCATCTGTGGACACCAATTTCATCTAGGTGGGCCAACGTTTACAAATTTTAGAGCGGGTTTTCCTTCCCGCCTCTGGCGCCGACGCTAAGCCTAACAGCTGCGCGGCGTTCGGCTGCAAGGGAGCCGCTTTCGGCAAGATAACAGAAACGCTTCTGCAACGCAGCTATGCCCCGGACGCTATGTCTTGGTCGACCGTTCCCGTCACTGTGGAACCCAAATCGGCGCCCGCGGACCCGATCCTCAATGAAAATCTTCTGCGTCTGCTTGAGCGCCGCTCCAGACGAGAGGCCAAGGTAGAGGCGAACGCCACGCCAACCACCGGCAAGGCTGCTGCTACCCGCCAAGCTGGCCGCAAACCCGTGACCAAATGGAGGCCCAAGCCTCTACCAAAATTCAACCAAGACGACTTTGTCATCGTCATCAAGCCCCGGAAATCATTGCCCATCTGGGACGCCTTTCAATACGGCGAACTCGGTGCAGCGTTCGGCGCTTTCCTCGGGCCGAGTTGAGCTTTCTCCAATGCAAGGAGCAAAATTTGATCCTAGCTACCACCCGGAACGCCCACGTCGCAGACCGTCTGCTAGGGAAGTTTTCCATCAAATGGACCAAAGGAGATGCGCCTCTCGCCGGCCATCTGAAAGAACATCAAAAGGACGTCTGCTATGGGGTCATTACGGTGGCCAACCAAGAGACGTCTGAGTCTCTCCAACCTTGCGTGCAGTGGAGGAGCGGCAATTTACTAGATATCCGCAAGTTCGGCCCCTCAAACAAGGCCAGGCTCACCTTTGCCGGCACGGTGAGGCCTCAATACGTGCACTACAACTCCGAGATTGCCACAGTGCAGCCATATTTCCGCACTATTCCGGCCTGCAGCTTGTGTGGAACTATCGGCCATCGGGTGGACTCTTGCCCCAACCCAACCCAAGTCAAGTGTGGCCTGTGTGGACAGCAGGCACCCATAAAAGAGGCGGTGCGGACCCCTCACGAGTGTCTGCCAAAATGTGCGGTTTGTGGTGGTGGCCATGCCACGAACTCGCGGGTCTGCACTGCCAAATATCGCCATACCAAGCCAGCCGCCCCTAAGGGCGGGAAATCCAGCGAGACGGGCAAGCAGCCACGTCACCCAAGCAGCATCGGCAGCGATGCTTCAAAACGGCAGACGCCTACCAGTGGGAAGGACGCCTAGAGCTGTCAAGTGCCACCACCGCCCCCACACGGCGGCCAGGAAAAGCAAGCCCGCTCCCAAGACAACAATGGCGCGACCGGCTCCTGGGCCAACACCGTCAAAAATGGCAAACAGGTGAGCGGTTCAGGCAGGGTTGCCTCCTCTTCCCACCTCCTCTCCCCTCCCCCTCGCTCGGCGGCTGACGCTGAGCTTCACAACATTGTAGCTTCTCTCCGAGCATAAAACGAGATGCTACTTGCCAAAATCGAAGCCTTAGAGGCTAAAAAAACTCCTCTTCCCCCTAGTAACCCCGACACGTACGCTATGGAGAGCGAGACGGCGGCGACGCCGGCTCTGGAACCTTCCCTTGCCGAACTCGAAGCCCGTCTTAATGCCAAATTTGACACATTTTAGAGACAGCGATGGAACGCCTCATCGCTAGAGTCATGGAGGCTATCCCCTCTATGATCGCTCAACACCTCGCGACTAACACTCGCCTTTCTCGCAGAGCCGGTTCTCTTAAGGACGTATCTGGTCGGCCCTCCAGATTGTCCCGCCGAGTAAGTGACCTTGACGATGGCGAAGACAGCTGCCCTCTCTAGGAGCTGAGCTTCAGCCCCTGGTATCTGGCTCACTTCCACCTCTCACCTCTAAATCTGAGCATGGCGGGACATCCCCGGTGTAGGCGCTTCCCCCTTTCCAAATCGGCTTCCCCCATTACGATTACTCAATGGAACTTTCGGGGGCTCCGGTCCCGTTCGAAGGGAGCCGACCTCCGACTTTTCCTTTCAACCTTTGAGCATTTGCCAGCTGTGGTTGCCCTCCGAGAGCCAGGGAAATGCGCCGCCCTAACAAATTATACGACTTTCCAGCAGGACCCCTCGTCTAGTCTATTAGTCCATAGAAATTATACAGCCAACCAGGTCGACTTAGACATACAACTTGAATACTCCTATCTAATGGTTACCCTCCTCCCACTCCGCAAGCAGGATCCACCGCTACACATACTCAATGTATACTGCAATCCGAAATTGCCGAATGTATCATTCGCGGACCTCTTTAGCCGCGCGCTGAGAGGTGCGGGTCGGGACCCCCTCCTGATTGTGGGCGATTTCAACGCTCCCGCTCGGATGAGGGGTTACTGCCGTGAAGAGAAGCGGGGACGCAAGTTGGCGGAGCTTGCGTCAACGCTGGGCCTCACTCTTCACGCTGGCCCAGTCCACCCAACTCGTATCAGCAACTCTGTGACTAGGGATACCTGTCCGGACTTGACCTTCACCCGCAACATTCAGTATGCAGACTGTGTCAACACCCCTCGGCAGCGACCACTGCCTCCTGAACACAATGATTAGGACCCATCCTTTCGCACGACCAACAACGCAAGCCCGACTCCCAGATTGGACCAAGTTCAGGCAAAATTATAACACTGCTACACCTATACATGAGTAAGGCTACCAGTCTTGGTCACAACATTTGGTCTCAGGCCTTCGCTCCTCCGAAACTCAAATTCAACTCTCAGAGGCGGTCTCGGATGCGGACAACCACCTGCTCCATCTCTGGGATGCCCGGCATTGCCTCGTCCGTCAGTGGCGCCGGCAAAAGCACAACCAAAAACTTAATGCTCGCATCGCCGAGCTAACTCAACGAGCGGCTGAGTATGCGGCCCATTTCGCCGACTCCAACTGGGTGGCCCGATGCAATACGGCCGCGCGGCAAATGTCAAGCCGGAACATGTGGCGGCTCTTTCGCGCCCTAATGGACCCAACGCAAACACGCAAGGAAACTGAAAAACACCTCCAAAGAGCAATACACAGCTTTCAGGGCAACAAAACTCAATTGGCGCACAAGCTCCGGGACCAGTACTTCTGCACCACCCAGGACCCCCGCGGGCCGGCATACTCTTATGCAGGTTCTGAGAACGTTGAGCTGGATCAACCGTTCCAGCTCCACGACCTGAGGGCGGCCCTGGCAAAAAATTCGCTGTTGCTTAGCTTGGTTAAGCCCGGTAATTGCGAAAGCAATATCCGTACCTACGCCATGGTACAGATGGTAGTGTAGCTGGTGGTGGTTCTTGTGGTTAGACTTGTGGTGATGCGTCGGTTATACAATACAATTCAATCTAATGCAATTCAAACCAATCCAATCCAATCTCATCCAATCCAAACCACTCCAACCCAATCCACTCCAATCCAATCCACTCCTATCCAATCCAATACAATCTAATCTAATCCAATCCAGTCCAGTCCAGTCCAATCCAATCTAATTTAATCCAATCTAATGTAATCAAGGTCAAATGAAGGTCTATGGTGGTCACCGCCGCTGCATGACAAAGGCGTGAAAGTGCAAGTAGTATTGTGTTCGCAACAAAATGAAACGCAGCACCGCTCCGGGTCGGGGCAAAATTACAGTAAAATTGTTAGCCAACCTCCCCGACCCGGCATAACTGTCTTTATTGAATTACATTAACTCAATCTGGCTTGGGGAAGTGCCACTCCCCATCGACTGGAAGACCGCCCTGGTCACCTTCATTCCTAAAGCTGGCAAGGCCATCAGCACGGACAACCTCCGCCCCATCTCTCTGACTTCCTGTGTGGGCAAACTCATGGAGACGATGGTACGGGACATTGTCCGAGTTCATGGAATCCAAACACCTTTTCGCAGACACCATGTTCCGGTTTCGCCCACACAGATCTGCACAGGATGTCCTGCTACAACTAAATCGGGATGTCCTCGACCCCGTCGAATGCCCTCACAATGACAAGGTCGTACTCGCCTTGGATTTGAAGCGTGCATTCGACAACGTTACCCACGAGATCATTCTCACCCACCTCTATCAAACTAAGTGAGGAAGAAACGCCTTTCAATATATTCGGCAATTTTTAACCGACACACAATCTTACATTCGAATCCATGATAAAAAACATGACCCTTTTCATTTAGGCACCAGGGGTACACCCCAGGGCTCGGTGCTCTCTCCCCTGTTGTTCAATTTGGCTATGATGCGCCTACCGGCCCAGCTGGGCGCTGTCGCCGGTGTGCAGCATGCGCTGTACGCCGATGACATCACCCTGTGGCCCACACAGGGTTCCCTTGGAGACATTGAGGCCAACCTGCAGGAGGCGACGACCATAGTGGACCGTTATGCTCGCCGCTGCGGCCTCGAATGCTCCACCCAAAAGTCTGAATTTGTGCACATACGCCTCTCACCTATGTGCACAGCCAAAATTTCATTGTCTCTTGAGACAGGTCCAATTCCTAAAAATATCGAAGTCCGGGTACTGGGGCTCTACATACATCAAAACAGACGGTCAGAAACAGCATTGGCCAAACTCCCTCTGGTGGGGGACCAGGTAGGCCGCTTGGTCCGCCGTGTTTCTAACAAGCGGAGGGGGGGGGGGGGGGGGGGGGGGGTTGCGATGTAAGGACGCCTTGCGGCTGGCGCATGCATTTGTAACCAGTCGAATTCTATATTCGACTCCATACCTCCACCTGCGGAAACAAGAGGAGGATTCACTGGAAGTCATCCTCCACAAAATTAAGCGGGCTCTGGGCCTCCCCGTGAACACCTCCAAGAAGCGCCTCCTGGGGCTGGGCATGGTGAACACATTTCGCGAGCTGCGGGAAGCCCACTTGACCAACCAATACACACGTCTCTCAAAGAGATCGTCGGTTCGCCGCCTGCTTGCCCGACTGCACATCCAACACACCACTCTTATGGAAGAGCGCGTGCGTATTCCATCCCAGTGGAGATGCGCCCTCCACGTGAGCCCTCTACCCGCGAACATGAACCGTGAAGATCATAATGGCCGGCGCCTGGCGCGGGTGGAAGCCCTGGCCCGCCAGTATGGATGGAAACCCGGCTTATTCTATGTGGATGCCTCCGGCCCCCACCATGGGGGATGGTACACGGCCGCAGTCGTCCACCAATACAAAACAGTCAACAGCCTTACTTTCCGAGCCCGTGACACAACACACGCGGAGGAGGTCGCCATTGCGTTGACTGCATCTGATTCCAATTCAAAAGCAATTATTTCCGACTCGCGAGGGGCATGTCGGAACGTCGAGCAGGGCTGGGTACCATATGTAGCCTACCGCATTCTCCAAAACAGCGTCTCTACCGGGGACCCCGCGCACCGGCGTATCGTTTGGGCTCCTGCCCAAACGAGGGAAATGAGGCAGCTGACGCCGCCGCCCGCGCGCTCTCTCACCGGACATTCCCCTCCGACCCCGACGATCAGGAACTCGAATTCACTCCCGCTTACTCTTTTAAAGACATTGTTTTACTTTTTCAGTCTGGCCACGGTCTTTATCCGCGCCCGTGTAAAGGTCTCTCAAAGGCGGATGAGCGGCCTCTGGTTCGCCTGTATACCAATACTTTGCTGTGCACGGCAGCTCTCAAATACTTCGACCCTTCTTTCTCGGGCAGCTGTCCGCACTGTGCGGAGAAGTCTTTGGACATTTACCACATGGTGTGGGCCTGCCCCTCCAACCCAGTTATCCCCCCTAACCCCAAGCCAACCCGGGAGGACTGGGACGAGACCCTGCTCGGCTGCTCTGACCTGCAGGCCCAACGGGCCTTGGTTGCGCGAGCCCGGGCGGCGGCCGACGCCACTGGGGTCCCGAACTGGGGACCTCCACCTAGTACTTGTAAGGGCTGGCCACCTTTGGGTCAGCTCATGCAATACCTCCAGTAGTGCATGTGTAAATAAATGTTTTCCACCACCACCATCCCCGCTTCACCTGGGACTCTCGAAATCTGGCGGCCTTTCCTTTAATGTGTAGTGTTGTCAGCGTGTTGAACGTGTGTTTTTTTAGTATTCGTTTCTTTTCGGCTCTTTAACTTTAAATTATAAACAACGTTTCCTTTGTTTGATCTGCTTGTTTCGTTTCAACCTGTACGCGATAGCGTTCCCCGTTTCCAGTTGGAAATGCATTTAAAATTCGCGTCATTGTTATGCCGAAGAAGATGTGGAATGTCATTGTCTCAGTGTGTTCTTAATCCGCGAGTTTATGGTTTCAAAAATCACAATCATTGCTACTGCTGTAAAACAAGAAATGCGAGACTGCAAGGCAGTGGATATCAAACTAATGCTTTTGAGTCATTGGAAGGTTTATCACGGGGAGTAGACACAAAAATGTTTTGGTATCACGTGACATGAATAGACGATAGGAAGGTTATTATGATTTATGAAAGTTTTTATGAATGTATACAGGTTTACCATTGTGAAAATATGCTATTGTATGTGGGGTTTATCGTACCAATGCGACGTAGACTATCACGGTGTGCGTACTGGAGCACTTCGTATTAATTTGAACCATCAGAGGATCTGGACGTGCACTGACATCGCACTGTGCACCGATGTGCATCGTTCGAGCTCCACCCAAACGCGCCCGCCGGCGAAAGGATACAGCCCGCGTCCTCGGTCCAAGAACCCGACCACTAAGTGCTAAAAATCACGGCGGAATGTGGTATGCTCTCAATAGTTACAATGCAGCAGCTCGAGTAACTGAAAGAAAAATCAAAGCTACCTTTAATTTTGCATAACTTATTTTGAGCTACCGTATTGGCAGGAGAGCGAAGCTCTTAAATGCGCTGAATCGTTCTATGCATCTCTCAAACTTGCTGTTTTCACATGTATAGCTTACACTAGTGCAAACAATTCTGAGTGATTAATTTTGTGGCCATTGTTTTCTTCCACTGTAAAAATTACCTGGGTAACCACTTACGCACATACACTTTGGGGCGCTGTGTCGAGGATGGCGAGTGTTACCCGCGAAGGAGCTGCTTAATTAATAGTATTTTCTTATATAAACGGTCGCTCATCAGCATGCACCTTCACTACAGTGTTCGACCAATGACCCAGCACCAAAAAGCGTTTTTGGTTGGCCGAGCTTTCATGTCACTTGGCTCATGAAACAAGCACAATGACTTCAAACGAAGTTCAGGTCCAAAACTTTTCTGGAGCTTTTTCACTGCTAGTTTGTAGCGCAAGCACAGAAACAGTCCTGTCGGTCGTCGTCTAATATATGAGCATCCTGGACATAATGAAAGCCGGATCTTTTGTTTTGTGGACTGCTGTTATCGGCTGGTGCCTCAACTGTTATTTACCTCGTTACCGTTAACCTTGACGCCACGGGTCGTTGCGTTGCTTGAATCATCCACAGTCTTCGTGTCTTCAAACCTGATGCAGTGCCAAGTATGATGGCTGGTATGCTGCTTAATTTGTGTGTGTTTTCAATAAATAGTTGATGTATATTTCGCAACGCCTACGGAATGATTATGAAAATAATTTTGAGACGTTAATTCTGCTGTGTATACTGCGCATTATTTTTTCCTCTGCTGGCGGCATCGACAGAATACTTTATAAGCACGAGAATAACAGACATTAGGTAGTTAACGTAGCGTTAGTTAACCATTTTAGAGCCTCGCCGTTGTCACTATAGCGCTCTTTCTGTTAACTGCAGTGCACCACACGGAGCGCACGCCACTCACAAGGAAGCCGTTTGGCGCATCAGAGCGCATTGTAAGGAAAGGAAAAACTCACCAGGCCTTAATGTTGCAGCCGTACTGCGTCTTGATGCTTGATGCCGCTAGTGTTACGAAGCTTTCGAAACTTATCGAGTGCTCATCTCCCAGCCTAACGCACCTGTCGACCTCGTTGAACAAGATGAAGTCACAGAGCCCGTCCTCGGGCACCGTGATTTCGAAGCGGCAGTCTACAGTGCAGATCAGGGAGGAGTTGGTCGGCGCAGGGTTCGGCTTCGCTTTGGGGACTTCGGGAAAAAGAAGGGAAGGCAAACAGTTATTGCATAAAAAGAGGCACTAAAAGTACAACATAAAGTGATAACCTGGTGCATTGGTAGAAGTAAAACAAGTATTTGCACCTTAGTGCTGAAAATCGGGCTTTCATAAGGGTAATGTTTGGTCAACTTGATGGAGTCGCAGGCCGTTTATACTGCTTTGCAAAGTTCTTTCCACCTCGGTTAAAACGGCAAATTTGTCCCTGATTGTTCTTCTGCCAAGTGCACTCATATTGTGTTGGGCTCATGCACTGTAGCAAAAGTCTTAGGGCTCATTTTGAAGCTCATTCAAGATGATAGTGCAAAGCATTACTTATACGTCACATACATTGTTCATATTTCTTATGTCCAGAGTTCTGAAGAGCTTGTGCGTGAGCAAAGGAAAAGTTTGGCACACATTTTGCGTGAAACATTTACCTTCCTTAACAAGAAGTTAGAAACTAAAAATCCCAAGGCACCATTGTCGGATGGCATGTATAACCTTCTGGGAGAAATTATGACCGAAAATAATACGTCTTAAACTACTAAAACACATAAGCATGCTGCCTCAAGACTGAAATCACCTAACCAATCCGGCATTTTATAAACTTTTCTTCCATTTGCTGTTCTTGGGAAAGAAGAGCCCAGCAGTGTATTCATCCCTTCCCTTTTTTTATATGTGAGCCCGGTAATAGTGATGACGACGGTGATGGGTTTTTATGGCGCAAGGTCCTCTGTGGCTGAACAGCGCCATGGCACACGCTATTTTTCGACTACTCAAGGTGGGGTCAAAGACCCATTCTGCAAGCATTTCAACTGAGATAAGCCGAGCGCCATGGCACAAAAAAGATTTTACGCCTTGTTTTGCCGGTTCGTACCCGACAGCGCTGGGGATCAAACCCAGCACCTCCCGCAAGCTAGGCGGATTCTCAACCTCTAGGCCACCGCTGCAATCATTGAAATAGGGTGTTTAGGGCTTTTGTTACACTGAAGCAACAGAGTAAAAAACTTTCCGTGTCAGTTTTTCTGCAAGCAGGGCGCCCGTAAGCCAAACTATTTAACGAAAAGAAAAAGAGTGTAGCAGTGCCTCTCGAAATTTACAGTAACTGGCTCTCGCCATGTGAATTGTGCGTTCGCTATGAGTAGCTCTTCGTTTCAACGCGCAGCCTTATATCGAAAGAAATGGAAATCTTTCAGAAGCAGAGAATCTGAAGCACCACTCGTTTCATGGGTCGCAAAATGGGCCTCTAAATCTCGAAGTTAAGCAAAATGTGTTAGGTTTTTGGCACTGCATCGGAAATGTTAGGCTGTGATAACTTACAAACTGGACCTACTGCTGATAAGCAATGCCTTGACAGCGAAGAAATGCCCGTCACGCTAGATGCAAAAGGTAGTATTCATTTCGGAAACTGCTATTCTAAGGCAGGCAGATTGATTTGCTCCTCATTATCAGGTCAGATCACATAAGAACAATGACATAACATCGCCAGTGATTTGCGGAAGAGTGTAAGTGAGGGAATGTGGACATGTATTCAGATTTTGCTTAGCAACGCATCCACGATTGGCCGTTATAAAAATGCGGTATTTCTTGCGACGCTAAATCTGATTTCAAGAGAGTTTATTTTTTAATTCACATCCCGGATGCCGAAACGTCCCTTAAAACATTCACGGTATTTATCTTCGTGAACAATGATATATGATCAGTTGCCGATTTCGCTGTATTACTCAGGATGCGTGCATTATATTACCCAGTGTGTTAAATATACCAATTCCTCTATCTGTCTCGTAAGATCACCAGTAACGAAATCTAAGAATACCAGGAAAACATCTCTGGGGGATCATATGAAAGGAAGATTTTGTAGTGAGGTTTAGTGCCTCAGGGAAATCAGTTGGCGAAGGTGTGATGAAAGATGCTGTAATGATTAAAATAATCGAAAGGGTCAGCTGCTTTTTCGAAGTCCATTAGTAAGTGATGGTATGGTCCTGCGCCGAGGCTATATATAAAGCACGGTTGCTTCACCTTCAAGGTTGCGGCACCTTCAGCTACCGTATCCCTGCACGCTCGAGAGCTGGCCAGTCCCACGGGAAGTGGTGAATATTCGCTTCAATGTCCTCGCGTTTAAATATTGGGAACCCAAGCCGAGGAAATTAATCTAGAAGGGAATGCTAGACAGGGACGCATTCATAATATTGAGCGAAGTGCTGGGTACACGAACGTAACATAGTACATGCACGAGAAAGCGAACAGCCTCTACCAAATAAGACGCTCACACTGCGAATTGTGTATGACTAGTGTATTATGCACACAGTAGCGCACTTCCGTTTTTACAATTCGATACTCGATACTGTACGATTCGATACTCCGCCGAGCTTGGGGGTTCCGGGTGAGCTGAAGGGTGGCCAGCAGTAACTAAAAATTTGTACAGGGTCTTTCACCTAAGATTTTCTGCAATTTTTAAAAATAAGCTATTTGAATTAGATGCGCGCTTTTTCTGGCATAGCATTGTCAGTGGTGTAGTACATCATAATGCAGTTAAGACGTGCTAACTAGTAGGCTGGTTAACCAATATTTAATAGTTAAGTTTTAAACTATTACCGTTGGGCTCCTTAATTATTGAGAGGCATGTAGCACACCGTAAGTAATGTCCATATCCGTTTTTAGAATTTGGAGAACGCGATTATCCTTGGCGCTGTGGCCCAACAAATTTTGGCTGTCTCGACGAATTAGGTTCACTGGAGAGGTTGGTTTGCCTGCAAGCTTCTCAAACCGCATGTATTTTGGCGAGATGTAGGCGAAATTCTGGGGTGCGACAGACTCGTCGTAATAGGCGTATGACGTGAAGGGCGTCGGTGCGGATGACAATGCGAGCCGTAGGCAGCAACGGAACGGCGGCCACAGAGCAAAGTGCCTCTTGAACGGCAAGCATCTCTGCACAGAAAGAGGAAGTAGGTTCTGGGAAGCGAAACCAGGTCGTTTTGTTCAGGGCAGGCTTGCAAGGGCAGTAAATTGCAGTAGTGGTTTCGCAGGCCTGGATGCTTGCGTCAGCGTATAAAAGAATGGAGCAATGTGGCAGATATGGGCATCTTGTTCTATAATTCGTTCACGAAACGACGCCGCCGCGAGGGTAGATGATGGCCGACGTATATCAGTTGGTTTGTCATCGCTTAGCTGCACAATACGCCAGGGAGGGAGAACTGGCGGAGGCTACTGTAGAATGGAGTACGATGAAACATATGCCATGAGTGCACACGTTGCGTGCGTAAGGTTAGACTTAAGCCGGCGAGAATCACGTCTTTGCTCACCAGCTCATCTAGTGTATTCAGCTGCGCATGTTCTTGGAACGCCACGATCGGGGTGATGCGGGGAATGCAAGTGATGACCCTCATTGCTTCTTCAACAAGCTTCAAGGCTTCCCATTGAGCCCTCGTCAAATGCTGGAATTGGGCTTGGTAAACGAGGCGCGGTTCCACAACCGCCCGCATCAACTGCCTACTTCTCATCTTAAATAAGGGCCCACATATGAAGCAAATGGAACACAGTGGTCCAAGAACTGTCCTTTGATTTAATGCACAAAGTCCAGAAAATATTAGTCCAGAAGAGCCTTCTGCAGCGTTGGTAGCTAGTGGCAGTACATTTTCAGTAGCGTGCGCTGACAATACCCGTACTTATCTATGCTGCGAAGCCAACTTACTTTCGAATACAAATCAAGCAATAATGTTTTCAGCAGCGCAGGAAACGGTAAATTTGTTTTCTATCAATGCCTATTAAACAAATTCTATTCTGTTCGCGCCAAAAAGCCACTCAATACGCGCAACAGGTCTGGAAGGTTCAATGGAGTTCAATAATTTAAATAAGATGATTGCGCCTGCCGCGAAACACGTTGGTGTTCTGCTAGAGTAGGATACGTCATCTAATGCTCAGGTCAATTTTCGCTTCTTCAAAATGTCACAGGTCACTGTTCCCATTCCAGAATTAAAGTATTCTGTGGCAAAAAGAGCTCCTATTTTACTAAGCAATTCCTTGTTCCTATCTTGTGTCTACTGCAGCCATGTTATGGGGAATGTACGTGCGAATAGAAATCTTCCAAAATTTTGCGCAGCTCGTCGCAGCACTGCGCAGCTCGTTGGCCATGGCGGCCATGTTGGTGGCGGCAAGCACAGGCAGCCAAACCGGAAGAGTGGGCTTTCTGCGCTGCTATTGGCTCGATTCAGCCGCCTCTTCCGGTCTCACCGGATGCCGCGCGTCAATATCTGGCGGCTCCAGATCAGCGGCGGCGGGAGTTTTTCTCGGCGCCGGGCGTCGAGTGCGCGCCGTCGTGCGAAAATCGCCGTCTTTCCGCCGTTAAAACGCGTCATGTAATCGACCTTAAGAAAGACAAAAGAGGCGTAGAAATTGAGCAACTCAAGAAAATAACCAGGAGTCAGACTGATCTCATAAACAACCTTGCAAGTAAAGTAGAGAATCTTAATAAATAGAATCCCTGAGCATAACTCCAAATGAACCAGAATAGAAGAAGCATAGGGTGGCCAGCCGAACGAGGGCGCTATCCCCGGCAGCCGCTATAGCGCAGTCGCCGGCGACACACGTTCAGGAAAACGAAAGTGACATGGTGGTCGAGACTGCGACCCCACCCCGCATGAAAGATAAAAATAGGGAAAGCAATCCGGAGCAAACTCTGGAAGAAAGGCTGAGAAAACAGGCTAATGGAGAAAGTAGGATTGACAGAAAACTCAAAAACTTCGTAAAAGAAATAGAATGCAAGGTAGAGGACAAACTAGAGAACTTTGTCAAGAATATCGAGATCCAGTTCCTAAGGGTAGCTAATAGCCTCAGCACATTAATGCGGAAATTGGCGGCATTCATGCCTGGCGCGCTGAAGCTGAAGTGAATTTTGCAAGAATTAATAATTCATTCATTCATTCATTCATTCATTCATTCATTCATTCATTCATTCATTCATTCATTCATTAATTAATTCATTAATTAATTCATCTTTATTCGACATCTTTACAGAGGTCTGGAGCACAGACAAAAAGCTGAAGAAGACAGCTTGACGGGGTCTGTGCCCCTTAACAATTCATGTGCGTACTGACGTGTAGAAATGATATTTGGCATCGTCAGTCGCAAATTTGTAATTCAGAACATAAAAAGTCATGACTGAAAATAAATGAACAATTCTGTTATTAATAAGACGAACAAATCACAATGTACTAGTAAAAACATTCTCGGTAATGATACAAGGCAGATACATGGATAATAGCTAAGCAAAACAAACAGAGGACGACAGCACGAAAGCAATGGTGAATACAGGATAATGCATTGCAAGCCCACTAGCGCTCAAATCTGGCAGTGGAACTGTCGAGGATACCGACGCAAGCGGCCGATGTTATAACAAATCGTGCAGCAAATTGAAGACCCTCCGCTAGAAATAGGGCTACAAGAAATGGCAGGGCCGGCAAAACTGCAAGACTACCGGGCGTTTCACATTGACAGAGGAACCAAATCAAGGGCAACGACGTTAGTCAAAAGGAACGTAGCAACAATAGAAAATGTCTGTGTCGAAATTATAACAGGCAAATCTGGGGAGTCGAACACATCTCTCCTAAATATCTGCAGCCCACCCAGCCAAACAGAAGCGAGATTCAGGGCGCTAATAAATAAAGCAATAAAATCGGCCAACAACCACCTTCTCGTAATAGTAGGCGACTTTAATGCTCCTCACCCAGAGTGGGGCTACCGACTGGAGAGCCCCAAGGGCACCCAGTTATGGGAACACAGCACAACCTATGGCTCACACTGCTAACAGACACGGAGTATCCTAAGAGAGAAAGTAACAGCGTATGCAAAGACACCTCGCCATATTTGGCCTTTATCAAAAAGCGTTGCACAGGCAGAATGGCTACACATGGAATAAAATGTAGACAGCGATCACCACCTCTTAGTGATCGGAATAGCGCCAAAGGAAAACAACGAAAAACAAACGCTAAAAGTCACAGAATGGGACAATTTTAGGGATCTCAGAGGGAACAAAGAAGAAGTAAACATTGACAATATTGAGAACTGGTGCGTGGCGATTAAAAGGTACGCAAAAAATATCATAGAAGGAGAGAAAGCCCCGGAGGTAGCAGACATTCGCCTGCTACACACGTGGGCAGGCAAACACACTATGGAACGCTGGTCAAAAAAGCAAGAAAGAAACAAATGCAATCTCAAAAGAACAGCGAGCCATTGTAAGGAAATAGAGGACTGTGCATTTAAACTATTCGAGCAACAATAGAACAACAAATGTGACGAAATGGAGAGGAACCTTTTTTTTTCGTGAAGCCTTCCACGAGTCAGAAGTTGAGAAAGGGGAGTCGAATGTAGGATATAGAAAATTAAAAGAGGGGCTGGAGGCCAGTCTCGGCGAAGTAGTCGCATAGACTGCTAGTGAACTGATTGTTCATAGCTCACTTCACATAGTCTCCTTCGCGTTTCCGCCGCAGGCCCAACTCTCCGAGGAGCCTTTTCTAATAGGCGCCGTCGCTGGGCAAGTCCAAAACAGGTGCCGCACATCACAAATGTACGGTGGAGCGCCGCAGTGAGGGCACCTCTCAGCTGCTGGCATATCTTTACCACGCCAATGATGACGCACAGATGGGGTCAGAGCCTCCCCTGCCCGACTCCGGCACACTGATACCTCCTCCTGCAGAGTAAGACTACGGGGGGAGAGGGTTCGAACACGGAGGAATTAGAGCGCGTGTTCGCTGACGCAGAGTTTGTGAATCACAGGCATGGAACAGGAACGGATCTGGGGGAAGAGGGAACGTGGCGGGTAGCGTGAGTCATACCATCTGCTTGAATGTTATATGGATCGTGAGCATGGCCGCGAATCCAGTGTATGCGTACAGGACATAGGTACTTTACCTAGAGCAGATGAACTGATTGTGTAATCTGGAATGTGCGTAGAACAGCCTTAGGCAGTCTAAGGACGGGAGGGAGTCAGTGTAAAGATGAACTGCATTTAATTAATGTGGGAACGAGCGGAAGGGAAGCAATGACATTGCCAAGTTCTAATGCCAGGGGGGTGCATGTATTCGCGGTGTATGTCGCGCGAGAGCTAAGATGCGGGTGTGAGGGGCAATACACAACAGTAACTCCCCGCTTGCAGTATGTGATGCATCGGTGTGCAATATGCACCCTTCAGGCGGATACGAGGCTGATATCGATGGTGAAACAGTGGGGCGACTGCCTCTGAGTTGACAGTACCACTACAGAGGGAGCGTCTTTAAACAAACAAGTTTCAGAGACTGCGAGCTCTGCTTGCCACCCGCTGGTCGATGAGTCCAGTGATAGTAATAAGTTGGGCGAACTCCTGAAGCATATGTACGGGTGTTAAAATGGGCAAATACGTTATAGGGCGCAAAGCCTCATGATTAATAGCTTCAAGGGAGTCCCACTGTCTGCGGATGAGACGTTGAAATTGTGCCTGGTATAATATCCGTGGCTGAAGAGTGGAGCGCACAAGCTGGCGAGCGGCATGAGTACGCGCGCTACCAGATCACACTACTATGCGACGAATCAGGCCTATAGCAGCGTGAACATTTACGGGTGGCATGGGGTACCAGTCCGAGGGGTATGAAGGAGGAGGCCAAGGATACGAACAGCTTCTGCCTGAGGAATCGGAAAACTGTGTACTGTAAAATTTAAAGGGGTAGCTTTCCGTAAGCCGGCTTTCTTTCCAATGCGAATGAAACGTGATTTAGTAGGGGAGAGCGTTAGACCCAGAGGTGGGATGCGAGATGTCAAGACATTCAGCCCGTGCTGGAGGACCGACTGATGGATAGATGCATCTGGGGGACAGCACCAAAAGGTTATGTCATCGGCGTATGCAAGCACACGGATAGATGGGATGGTCTCTAAGGCTCGAACAAGAGGAATAAAAGCCACATTGCATAATGTGGAGGCAAGAACGGAGCCTGGGGCACCTCTCTAAAGAAAGTGGAGTTTCCAAAGGGCTTTCCAAGAGGAACATGAATCTCATGCAAACCTAGAACATGCTTGGATACCTGATCGACCCAGAAAAATTAAGATGAAAGCGAGGACTAGCATGACTAACATGACAAAGGTTATGGTAGAGAGAGGGTGTGGTAGATGGTCCTTGGCGATCACAAAATGAACAAGGGAGGGGAAAACCTCAGGTTGCTTGAGCCAACGTTTCGACAAGAGGACTGTCTTCGTCTGGGCAAAGCGTTCATCATTGGCATGGATTAAATAGGGCCTTCGCTCCGAGGAGAAAGGCCCCGGGTGGGGGAAGGAAAGTGGTGTGAGAGGGGATGCGTGTCAGGAAGGGGAGGGAGGCAAATGTTGATTCGTTAAGCTGCAATAATTCAGGGGGCACTTTGACTGTCTAAAGTGCGTGGAGGCGAAAATGTTTTCCGCACCACTTTGACTGCTTCTGTGGTACTGGTGGCGTCACATGTAATTGAGTACTAATTGCTAAGTGACGACAAATCAGTAATTAATGGTTAATTACTGATTTGTGCCTGAATACTAATTAACTTCAAATTAACGACGCTTAAGCTTCGCCTTTAGGAGTGGAACGCGACAGCGTGTTGTAGCGCTGCCAGGGAGTCCACGGAATGCCACCAGCCGTTCGGCGCGATGCCTTGCCCTTTGAACGCTTTTTGAGGAAAGGAAAGGGCGCATTAATTCTCTGTCATCTCGGTGGACACCTGAACCGCACTGTAGAGGAAGGGAGGAAGTGGAAGTGGAGGAAGAAAGACCAAGATGGCCCGTAATGAAGAAAATGAAAATTGTATTTGAGGAAAGGAAATTAGGCATAACTGTCTCACATATCTCGGTGGACACCCGTCAAAATTCGAGGGGGGGGGGGGGGCACTTTTTTGACCTAAAGTGCGGTCACTGATGTGTGGTTAAGATGTTAAGCTTCGCCTCTAAGAGTGGGACGCGACAACGTCTTGCAACGCTTCCAGGAGTCCATAGAACACCATCGCACATTCGGTTCTATGCCTCGCTCGTCGGTAAATTGGTTTTTGAGGAAAGGAAATGTATCTGCCTCTCATATCTCGGTGGACACCTAAACCTCGCCGGAAGGGAAGGGAGGAGGATGGGAGTGAGCGAAGACACCGTATTCACTAGACGCACCTTTGTTCTTCCCAAACCATCGAGCTGGCATGGCGGAGTGGATAGCGTGCTCGTCTCACACTCCGAAGACCAGGGTTCGATTCCCGAGCTCGACCAATTTCTTACTCGGTTTTATTTATTTATATGGCCTGACTAGAAAAGTTAATTAGGCTAATTGAGTACTTAGTAATTGAGCATCACTATACGATCCCTTCAATTGGTTGCCTGGTTACTAGCCAAAGTACAATTGGCCCCGTTTGAAATTCGCGCACTGTGACGTCACGACCGTTTGGACCAACTGAAAAGCGTGACATTTCTGTCGACAGCTGCTGCTTACAACGATGAGACATTAAAGGCTTTCGCCTTAATAGTGGAAAAACTTATATCCCGAGGGTGTGTAGTGAACAAAGGCTTTGAAGGGGCTGCGACGGGGCGTTGGCGCTGGGTGGACCTGAAAAACTCAGTTAAGAGGATTAGTCAGCGTGGTACAGGGAAATGAGAACAAGGCAAACAAAATAGGCTGGCACTGGAAAGAGAAAGAAAGGGGGGCATTTCCAAGGAAGGACAAGGCAGGGGGGGGGGGGGGGGAATGGCTCGAGTTCCGAGAAAGCCAAAAGGTGGGAGCGGAGGGGGTAACAGGAATGTCATGGTTTCCGAGAACTGATAGTAGGGATTTAGGAGAGAAGAAAAAAAAAGAAAAGGTGAACAAAGGGAGAGGGTGAGAAGGCCGGAAATGTGGTGGAAGATATTGCCACGTATCATTGTAGTGTTTGCTCGTTCACGCTCAAGGCTGCAGGAAAGGGTTGTTATCACTTTTGTTCGTGACGCGAGAAGCGACCAGACTAATCTCGATTGGTCGCAGTCATGAAAGGCTGCATCTAGGTTTTTCTACATTACTGTAGATGATCTTGTCCTGTTATCTGGAAGTTTCCTTGCCGCCTTTAAATTGAGCGATGCCGCGAGCGGCGGACATTCATAGTTCGACGATTGACGAGCACGTTTGTTGCTTACGCCGCCGCCGAGTGATTCAGTTCTTTTGAGGGCGCAAGTCAGCCCAAATAAAGAGCTTCGTTTTTAAGTCTTGTTGGTGTATTCCTGACCGCTGGACTGCCGTCACTACAACGTGACATCTGGTGGAGGTGCTTGGTAGCCTTCCATGTTCCGGACACCCCCTACAAGTCGTGACGCCAGCCCTCCGAGTCATTCTCCGGAGGACCTGACTCCAGTCTACCACGCAGCCTCTGGAGCCTCCAGCCATGACTTACGCCGCAGCAGTGCGCCGTCCTGCACCTCGACGACGGGACCCAAGCCCCCATCGCCATTAGCCAGCTGCGCTGGAGCGCTACCCTCTCGTCCCAACTCGCCCGCCCTACGAGCATCGAACGCGGCCTTGGAAAAGCGACGAGGGGAGAACACCCGACCAGCGCCGCCCACAATGCTTCCACTGCGGAGAAGCCGGTCACATTCTCCGGTACTGCCCATACAGGAGAATGGGCATCCGAGGGTTCCCTTACGACTCTCCACGACCCCGACCCGGCCAGCGACCAGCCGAAATCGAGGAGTTTTTGCGTCCGGAAGGATACTCATCGCCGAGCCGCCTATCGCGTTCTCCGTCGCCATCGTCACCGCGCTAAGTATCTCCTAGCCGAGGATACGCAGTGCGTGGACGCTTCCCCAGCCCCCGAAGGTTAAACTGAATAAAGAAGCCTCTGGAGGTGAGGTTGCTTCAGAACGCAAGAACTAAGATCCTCCATCGACGAAAACAGAAGACCATGCCCCCTACGACGACGACGAACCCTACGACAACGACGACCCTTACGACAACGACGACCCTTACGACAACGACGACCCTTACGACAACGACGACCCTTACGACAACGACGACCCTTACGACAACGACGACACCTACGACGACGACGACGACCCCTACGACAACGACGACCCCTACGACAACGACGACCCTTAGACAAAGACGACGATCCCTACGACGACGACGATCCCTACGACGACGACGATCCCTACGACGACGACGATCCCTACGACGACGACGATGCCTACGACGACGATCCCTACGACGACGACAAATACGACTACAAAAACTACAACACCGACGACGACAACGACACGGCCAGACTTGAAGCTTTTACCGCTGCCCTTACACCTTATTAGGAACGCTAAAGGACTCTTAAGTTCTCGAAGCATTGGCCGTGTTTAATTTCATTTTAAAGCATCGAGACGATGCTTCTCTGGAAGGGGGATAATGCCACGTATCATTGTAGTGTTTGCTCGTTCACGCTCAAGGCTGCAGGAAAGGGTTGTTATCACTTTTGTTCGTGACGCGAGAAGCGACCAGACTAATCTCGATTGGTCGCAGTCATGAAAGGCTGCATCTAGGTTTTTCTACATTACTGTAGATGATCTTGTCCTGTTATCTGGAAGTTTCCTTGCCGCCTTTAAATTGAGCGATGCCGCGAGCGGCGGACATTCATAGTTCGACGATTGACGAGCACGTTTGTTGCTTACGCCGCCGCCGAGTGATTCAGTTCTTTTGAGGGCGCAAGTCAGCCCAAATAAAGAGCTTCGTTTTTAAGTCTTTTTGGTGTATTCCTGACCGCTGGACTGCCGTCACTACAACGTGACAATATGACGTGGGAAGGGTGCAAAGAGCGATAATATACTTATGCGCGGTTCTAGGAAATGGTCTGACCACGTGCAAGACATTTTTTAATTTAAAATTATGCTAACCCTGGAATGTACCTGAGAGATTCCAGGTTTCCTCTGGACATGTTAATCCCTGTTCGTTGCAGTGTTTTAAATTTGTGGATTGGGATGGTTTGGTTTATGGGGTTTAACGTCCCAAAGCGACTAAGGCTATGAGAGACGCTGTGGATTAGGAATGCTTCTCTGTATTTTCTGTCCCTAGTCGATTTGAAGCCTGACTGAAGAATGAACAATTTGAGTTCGTCGAATTTGTGATGGCGTTGATTAAAATGGGTCGACACTGCCTTCTGTTCATTCCGTGTTGTGTCAGCCCGGTGCCCGTTTAATCTGGCACTCATTGTTTGCCCGGTTTCTCCGATATATTGTTTCTGGCAGAAGGAGCACTGGAGCATGTAGATAATATTAGACGATGTGCAGTCAAAACTGGTCTTTATATCGAAACTGAAATCGCTTGCCGTACTTTTAACTGTAGTGTCCCGTTCTAAAAGTTTGCATGTCTTGCATCTAGGTCGAGAGCATGAAGTTACTGTCGGTGGTGGTTTCTTACCGAGCCTAGCATGCACCAGGATGTCCTTCAGGTTTGTGTTGCGTCTGTATGTTACCTTTGGTGCGTCGGGAAATATGTTTTTGAGACGGTCGTTACCAGTTAAAACGGGGTGGTATTTCCGCAGGATATTGTTTATGTTTGGAAGCGCGTTTGAGTATTTCGTTATAAGTGGATGAGGTCGTTGACTGTTAGCTTTTGTTCGTTTTTTAAAAACTACATCTCGTTTCAAAGTGGTTGCTCGTTGGAACGCATTGTTAAGGGTTGTCTGTGGATGGTTTCTGGTGATTAGTGTGTTTTTTAGCGAGTGGAGGTGTTTCAGGTAGTCGTCGTCGTCGCTACATATTCTTCTTAGTCTCGTTGCCTGTCCTACGAATATACCTTGTTAGCAGTGTCTTGCAGTGTTTGCAGGAACGCATGCGAAAAGGATAGCGATGAAATATTCATGAGCACATTGGTAAAAACCTGCATAGAGGATACACGAGCCACTTCCCCGACTAAGACAGGGCTCCAAATGAAACTCTACACGCACCCATCACAGGAGCAGAAGTGAGGGCGGATATAGTGAGACTCAGAACCAGATCGGCACCCGGTCCAGCCGGAGTCACGGATAGGATGCGAAGAAACCTAGATCCCACCATAAGAGTCCTAACTAGATACATGGAAAAAATGCTGGGATAATGGAGTAATTCCCCCTCAACGGGAAACGGCCAAAGGGGTCCTTATTCCCAAACCACGAAAAGAGCCATAAATAGAAAATCTCGGGCCCATATCTCTAACATCCTGCGTATGCAAGCTCATAGAACACGTCACCTAAATTAGAATATTGCTGCAAATTTTTGTAGCCTCTGTTCATTCTTCAAAGCCACCCCGCTTCAATGCCACCCCGCTTTATTGCTGTGTTTGCGATGCAAGACGCCACTAGATTTATCTAGATTGCTCGCACCCAGGCGGAGCGGATTCTAGGTTGTCCCAGAATGTTTTGGAAGCTTTGCACGTCGTATCTCGAAAGATCGCTGCCAGCTTTATATTAAGCACGGCCTAGAGCGGCGGGCATTCAGTTTGGTGACAGGCCAGCAGGTTTGTTGCTACTCTTCCGCCGGTAGATTCAGTCCATTGTGGGCAAAAAGTCAGTGGAAATAAAAAGCTTTGTTTAGACGAAATTTTCATTGCCGTTCTACTCCCTGGATTGCAGTCACCACTTCGTGACATCTGGTGGAGGTGCAGGGTATCCTTTCATGTTCCGGACGCCCCCTTAAAATCGCGACGCCATCCGCTTGCGCTTCGCACCGGAGGACGAGCCCCCAGTTCACCGAACCAGCCGACGTCTCCAGGGAGACAGCCTAAGTTCGGGAACCTGACACCTGACAACGAAAAGACGCTGGCACGAGCACTAAAACCTCGAGAAAATATATTGACATGGACCATAACGCAACAGTCCCTAACATGATGAGCACAACAGTCCTGAGGGGCTCATCATGGACAGAGAAACAGCATTCACGGCGGATCTGACGCAAGCCATCCGGCGTTAAAGCCAAACCAGCCACCAGAGGACAACTGCATATTGCCGCGTTTCTACAAGCAGCCACTGGGCGGCTGTTCTTCGCAAGTCTCGTGCACCGGCGAGTGAAAGAGGAAGAAGCTCGGTCTCGGCCTTCTCTAGGTGCTGTGCTTGAGGACGATGGGCTCGATGAAAAATTTAGCTGTTTCGGCTGCCGTGCCGCGTTAGAGGGCCTTTGTTTCAGCATAGCGCGTGAGGTAATCGGTCGCGACTATTATCCACCGGTCGCCCAAGGAGGAAGTTGGAAAAGGGCCCAACAAATTCATGCCAACCTGCTCGAATGGAAGTCTGGGCAGTTAGACAGTTTGCAGTAAACCAGCTGGCCTCACAGACGGTATTTTCCGTCGCTGGCAATCGTGGCACGTTCGTATATTGTGGCGCACTGCCGCAGCAAGTTTGGGCCAGTAAAAACTTTTTTGAATGCGAGCCAGAGTCCGAGCATAGCCGAGGTGACCGGCGGTGGGCTCATCATGACATGCCTGCAAGATTTCGTCGAGGAGAGTCTCTGGCACGACGAGGAGATAATCCCTTCCCGTTGGAGAAAGGTTGATCTTGTACAGCACGTCGTTTAGGAGACAAAACGAGCAGTGCGTTCTGGCGAAGGGACGGGGTACTTCCGTAGTACGCGCTTTCAGGAAGTCGATGAGCGGTGCGTGCCCCAGGTCCTCACGTTGTTGCTGCGAAACAGTGACTGCGTCGACAGTTGCGATAAGAGGAAAGTCGGGCTCTTTGTCTTCGTTCACCGACTGGATAGGCGAACGGGACAAGCAGTCGGCGTCGTTGTGCTGGCGCCCGGACTTATATACGATGGTCATGTCGAACTCCTGTCGACGTAAACTCCAACGTGCAAGGCGTCCAGAGGGACCGCGCAAGTTTGTTAACCAGCAAAGAGAATGATGGTCGCTTACGACCTGGAAGCAGCGGCCATAAAGATACGGGCGAAATTTCATCACTTCCCAGACAACAGCGAGGCATTCTTTCTCGGCATACGCCGGCTAGCGTATGCGATGACTTGCTCAGCGCCATCCTGCCACTGTACGAGCACAGCGCCGGGGCCTACATTGCTTGCATCCGTGTGAACCAGGGTCTCGGCATGGGCATCAAAGTGGGCAAGCACAGGCGTTGTTTGCAAGCGGTGCCGTAATTCAACGAATGCCTTTTGCTGATTATTGAGAAGTCGGCTGCTGTATCTACTAAAGCAGTCACTGGGTGCCCGTCAACAAGCACGGGAAGGTCGGCGCCAGCTGTGTCATCGGTATGAGGGAAGTTTAGAGTCACGGAATCGCGCTGCGTCGGCACGGGGGGGGGGGGGGGGGGGGGGGGGGGGGGGGGGGGGGGGGGTCTTCGGGACGTCGGTTTCCTTCGTCAGCAACCTCCCCCCTGACGTCGTGACGTCGCCGCCTTCAGTTTCCCCGACGTGGGCTTGGCGACCGCCCCCTTAGCATATCGGTGAAAGTACGACGGCTAGGTGACGAGTAGCGGACGGGAGAAGGTGAAAGTTGGCGGCCGTTCGGTAAAGTTTGTCGCGCAGCAAGGTGTTCCTCGATTCCCTTGGTCACTCACCGAACCGTGCGCGTGGGCAGTACTTCGGGCCGTACAGAGCGGTCCGTCAGCTGAGCGACGTTACATATGAACTTCTTCCCTACGGCACTTCCACTACTCATCGCTGCCAGCAGAAGCCTGAAGTGGTCCACGTCGTGTGAATGAAGCCGTACTTTTTGCGCGAGCTCCGCTAGCTGCCTACCGCCACGCCATAACCGCATGCTTCTTGCGACTTCATTTTCTCACCATCCTGCCTTACGAACTGCCTATTTTCTTCCATTTTCTTATGAACTGCTTATTTTCTTACCTTCTTTCTTGCGCATGCATCGGGTCAATGTTCTTTTATTTAGGGAGGGGGTAATGCCACATTTCTACAAGCAGTGGCTGGGCGGCTGCTCTCGCAAGTCTCATGCACCGGCGAGTGAAAAAGGAAGGAGCTCGGTGTCGCCTTTCTCTGGGTGCTGTGCTCTTGGCTTGCTCTCCGGTGCCGTCCAGGTCAACCCTGAATAAAGCCTTTCGGTTACGAGCCCCAACGGCTACGTAACAATATCATCCGCAGACCAGTGGAAAGAGCGAGCGCGTGAACAAAACCATCGCCGATATGCTCGCCATCTGTGTCGATGCCGAACACAAGACCTGGCACGTCATCCTGCCTTACATCGTATTTGCCTGCAACACCGCAGTGCAGAAGACCACCCACATGATGCCTTTTAGGCTCGTCCATGGCAGGGAGGCAATGACCACGTTAGATGCCATGCTCCCAACGTTACCAAAGAAGATAACGTGGACGTCGCCGCCCACCTTCAACGCGTAGAAGCCCCCAGACTTGCCAGATTACGGATCAAAGACCAGCAGCGGACCGACGCTGCACATTACAACTTACGAAGACGCAACGCGGAATACAAGCCAGGAGATCTAGTCTAGCTTTGGACACCAATTCGCCGGCACGGATGGAGTGAAAAGGTTCTGCGCCGCTATTTGAGACCATACAAGGTTCTTTATCGGCTAAGGGAACTCGACTATGAAGTCGACCCTGATGAAATGACTGCATCCCAACGACGCCGCGTAGGTCCAGAAGTTGTCCATGTCGTCCGTCTAAAGCCTTATTATCTGCGCTAAGCGACACTGGCCGCATTTGTTTTTCCAGTCCCGGACTACTTGCTGGCAGGTCTGGGCTTCCGCTCGGACAGGAAAAGCGTCATGGTCACATGACCTACTTGCCATAGGCTGCTTTCGAACACGGCGCCAGAGCCGGGCTCCCCCTCGGTTACCGTACAAGGACGCTGTCATCTGCTAGCAGACGATGCAAGCCACGGCCACTACGACGCCGAAGCAACGCCGAAGCAACGCCGTGCGCTCGATCATGATACTGAGTCGATTTAAAGACTGTACTGTCAGCTTAGCGTAGGTGCATTACAGAACTCAGCTTCGGAGGTATGCTCGCCGCTACTGCTTGCGGCGAAGTTCGCACAAAGTAGCCCAACTCGTTGCGGAAAGGCGGATAGACGAAAGCCTCCGCAAAAATGTTGACAACAAGCTCTATAGCTGCTCCAGTATACGAGTGGTTCACCTGCGATGCTTTCAGGTAAGCGTACAGACAGCATGTGGCAAAACAAGCGAACAAGAACCTCTTGACGACACGAGCAAACAATACGCGCTCGCAGCTCCGAACGCGCGTCCGTGTGCGGTGGATTTCAAGAAAATAAAGGAAGATGCAAGAACAAAAAGTCTTGCGATGGCTCAGAGAGGAGCTACGGAGCTCATGTGAAGGTTTAACGCATGATATCGACCTCCAGGAACACGAAAAGCACTCAAAATGCACACGGAGTCTAACTTAATATGGCTGCCAGCGCGGCGCGCAGCTATCGTCTGCTGCCTTCTCAGCAGCCCCAAGCAGCCCGCGGACTGCCATAGGCTAAAAACGAACGCGTTGCTATGGCGATGCAAGCAGGTGGGCGGAGCTTTCGGGCTGCCCGAAAAAAACAAATACCGGACTCGAGTCCGCAAGTAGTCCCGGACAGTCCGGGACTGAAAAACAAATGCGCCCACTGTGTTTCCACACTCGGTGTTTACTTTTGCACAATCCGTTTTATTTGTCTCCAGCCGCCTTATTTGTTTTAAAACATCTGGTCGATCCTTCTTTGAGAGGGGAGTCAGGCCGCGAATCTTTGTAGTGATTGTTCATTCTTAAAAGCTGCCAGAAACCCGTTTTATCGCTTTGTTTGCGATGCAAGACGCGACCAGATTTCTCTAGATTGTTCATATGCAGGCGGAGCCGATTGTATGTTGTCTCTAGAATGTTGTAGTAGCTTTGCGCGCCTTATCTCGAAAGTTCGCTGCCAGCTTTAAAAAGAGCACGGCCGAGAGCGGCGGGCATTCTGTTTGACAAATAAAGAGTTGTACTTATACACCATTTGCGCTGTCGTTCTGCTCCCCGGATTGCAGTGACCCCATCGTGACAATATAGAATTATATGGAAGAAAACAGGCTGTGGTCAGATGAGACGTATAGTTTCCGCCCTCACCTCAGCACACAGGATGTCATGCTGCTACTAAAGAAAGATATCATTGACTCTAAACCCAAAGACTTGAAAGTCATCCTAGGGCTTGACCTAAAAGAAGCCTTCGGCAATGTTAAGCACAAAGAGGTACTAAAAGACCTCAGCAGGGCTGGGGTAGGACAGAAGACCTACCGCTAAAAAAAAAATCCTCAAAGATAGGACAGCAAGGATAAATTTTCAGGAAACCCAATCGGACGAAATACAACTGGGAAGCAAAGCTACCCCAAAGGGGCCGAGCTATCACCCCTTCTCTTCAACATGGCCATAAAGAACTTCCCGTTAAACTATGAAGCAGAAGAAACCCGAATTTTAAATTGTGTGCATGCAGACAATCTCTGGATCAATCAGGACAACGAAGCAAAGATAGAGGAAAGTCTTCAGGGAGGAGCGGATATTATAGCAGACCATGCGGAAGATAGAGGGCTCGAATGCTCCTCAGAAAAATCAGAGATTTTCACATACAACGGCAAGAAACTGACGAACAAGCCACCTTCCCCATTCCAAATCCTAGTTTTGGACAGACAGGTATCCGAAGTAGAAACATTCAGTATCCTATGCCTACACATGTAGAATAGGCAGAACACAATGACCATCGGGAACCTGGAGGAATATACGATGCAGACCCTCCATCTAATCAAAAGTGTAACAAGCAAGAGAGAGAGCCTAAAAGAGAACAACCTACTCAGGCTAAAAGAGGCCTTAACAATCCGCAAAATCAGCTACGCCACACCGTACTTAAATTTAAAAGCAGCAGAGAGAAACAAGATTGAAACTCTCATAAGGAAATGCATCAAGAAAGCATAAGGGCAACCCCTATGCCCATCTTCTGAGAAACTTCTGGTTGGGCGAGTTGGTGCATACTGTTGTAGGTACGAATTGCGCACAAAAGACACACACAGGAAAAAAAACACGCCAGGGAGACTGAAAGAGCGCTCCGAAAGAGAAACTCCTAGCCGTTGGGATGCGCAAAAACAAGGGGGCACTTTGTTGACCTAAAGTGAGGTGAGCCGGAATCCTTTAGGACGGTGTTCCTGCTTCTGTCACTGATTTGTGGTTACGATGTTGATTGAATACACAATTTTTTGTGAATCTTGAATTCTGGAAACACGAGGACATTTGGGACGTTTAGGAGGCATCCTTCATAATCGACGCCTTTCCGCAAACGCTTTCCAGCGTCCTTATAATAGACAAAAATTTTTGTGGGACTTTAAAAAGAATGGAAAATAAAGTGTCGCTGCCCGTGCCACCAAGAATAACAGGCTGTTAAGCAGAACTTATGCTAAACAAGGAGAACGATATATGCGTTCGTACGAAGTAGCGTAGAGCAATAAAAAAAAGCAGGAAGCAGCGTAGTCATGCATTAGCACACTCGGCTGCACAACGGAAGGATGGTGATTCGAATCCCGCCGTGCTCGAGGTTTTATTGCGAAAGCAATACTACGCCATGTCTAACCGCTCGTCGCGTGGTCCATGGAACCCCTGCTCATCGAGGAGCCGCCGCCGCGCCTAGATGGATGGATGTAAAAAACTTTATTATTAATAAATTTAATGTGTTCTTGACCCTTACGGGTCACTGGGCGCCGTGGTCGATCCTTGGTCCAGGATGCCGCACTTGACTGCTGCCATCGTGGCTCGGCGCACAAGGAATCGTTGCGCTTCCTCGTCCTCGCTGGCCAGCAAGTGCTCCCACTGCATCACACTCGGGTTGTTTATTATTGGCTCTAAGTCTGCCTTAGGGCAGGTCCATGTGACATGCTCTAGTGTAGGTTTACCCTGACACCACGGACATTCGTCTTGTGTAGTTTGTGCAGGTGTGGGCAGGTACCTATTTCAAGTCTGCGCCAGTCTACCGCCTCCTCTTTTTGTGAGCCTTCTGTGTGGGGCTGGGTAGCGTTTCCGCTGACCCCTTTAATGATCGAGTATATCTGAGTACGTGGGGGTAACTAGGTCAAAGGCGCCTGTGGTGCAAATTGTTGAATCTGATCGGTTGACGTACCCTC
The DNA here is from genome assembly GCF_055824585.1 of Amblyomma mixtum. Taxonomy (NCBI): domain Eukaryota; kingdom Metazoa; phylum Arthropoda; class Arachnida; order Ixodida; family Ixodidae; genus Amblyomma; species Amblyomma mixtum. The sequence continues at coordinate 68,554,546 of NC_143019.1, forward strand.
GAGCTAACTCGTCTGCTGCCACGTTGCCCGTCATCCCCTCATGTCCGGGAACCCACACTATGCTATGTTTAGTGTTTTTGTGTCTTCTCGCCGTGTGTAGAATAATATTGGCGATGCTGTCGAACCTGCCTCTTGTGTAGTTTCTACATGCGGCTAACAGATGGTGTGACGTCAGCTTGCTCCCCGCCGCCGCGCGCTCTCCATCGCCTCGCCGATAGTATCCCACTCCCTACTCTCCCTCTATGATGCGCAGTAGCGATTGCGCATTGACATATGCGTGGTTTGTGGTGTATATAAAATTGGCAGCGGCTTAGCTCTGCTGTGCCAGGATATATGTAGCGCTAGGTGGACATCTCGGTGGACACCTGAACCAGAGGGAAGACGCAAGTGCCCTCTTGGAATGGTGGACACCTCAGTCATGCTTTAAGCTAAGTGGCGGTAGTGACAGTTGTGCGCTGCATGCGCGGGCATTGACGACGTTGTGACAGAAACGCGGCGCTGAAGCCATATGCTATCGGCGTTCATTGTGTTCACTGGCGTTGGCGTTGTCAACGTTTTACACTCCGATCATTTCAAGGAAAGGAATGCGAGCGCGCGAGGCGAGGCATTCCAGCTGTGCGCAGTGACATCTCTTGCTCCTCGCGCATGCGCAGTATGGTCGTCGAAGAGCACGCGAAACGGCGACTGTGGGCAATGTAGCTCACGCAACAATATATGGCTACGCGCAGTTGTTGCTTTCGCAATCCTCCAGGTTTATGCAGAGCTAAACCACAGCCAACTTTTATTATTTCTTATCTAGCCATCGGTGTGACATGACTTGAGACCAGACATGACCTGAGACCGAACAAGGTCATGGCCGCAAGTATGAGCCATTTAAGGCTTTTGCCATAGTACTTTGTCAGAATTCGGGAGGCAATAAATGTAGCAGAACTAGAGAGGCTAAACATAACACATGCGGGCAGAGCCCCTGTAGCCAAAATCTAACTCAAAGCAGCCAGGGGCATAGAAGAAAGAAAGGATATTAACAAGGACAACAAGAGCCGCATTAGGATCTCCCTTTTAAAAAAAAAAAACATGCACACAGAACTACACAAAGAGAGGAGACAAAAGGGAGCCGATGCGCTGGAACGCATACACGGCGAAAAACCAAAAGAAGAGGTCGCCATCGTAATCGCGTCTGGAGACAGAATTTAAAAATACGCGACAGCCGTGGTGGTGAATGTTCGGGCAACCCAATCACAGCCACCACCATAAGGGGGACAAAGAGGAGATTGCGATCGCGCTGGATTGCGTCGCATCAAATGCCAAATATATTATAAGCGACAGTGAAACTGCAATTCGAAATTTCGGTTCAGGGACGGTCTCTCCTCTCAGAGCCAAAATTTTAGGGCGAAGAAAATTGGACAGGCCACATAATTTGAACCCCCGCGCACGAATCTGTCCGTGGCAACGACGGTGCCCATGTGTTGGCTCGAGATCTCTACCACCGAGCAGATTAGGAAAGGCCTCACCTCGAGAACCATGGCAGAGAAGGGCGACTAATATCATACCAAGAAGTAACCCAGCACTACAGGCAACACCGCAGGCAGCTTCCGCCACCCAGTGTGAAGCATCATAATCAGCAAGCCGTGGCGTGGAGACTTCAAACAAGCATCTACCCTTACCCAATACTAATTAATCTTATTATCCGGGAAATTGAGGATGACAAATGTAGGAAAAGTGGAGCGAGAGGGACCCTCGACCATATTTATTTAAGAGTGCACACAATCCCCAGGCAGGGCAAGGAAAATAGTAGAGACACCTGGGAGACCTTGCTGCGTAGCCCGAGTCCTCAGGACCAGCTGCTCACCATCCGACTGGCTGAACAGGCCGCCGGGATTCAAGAAATCCAGGCCAGCATCAAACGCGGTGACCCTGTCCACCTCAATCACTCCTGGTCCACATCTTTCGACTCAGAGGGAGAGCCAGAGGGTAAGATGAGGTCGTCATCTTCTGTTGGACAATAAAGTCTTTACTCACTTCCCTTACGATGCGGTTTGAGTGTCCACGGAGATATGTGAAACAATCGTCATATCCTTTCCTCAAAACCAAGTTTCATTTCTTTTTCCTTGCCTTACGGCACGCTCAGATGGTGCTGGGTACTTTTACACTTCGACGGAGAAATTCCTTAAACTGGGCATAAACAGCACAGTACAAGGACATATCGAGGCCCATCTTCTCGCGCAGAAAACAAGACTGATGCTGTCCGCAACAGGCCGTAACACGCTGCGGTTGCTCGGCATGAGGGACGCTTTGAAAGAAATTAATAGCACAGCGAGCGTTCCAAATGAAATCAGGAGGATCATTGAGATCAGTCCGATTCCAAAAAACATGCATCCAGATATACATAAGGCGAGAAGAAAGGCAAGATCTGAATTCCACGAAAGAAGCTTCGCCGGGCAAAAGACGCATTATACGTTGACGCAACAACATACAGACACCGATACGGCTCGGTATCCAGCGTGGTGGATTACCAGCTCAAGGAAATCAACTGCGCTTCGATAAAAACCAACAACATCCTCGAGGCTGAGGAAGCAGCAATTGCACTCGCCATCACCCAGCAGAGTGACGAGTCCCATGCACACATCATAACAGACTCGCAAGAGGCGTGCAGAAGATACAGCAGTGGACGCATGTCCACTGCAGCCATTCACATACTCAAGGCGAGGACAATCACTTTTACGAGATGCTTCATCACGTGGACACCAGGCCATGAGGCTGTCAAAGGGAACCAATGTGCGGACGCCAATGCCCGAACATACGCCAACCGGGAGGCGCGCACCGAAGGTTTGGTTAGCGACAAAGGCTATGAGAGATGCCGTAATGGAGGGCTCCAGAAATTTCGACCACCTGGGGGGAACTAGACGCAGTCACTAGATGGTATGGAGCCATCTTAGAACACCAACGAGCCCTCCGTAGGACCTACCCTCCTCCCCACAAAGACCTTAGTAGAGAGCAGTCGGTTGCCTGGAGACAAGTGCAGACTAATACATACCCCAATCTGATTTTACTTAGCAAAATCTATCCTTCCACATATCTTATTTATTTTTTTTTATTTATTTCATACTGCAGATACACGGGTAACAAGTAAAATAAAAAGAAATAACAAGTAAAATAGAAAGAAAAACTAAAAATAAAAAAGCATGCAGGATGACTATGCGCTTACATTTTATCATGTCAGAGAATTCCACTCACTGATGGTACGCGGGAAAAAGGAAAATTTAAAAGTGTCAGTTCTAGCAAAGTACGGGGTAAGTGAACCGGGATGATGGTGACGTGTGATGCGTGTAGCTAAAAACGATAAATAGGGTGCAGGATCAAGAGCCAGTTTGTTATTTATGAGCAAGGAAAGAAATTCTCGTCGAATATTTTTTCTTCTTACCTCAAGAGGTTGGATACGGTTAGATTTCATTAGCTCAGACGGAGAATCAAAAGGTGAAAATTTAGAATAAATAAATCTTATGGCTTTTCTTTGGATTCTTTCAATTTTCTTAATATTAGTATTAGTATAAGGATCCCACACCACGCATGCATATTCGAGCTTAGGCCTGGTTAGTGAGTTAAACGCGAGAAGTTTAACCTGAGGGGGAGCTTTGGAAAGTTTATTTCTTAAAAAATAGAGTTTGCGAAAGGCGGACCAACAGATATTTTCCACATGTGAATTCCAGGACAGATTGTTAGTTAATGTTACACCCAGGTATTTAAAACTGGAAACTTCCTTTAGTGGTGTTTGTCCGAGATGGTACCTGTGCTCAAAAATATTTTTTTACGTGTCACGCGAAGGAAGCTAGTTTTTTCTTCGTTTTGAAGCCATGTCCCATTTCTGGCACCAGGTAAGGATGTTAGTTAGAGAAGTGTTTAGGTCAATCTGGTTATTTGAACATGTAATATCTCTGTACAGCAAGCAGTCATCCGCAAACAATCGAATCTCAACGCCCGGAACAGTTGTGTCGACGATGTCATTAATATATAGTAAGAACAATAAAGGCCCAAGTACGCTCCCCTGAGGCACTCCATAAGTGACTGAAAGAGCGCCCGATTCCTCTCCATCAATCGAGACATACTGCTTACGGTTAGTTAAATAGTTTGAAATCCAGGTAACTAATATCTCAGGAAGGCCAATAGATTTAAGCTTTAGAATTAATTTGTCATGAGAAACTTTGTCAAAAGCCTTGCTAAAATCTAAAAATATTAGGTCAACTTGGCCATTATTGTCTAAGCTTAATGCAATGGAGTGAACAATTGTTAGTAATTGGGTTACGGTTGAATATCCTTTACGAAAACCATGCTGAAATTTGGATAAAATGGAGTGCCGATTTAGGAATTCATTTATGCGATCAGCAATGACGTGTTCAATTAATTTACAACAAGATGAAATAAGGGAGATTGGGCGGTAGTTTGACAGCATTAAACGATCTCCTTTCTTAGGTACAGGGATGATTCGGGCGGTCTTCCAGTCAACAGGCAATTTCCCAGTTCGCAAGGATGCTTGAAACAGTACATACAAAAACTTTGCAACCGATGCCAACAAATGCCCGCTATGCGGTGAACACCCAACGCTTTACCACGTTACATGGGCCTGTCAGAAAATCCAGGCAGCGCCGATAAACAACACACCAACACCGGAGCAGTGGGAGGCTGCGCTGTCCAGCTCGAAGCCTAAAGAGCAGCTCAAGCTGATCGACAGGGCTTGCAAGACTGCAAAGGCCGCTGGGGCCCTGAACTGAGGGCTCCACCTACGCTGCGAGAAAGAACCCTTATACAATAAAGTTGTTCATTCATTCATTCATTCATTCATTCATTCATTCATTCATTCATTCATTCATTCATTCATTTTACACTGGGAGTAGTTTGCGCAACTGTGATTTTTAGCGGGAAACACATGCGGTTATATTCTTTTAACCATTTTTTGCATTACGACTGCTTTACAGTCAGTATGTTATACAATTTCTATGCTATTTGGTACTTTTCCACTCGGAGTAACATTCAATTTTTAGCCTGGCGTTTTTTGCTGACGGCGACGGCTCCTTACACGGTGGAGATATACAGCTTCGCTTTAAAACGAGAGATCGGTTTGAAACGTAAGAGGCAAATGTATGAACGGCAGCTGTAGGGCGACAGCTAAAAAATTGCCCAGAGATATATTTCTTTCATTGGAAATGTCAGTTGCAGAAAACTTTCATATACACCGCTGTCCCGCCAAAACAGACATTAGGGCCCATAGTGGCCAGAGGGAAGGCGTCGTATTCCTCGCCACGCTCTCTGTTCGCTGCCAAGCTCGGTGGGCTCTGTGCCTGCGGGAGTGTAAAATGCTTGTCATTTATCTCTCCAGCCTCAAGCATTGAGACCCTGACGCTGTTTGCCCCTCACGGCTGCCATGAGTTTCTTCTGGATTACTGCCAAGCACTGCACCACCAAGTCGGCCAATTTTTAGGCTGCTTTATCACCGTTACCACTTGTTGAGCGGATGCAGATGTCCTCCGCCGCCTAAACCCCTAAATGTTCGCACCTTTTCTTCGTGGCCCTCGGTACGGCACATTTTGAGAAATCGCACGCGCTTACGTCCGCGACTCTACTGACCTATTCGCTGCTCTGTGCGCTCTTTACCGTCCTGCAAACACCACCACGCGTAAGTGCAAAGGAGCTGCTCTGCCCACCCATTTGTATGAGTTTGCTTGGATCTATGCGGCCCGCTCCGAGAAATTTCCCTCACCACCGTTTTATTATCAGGGCAGGGCGCTAATCACCTCACAAATATTGCCTCGCGAACTTGACCTTCGCCGCCTCCCAGCTAGGCGGATTGTACAGTTCACCTCACCTCTATTCTTTTTTCTTCTACCCTTGTACACAGCTCATTTCGCATGAGGCCAATGCTTTATCCCCGGGGGTAAAGGGCGGGGGGCATAATGCTGCATGCATAGCAGCGCGCGGCCTCCGCGCGTAGTCGAAACGGCAACGAAGCGGCAGTGCACTCGAGAGGTGCGCTCGGGCTAGACGTGGCTCTGGAATTAAAAAGACCGGCCTCATTCTTAGTTTCCCTCCTGCGTCTACCTACATGCTTATCCTTGGGTCGTGGCTCCTCCCGCGCGTGGCATCGCATTATTCTTTAAAAAAAACTTGATTCTTCGCCGTGGTGCTCCCAAAGAACTGCTCAGTGACCTAGGGCATGTAAACCCTTCGGATGGGCTTTACTCTCTCCTAAAAGGAATGCCGAATTTGATAATGCACCATTGCTACATACTACGGTCATACGAACGACATCAAGCGCGTTTCATAATAACATGCTGGCCACCATGTACAGAGGGCAAAACACATGTCTAAAAGAACTGTACTGTGCGTTCCGCAGTTCACAAGACCGCTGCGACCAGGAAGGCAAAAAATGGCGATGAAATACTACGAGTTTAACCGCACATGCAGATCATATCTAGCCAAGTTGTCGCTTGATATCGCACAATCTGCCCGAAACACACCCAGAACGTGTTCTAGGCAAGCGTTTTGCCTCCGTACTTAAACGACGACCACAGCTGTGTCCATCACCGCATTATGTTCATTGTTATCAATCACGCCAACGCCTCTTAGCTTGGAGTATGCTTCACGGCACTGCATACGGCGGCCACAGAAGCCATTGCAATATCCATGGCCACCAACATGAGCGACACACAACACCACGGCACCCACATTTTTACACACTCCCGAGGCGTCCGTAGAGCCTATACTAGTGGACGTGTCCCACGCACGGTTCTCCGCATTCTGGGCGGCCATCTCCAGTATGATCATGTGCTTCTAGGACATGCAGATCTCGATGACAATATTAGGGTAGATGCCCTAACTTGAGCTTATACCGACCGAGCGAGGCTCACTGACTCTACTCTCTACCCCCTATCAACACTTTGTTCAACCAGCCTGGAGGCCCTCTGACTAAATAGGCGTCTCTACCCCTCGTCACATAAGAAACTTTCCCTGGTGGACTCCTGCCACCTAAGGCACATCCCAACACTTTCACTAATCTCCACCACCTACACCGCATTCATCCCCATTTCCTTGGTGTGGCGAAAATCCCACATTCACGCACATAGCATGGATATGTTTAGCTAAACGGAGCCACTTATACCCCACACCGCAGCGCTGCAGCAGTGGGAGGCGACGCTAGAGCGGCACCCTGGACGACCATGAGGCGCTAGTAGCCATCACCAAACCGTCGGCGGAAGCCACTGGAGTCTGGGACTGAGGACCCCACCCACAATCCGCTCCGGTCTCCATTTTACAAGTAAATGTTTATTCCCTCTCTCCTATACGACCGCGAGCCTCTCGCAATGAAACGCCTCTATATTTAACCCCAGATTGCTCAGCTCACGCAAGTCTCTGCATCAGACACTTACGCCGGATAATGCTGTCTGATCTCTGTCACTTATGGAACAGAAGCAGTGGTTCCAAGATCATCCCCTCAAAACATACGAGCCCTCCTCATCTGCAGACTCCTTTGTGCTGCCATGGCTGTTTGCCACTAGTCCTGCTTCCGAACTTTCGTGGAAACTCTTTTCTCAACATCATCGTCATTTCTGGGTTATTCAGCAAATATGTCCTGTGAATTCACCGTTAGGCCACTTGCATCCTCTCCTGACGTGCTGGACACCTAACAAGCAGACCACTGAAGACTTACTACAACGCGAAGTCGCCTCTTCCGGTAAGTCATCAGGATGGCTCCTATTCAGTCAGTGGAGCAACTCTTACTCTTCCCGCAAGTGGCGTGGGCGGACGCTACAATTCACCCAAGGAACCTGAACCACTCTTGCTGAGTTGTTTACGCAAAATATACGATGCGAGATCTGTCACAACGGCGCGGTATGTCCTAGAAAACTATTAAATGCATTAATTGCCACTGACAAATTTCTTATAAGTAGTGGCGGTAGGAATGAAAAGGCAATATTGTGCAAACTAAAAGCAAACTTGAAGTAGCAGTGCACAGCAATGATGTGCGATGCAATGGCCTAATGGGGCCATCAGGTACAGTCTTTCTCAAAAGTTTAGAGCCCAGGAGGTTTGCTTCTAAGCCTCGAAGTGGGACTCCTGTAACATTCGTGGTAGTCCTACCCATTGGAGGAGGCAGGGCCAGAAATCTTACCTTCAGCAAATTTGGAGCGCTGGAGATGCATTACGAATCCGACAGTGTGCTTCAGAAGCAAACCCCCTGGGCTCCAAACTCTTGACAAAGGCTGTACGTTCCGATGTATTCAGTGGGACTTGCTACCACACTCATACCGCCGCATGGATGGCTTTAGTTACGGGGGCATCATTATGCCTTATAGAATAACACATGCATCACCAACCCCTTGGGACAACCGTTGGCGCAGGCTGCGCACTGAGAGTGTCAGCTACAAAACGCTGATAATCCAAAAGAACGAATTCCTCAGAGTAATCTCAGCATCGTACACGAGTCGAAAAGAGGCAATGCTCACAATGCTGCAAAGAACACATTCACACCTTAATTCTGTGGCGCGGAACTTGACATGAGCTCAGAGTCACATTCATAACTGACAGAATGCGTGTTGCTGTAGTCGCGTAGTCATGAAATGTTCATCTCTAATGTTCATTGAGGCATAAGCAATTCAGTGCCCCGACAGGAATCGGATTAGCTGCAAGAAGGGCAATTTTTGTTGCAATTCAGTGCTCACGCATTCACAGTACCTCTACATCGAAATTAAAGCTCTAAGATAGCAAACAATGCTTCCACAAGCTGTGATGTCAAAAGCCGCGCTCAACTATGCACAAAGGCAACAAAATGCGTTGGAAGAAAGCTTATGAAATGCCTGATTAGGTACAGGTAGCTTATGCGAAAACTTTCCATTGTTCGCACAATGATTTACAAGCGAGGTTAGAAGCAGTATCGTAATTTTTGATAGAAGTCTGACGTGCGCAAGGGGATCTGCTGAGGTCAGTGGTTGCAGTAGTCGATCGGGAACTCGAACCTGTAGTTGAATGGTTTGCAGAAAAAGTTCCCGGAGTGGTTTCTGGCTTAGCAGGTGTGGGAGGATGTGGCGGTTTCGGAGCCGCTGTGGGTGGCAGTGGCAGCTCCTGTGGAAGAGACATAGACGGTAGTTACTTCAAATGCCGCACAAACATATAATAGCGAGAGAAAGGCTTAGAAGAAAGGCCAAGAAGCGAAATCTATATGTTCCGGACATTTGTATGCGCACCGTGCATGAAGTGCGCGTTTGACATTTAACCTTGCATTTTTGGCGCAAGTACGCAGTTCCAAGGAAGCCGTTCCTGGCGTAGATTATAAAGCGAACTGGTAAAGACACCGTGAATCGTCTTCAAGAGCAGTAACAAGCGAAGGCAAAAATGCCACGCCCGAGTGGGAAGTCCTCTTGCAACACCCGGGCACCCATAATGCGGTCACTTCTTCCAACTGGCGATTTTACTCGAGTTGAAAATGTGCTCAACTCACATTGACGTGTACTTTCATGGAAGAAGCATAGGTGGCGCTTTTGATTGTATTGTTGTGCACCCTGCCAGTAGGTTTTTGAAACTCCTCTGTTCCGACACACCTACAACATTCTGCCGATAAATGTTTGAATATTAGAAAATCGTAAAGCACTGTTAAGAAAATATTGTAAGTATAGGTGCCATGTTCGTACGTGTGGTAAAATATTTCTGTAAACTTTTTCCATAACTCTCGTCGAACAGTTAATACTGCCTCAGAAAAGCAATGGGGAGCGCTTTGTACGGTAGCGAAAAAGTCAGGAGCAAAAAATGCAAGTCTGCCGACAGAGATCTGCGGATATATCGAATGTTAGGATGGAATCTTCCATTATATGAAAAACTGTGTTCTTAATAAACTTTGCACGCTTAAAAACGGTTTTCTCCAGAATATGGCGCTGCATTTCTCCTACTGACAACGTGTAACTATGAGTCACGCCCTGTTTTGAAGAATATCACCCTAGGAAGCTCTGCTACCCAATACAGCCGGCAGTGTTTATTGCTCAAGTTGCTGTAAATACTTCCCATTCTTGTCTGTTCACCCACATCAAAATGCGCCCGTGTATCATTTATCTATATCGCATCTATCTGTAATTCTTGCTTGAAAGCAAACGTGACAAACGTGTTCGAGGTTGTTCACGGCTTCCTATAAACCCTAGTAGTTAAGCTCCTAATATAGAATGTATTTTTGAAGCTGAGAGCAACAAATCTCCCACATATCGAGCGGCTTCTCCCGAGATACATGAAACTGGACTTATTGTTTCTGCCCGCGCCAAGTTTTGAAATTGATTACAACCAAAACATTTCCTTTCAGAGTTTTACATTTAAGTAAAAATATGCAGAGGTGTCGATTGCGGTGATGGCAGGGGAAGACACTGGTGATCTGCAAAAAATCAGTGAAAGTGAATATAATGTGCTTCGGTTTATTTCCTTCGATGAATTCTCGACGACTACTGAAAAATCGGTGGCTCAGGAGATAGAACTCCATTTCATGGATGACTCACGGTACAAAACGAAATTAGTTCTTCGAAAACGGATGGGTAGCCGTTCATTCACTAGTAGCGCTTATCCAGTCAACTTGGTGGGAGCAATGACCGCCTTCGAGGAAACGCTTATTACGCGATCTCCCAGAATTTAGACTTCCGAAACCGATAAAGAGCTGCAAGTGCATAAATTCTGCCTCCTGTAGGTGCTCAATACCACTGCTACCATGACCGCCGCAGAACCTGTACCCGTGTGATATCGCTCACCCCACAACAGCGCCGTCTTTCTCGCACCCCTGCGCCGGCAGCAGTGACGCCTAATGAGTCGGAGAATGGCACAAACTGTTATCAGCCTAAACTAAATTTTCAGTGAGAATTACCAAACAGCCCTTGGCGTATTTCATCTTTTTCGATTTTTTTAACATCACCGCATGATGTTGTTAAAGCAACAAAACTGGCTCATAGGCAACATAATGACCTCACACTTCAGTGTACAAAAAAGTATTATTAGAGAACAAAAACTAAGGAGATAATTCTGCCTTGTTAAGGGGGGCCGAGGGGCAAATATTTAAGACTTCGGGACAACGGAAAATATTGGAGACAGTTCTATGTACCTGCAAGGTGGTTGCGTATTTTTAAATCTTGCAGTTTCTGTCGCAGTCAAATGGAGATGCCACCTTGAAACCCTTCAGGTGTTACCGTAGGAGTGCCTACTATGGGTTATAAATGGCGCTAGACGCATTATCTAAGTGGGTCTCTTCCATGTCAAACCCCGCCACATCATAACACAGCTCACTTCTGCCCCGCCCTCGTTGAAGCGCAGACCAGGCGAGAGATGTACGCGCTCACGTGTAAGCAGCATTGCCTCAACTCCATGCCTCAACTACGACGACAACACCGACGACAACACCGACGACAGCACCGACAACGACGACGACGACGCGGCCAGACTTGAAACTTTTACCGCTGCCCAGTGAAGTAACGTCGGAGTACGCCCACCGCAGCCTCACTACTCGACGAAGTCGAGATCGGAGACCGAAGACAACGTACAATACGAGAACGCGAGCAAGTGACCTTGAAGTTACGGTCGACTGTCACGCGGTTACTGCCTTGGTCGACACTGGAGCTGACTACTCTGTCATGAGCGGGCCACTCGCTGTCCGACTCAGGAAAGTGACAACAACTTGGGATGGCCCGCTGATCCCCACCGCAGGTGGTAACCTTATTACGCCGTCAGGACGCTGCACCGCAAGAGTTACAGTAAATGGGCGAACCTATGCTACAAACTTCCTGGTCCTAAAGAAATGCTCGCGAGACATGATTTTGGGAATGTACTTCCTGAATGAACATCGGGCGATCATCGACCTTCTAAGTCAATCAAGCTTTGAAACGGACAAGGCCATATCTGCCGCGACGACAGCGGCTCATCACGTTGTCTTAAACGTCCTCGACGAAGCATTGAGAGTGCCGCCCCGATCAAGTGTCGTCGCCTGCATAGGTACTGCAGACATCGAAACTGCCGAAGGCGTCGTCGAGGGGAACACCCAGTTACTCCTGGATCGAGAACTGGGCGTCGCAAAGGGAGTCGCACAAATCCGGAATGGCCAAGGGGAAGTGCTGCTAACCAACTTCACCGAAGAATACCGGCATCTAAACAAAGGTACGACGATTGCTTTTCTCGACAAGCTGGCAGACATCAGAGACATATTTTCCCTACCTGACCAACCTGTAGAACCATCGGACCAAGGCCATCAACCACGTTTGATATCAACCCAGCATTAACCCGCAGCAGACAAGACCAAATACGCAGTCTTCTTCAAAAGTACAGCGACTGCTTCTCATCAGCATCGAATGTGCGACGAACCAGGCTAGCCAAGCACCGCATCGTCAAAGACGAACACTCCCGAACACTGCGACAGAGCCCCTACCGCGTATCGTCGCTAGAACGCCAAGCTATCCGCAAGCAAGTTGAATAAATGCTTCGCGACGACGTCATCCAGCCATCGAGAAGCCCCTGGGCAGCACCCAGGGTGTCGAACCGGAACCTAACCCGAACCCGAAACCGGAACCGAACCCGAATTTTCGCCCGGAACCGGAACCGAACCGAACCCATACTTTTTTGGACATCTTGGAACTGAACCCGAACCGGAACGATTGAAAGGAACCGTTCCGAACCGGTTCGGGACCCGGTTCAGCCCCACTTTTTTGCATCCCGGCATACCTCATGTTTACGCACAAAATGAGATGATCTAGCGCATAGTTTTAGCCATCCATAGCTCTCTGCACTGGGAAGTGCGAAAATGGTACCCAGTATATGCGACAGCAAACTTACAGTAAGTCTGGTGCCTGGGAAGAAGCCTAATTGACGTTTCTGTAATGTACTACCGCCAATTATAAAGACTTGTACGTCAGGTTTGTGTGAAATCTTGAGTTACTGCTACTCCCCTTTTACATATTGGCGTAAATATTTAATCAGATTGTTAGGACTGCTCGAACTCAATAAAGTACTACAGACACCAAATTTTTGCTTGCGTGATTTCTTCTTTCAAGCGATGCGTTAGACATTGGGGTACATGGAGCACCCTGTGGTATTCACGAAACACATAATAAATAATTTATATTTGAATTTCTTCTTGACCTTGTTTCGGTTTCACCAACATAACGGTGGCTGCGACGTGTAGTGGAAATTAGGTCGCGTGAGGTGCAATAAAACTGCAATATAACTGCTGATACGTCGTTCGTTGTAATTATAGGTCTTGGAGCCGCCGGCTGATTAAAGTGCTATAGTGAGTATAAACAACGTATCAGCGTTTGTACTAGTTTTCCCGTGTCTCTCGTGACTTAATGTTGAACTCACGTCACAGCAATCATTCGGTTGATAAAACCGAAACACCACGAGAGAAAAAATTATTTTCTAAATTATTTATTGGCAGTAGGGGAATACCACACGGTGAACCATGTATTCTAAAAACTATGGCGTCATTTGAAAGGAGAAAACACGCAACAAAACTGGGTGTCTATAATCATTTCAGCACCGATTGAGAATGCCTTCCTTTTATTTGCGATTTCCCACAAATAGATGAAATATTAGCGCGAGGACCCAACAACGTTGTGATGGTGGTTTTTGAGGAAAGGAAATGGCGCAGTAACTGTCTCACTTCTTGATGGACACCTGACCCATGGGTGAGAGTGAAAGAAGAAATAGAAACAGGCGCAGTAGGGGAGGGCTCAGCAATAATTTCTACCAGCTGGGGATCCTAAACGTGCACTGACATCGCACAGCACACGGTAACTTTTGCGTTTCGCCTGCATCGAAACGTGGCCCCCGGGTCCGGGTTCGAACCCGGGTACACCGAATAAGTAACCGAGTGCCCTAACCACTGAGCCAGCGCCGTTGGTAGTTCAACATTTACTTTTGTAGGCGCTGATTGTCTCCGACAGCAGGTTCTAAATAAAACCCCTCACGATGGGTCTGTAGGGCAATAAAGGAAAAAAAAATGGCTCAATGGCTGTCGAGCTCGGCTGCTGAATTCAAAAATACAAAAACCAATGAGTTCTGTCGCACGTTGCAAATCCCCAGCTGGTGTCGTCAATCTGGAGCCCGCCATAACACCGTCTATCCTATAGCCCCAAAGTCTACTTAACACGTTAAACCCGAGATATTGCTACTAGTGTTAACCAAAAAGAAGAATGTATAAATTGGTCCAGTTTCTTTGTTTTTTTAGAATCCGCATATTCTTGTTTGTGCGCGACGGAAATATGCAACGAAAGGCGGGCCCTTGGCAACGGTGGAGATGTACTAATAAGAAAAAAAATTAAATACCGATTGCATAAAAGGGCAATGCGGAAATACATGCGCTCGCTGGCATGCGATAGTGATTACGCCCAGAAAGATGCTGTGATGAAATGTAACTGCGATGAAGTGATTTCGTTATGCCGATTTGCTGAAATCGTTCTGCTTTTAAGAAAAGATATCTGCCAGTCGCCAGCGCGCGGCTCAAAGCCTCATGGCAGCATAACTTCCTTTCTCCGCCCGCATATGGAAATTCCAGACGGTGCACACGTCAAGAAAGGGGAACCAGTCAGGAGGTTGAACTTGCGCAGCATATTGCTCCTGCATTAAAGTGCACTGTTATCTGAACAGTGACCTCGTTGAACGCGGCGGTTCTGCGTGTTCATCCATCATGCGGGTTTTCCACACGCTAAACAGTCCTATGAACACGAAGAGTTCGTACGGAATTCCGAAGTTTTTCATCGCAGCCATAAATGTTATAATCAAATGTATGATGTCAAGGGTTTCTTAAGAGTCTGCTGAAGTATGTCTCAAAAGAACAGAGCATCGCGACAAAAATATCATTTTATTGCTCAAATTGATTCTCGTTGATCGCACAGGTAGAAATGCACTGACCACGGCACAAACGTCCATTTGGCGTGAAGGTACTGTCTGTTGCAAAAGTTTACAGCCCACCACACCATTGAAATAAACGGCGCGGTGGGCTGTAAAGTTTTGCAACAGACGGTACGTCCTAACATGTAATGCCCATGTCTGAAGCGTGAAAAAGCTTTTGTGGCCGATTGAATCTACAGTCGAGCCCACTTCTAACAAACCTGACGGTCACGCGAGTTCAGTTCGTTATATCTGATGTTCTTAGCAAGTGGATTCTTCTTACAACAGCCAAAAACACTAAGGCCGCTAAAAGTGGCGTTCATTTCTTATAAAACTGCGGCCTACTCTGCAAAGCAGAGCCTGTCGCAGCTCTTTCCAGGCTATCTAGGGTGATCATTTAATCCTCGTCGAGACCTTGCTGCCAACTATCAAATTCAGGGACAGGGTATCACTAATCATGGATGAAGTGTGCATGGAAACTGGTGGCAGGTCGGCCGCATAATTGAGATTCCTGGCAGTAGGGAGAGCTCGCGCTTGGTGTTCAACGTCTCCGTCAGAGCAGGAGCTTCTGCGATTTTGTGGTCCGCAGGAACGTAGTTATCCGAGGAAACATCTGGTAGGCTATGGATCCACGAAGCGCGTTGCCACAAATCTGCATGTTCCTGGTCACGCGTGTTTTCGAGCTTCTTCTATCGTTCCTGGGTTGATGCAGCGACGAAGTAGCGCAGCGCTTGTGGCGCAGAATGCATCCGTTGCACTGTCCGCTGTATGACAATGCCTGCACATAGTAGCGGCGCTAAAGATAGAGTCGACTGGGCAGGCTATGCATTCCACGTGACCGGCATGGCCAGCAAGGATTTCAGAATTGTGAAATCGTTGCTGTTAGTTGATTCGCGACCATGGTCAGTAGCTCCGCTTTCGACGACGTTCCCGTCTCACGCGCACCGCGCTTCTTCCATTCGGGATGCTTTGTCCAGCCAGCAAACGCGTAGGCAATGATTGCCCTCGTAGGCCATCGACGCGGGTTTCGCCGGCGGCTACTTACTATTTCAATAGAGAGTTATAGCATATCGTTACCGTGTTTACTTCACCGTTTACAGTGTTACTGGATGCCGGACTTTCCGGTTGGCGCTGCTCACGCCAGTGCCGCCTTTCAATTCGATTTCTGGGTTGACATGTTCTTTCCGGGCGGTGTCGTGAAGGTTGAGAGGCGCTATTTCATCTGCGTGCTTAGCGGAAGAATTACCTCTACAACTTCGGGGTAGTTCACCGTGCCACCTCGTTCGCTGTAACCGAGTGGTGTGGCCAGAGTTGTTCGCTGTATCTGCGACGAATTTGCGTTGCCCTTATGCATATTTTCACAGGAGCACCACACCCGCTCGTAATATGCGAGTGTTCGTTATATGTGTGGCCATTAAAGTGGGCTGCACAGTACATCCGCTGATGATACACTAGTATCAAGAAAGTCTAGGTAAGGCTGTATATGTAAGGGTAGAGGAAGTAATGACCGATCGCAACATTTGCCATCTGCCTTGTGGAGAGGCCGCACAGGTAAGTAACAGCGAAGAGTGAGAAAAGCGAATGAATCAGCACAAAGCTTTCTCGCGAGCATGCCCAGAAAATACAGGCGAGCACTTAGTCGTCTATTAAGCACAGCTGCCAGAAAGGGGTTGTTTGTAGCTTTGAAAATAAATGGCTGAAACAAGTTGGTGGAAAAATGGTGCAGGCCAGATTAACCACTCTTTATTACTCCATCAAGGGCGCCAAAAATTCTGTTGGCACAAAGGTTGCATTTGATAGCGCCCCAGGAAAAGTCACAAACATTCTATGTAGTGCAAGTATATCTATTTCCTCGCACAATGCTGCACTTGCAAGAATGGTGCAGCTCAACGTCGCAATGAAGATGTTGCCAATTTGTGTCCGTGCAAAAACGAAGCTTTCTTAACCCATCCAAGCGTGTGATTTTTATCATACTCTTTTTATCAGAAAAAAAGAGGTTGACGTCACCATATTAAGCCAATGTCGTAATTTCTTATTGCATTATAGTGAGAAGCCACGATTAGTTGTGTTTTTGAAGATACTGAGCTATAGGGGCTCGGGATATATAACGTCAGTCAAAAAGGGGATGTCGAATAGGTGATTTAAATAAAATATATTTGCTAAGTTCTGGATCTTAGGGAGAGCCAGTGCTCCCATGAGGCTCTCGTTGGGCGGCGGATGGGCGGTGGAGGGACCCTCGCACATTTTTTTACCATGCTATAGTGAAGGAGGAGTGGGACTGGCAAGTCGGTTTCGGGGCGACGGAAAGGTCTCTGTCTGTATGTAGGTGCCGCTACATGACAGTTTGTTTCTCATTAGTGCGCGGGAACGTACAGGGCGCGTGCGGCGACAATTTCAGGGCCCTGTAAGTACACTGCGAACAATAAGGTCCCAACTGACTCAAGCTTCAGGGGGAACTAGCTATTACTCGCGCGACGGGGTTTCCCAAACTGCTCAAGCAGGAGGGCTTTGTAGATGCAAAATCCACCGGTTTTTCGCCTTGCACCTCATAAGGTGGATTATAGCGTATACATAGCCGATTTTCGTTAATTTCGGGTTCATTTCATTTTGCGGTTGTTGCCGTAAATTCATCGTTTTGCAGCGGACAATAAAATAAAATGGGTAAATTGAGAACATCTCGCATCAAACAATTTATTCATGCTTAAGTAACGCACTAAACACGGCAAAAGGAAGGCAGGAGACGACACGAGCGCTGACTAACAACTGGTTATTTTTTCTGGGAAAAGTATATAAAGGCGCAGGACACCAGGAACAACCCCAAAAAACAAAAGAACAAAGGTTAAAACTTAAAAACCATACTGCGCATGCACATCACATTGGAGTCATGATGTCTTTTTCAACGAAATTCGAAGGCTATCTTTCATAGTAGACGGCACTCTCCTATCTCCTGAACCTCACACAATTTCCATGAAAGCCTGACTCCTTATCTACAAAATAGACAGATGATGAAGCAATACACTCATCTGCTTCCTTCCTCATCATAAAGGCCTCGGCCAACTCCCTACAAATGCAAACGGGGTTATTAAACATGACACTTGTCTTCTTTACTGAGGGAAGCAATTGTATAGCACTCGCGGCAAAGCAAAGCCAAGTTGTACGACACCGCTACTTTTTTCACCCATCCGTGATGTTCGAACAAATGCCCACTGCTTCCCCACTTAGAAAGACAAGCCTCATGTTTAATCACTCTGATCGAAATTGTAGGGAGATGGTAGAGGCCTTTATGATGAGGAAGGAAGGAGATGAGCGTGTTGCTTCACCATCCATCAATTTCGTAGATAAGGAGTCAGGCTTTCGTGGCATCTGTGTGAGGTCCAGGAGATAGAAGAGTGCCGTCTACTATGGAATATAGTCTTCGAATTTGCCGCCGCGGTGGCTCAGTGGCTATGGTGATCGGCTGCTGACCCAAAAGGCGCGGGTTCGATCCCGGCCGCGGCGGCTGGAATTTCTTTGGAGGAGAAATTCTAGAGGCCCGTGTACTGTGCGGTGTCAGTGCACGTTAAAGAATCCCAGGTGGTCGAAATTTCCGGAGCCCTCCACTACGGCGTCTCTCATAGCCTTAGTTGCTTTGGGACGTTAAACCACATAAACCAAACCAGTCTTCGAATTTTGTTGAAAAAGATGTCATGACTCGACTATGATGTGCATGCGCAGTATGGTTTTTTTGTTTTAATCTTCTTTCTTCTGTTTTTTGGATTGTTCACTGTGGCCTGCGCCTTCATATACTTTTCCGAGAATGTAATAACCAGTTGTTAGTCAGCGTCTGTGTCGTCTCCAGACTTCCTTTTGTCCTTTTTACTGCGCTGCTTAAGCATGAACCCTTACCAACTAGCCCAGTTTTATGTTCTCGTAAACAAATCTTTGCATTTTTTTATTTTGTATACCGATGTGCCAAAAAAAAAAAGAAAACGCATAGCAGTGTTGACTGAAACCCATCTGCGTTCTAATTTTTTTTTTGTGCTGAACCCATTTCAACCCGTTTGAACCGGTTCGATACGTCCGAACCGGTTCGAACCGGAACGGAATGGCCCTCTGGAGCCGAGCCCGGAACTGAACCCGAAAAGCGTGAACCCGAACCCGAACCGAACCCGAAAAAATGCCGGTTCGACACCCTGACAGCACCAGTCGTCCTAGTGAAAAAGAAAGACGGCACCCTGCGCTTTTGCGTCGATTACCGCCGCCTGAACAGCATTACGAAGAAGGATGTCTGCCCCCTCCCCCGCATCGACGACACACTTGATCGTCTGTGCAACGCTAAGTACTTCTCATCGATGGACCTGAAGAGCGGATACTGGCAAATTGAAGTCGACGAAAGAGATCGCGAGAAGACTGCGTTCATCACGCCATACGGACTCTTCGAGTTCAAGGTGATGCCATTCGGCCTCTGCTTTGCCCCAGCGACGTTCCAGCGAGTAATGGATACGGTGCTCGCAGGCTTGAAGTGGCAAATTTGTCTAGTCTACTTAGATGGCGTTGTTGTCTTCTCCTCAAGCTTTGAAGACCATCTAAGAAGGCTTCGGACAGTGCTGGAAGCAATCAAGTCTTCAGGACTAACACTTAAACTAGAGAAGTGCTACTTCGCCGACGAGGAGCTGTTGTTCCTTGGTCACATCGTAAGCAAGGATGGAGTTCGCCCAGACCCTCAGAAGACGGCCGCGATCGCAGTTTCCACAGCCTAATGACAAGAAAGCTATACTCAGATTCCTTGGATTGTGCGCTTATTACCGTCAATTCGTCAAGAACTTTTCGCGCATCGCTGAACCTTTGACCCAACTTACCAAGGCTGACGTGCCTTTTAAGTGGGAAACGCCGCAAGTGGAAGCTTTCAGCGAGCTGAAGCGCCGCTTACAGTCCCCTCCTGTGCTCGAGCACTTTGATGAAAACGCTGAAACCGAAGTACATACCGATGCAAGCAGTGTGGGCTTAGGAGCGGTCCTGGTTCACAAAAACGGCAAACTGGTGAAAGTTATCGCGTACGCTAGCCGTTCAGTATCGACAGCCGAAGCCAACTATTCGAGGACAGAGAAAGAATGTCTGGCCATTATTTGGGCGACGTCCAAATTTCGCCCCTACCTATACGGAGGACCATTCAAGGTTGTAAGCGATCACCGTGCTCTGTGCTGGCTGGCGAATTTGAAAGATCCCTCCGGCCGCCTTGCTCTTTGGAGCGTGCGTCTTCAAGAATTCGACATAACTGCATGTAGTCTACAAATCTGGCCGCAAGCATTCCGATGCTTACTGCCTATTGCGAGCCCCCGTAGACGCAGCACCGGAAGAGGAAGACGACGACGCTTTCTTAGGACCGGTAAGCGCCAGCAGTTTCGCGCAGCAGCAGCGCTCGGATCCTGAGTTGCAAAGCGTATTTGATTATTTGAAAGGCGAGACCGCATCCCCTCCCCGAGGGTTCAAGCGCCAACTGTCGTCCTTCGTCTTTCAGAATATTGTCCTCCTGAAGAACTTTGCGCCCAACAGGACAGTGCATCTTCTTGTCGTGCCCAAAAATCTCAGGCAAAAATTATGCAGGAATGTCATGACGAGCCGACTGCGGGACATCTCGGGATTTCCCGCACGTTGCACCCCATTCAGGAGAAGTACTATTGGCCGCGGCTAGCTACCGACGTTTCCCCATTACGTGAAAACGTGCCGTGACTGTCAGCGACGCAAAACGCCTCCGACTAGACAAGCCGTACTCCTGAACCCCATACCATCGCCAACTAAGCCCTTTCAGCAAATAGGGATGGACCTCATCGGCCCCTTTCCGACTTCATCATCACGTAACAAGTGGATTATCGTGGCCACCGACTACATGACCCGCTACGCCGAAGCAAAAACGTTGCCTAAT
Organism: Amblyomma mixtum; assembly: GCF_055824585.1. Classification (NCBI taxonomy): domain Eukaryota; kingdom Metazoa; phylum Arthropoda; class Arachnida; order Ixodida; family Ixodidae; genus Amblyomma; species Amblyomma mixtum. The sequence continues at coordinate 68,575,337 of NC_143019.1, forward strand.
AGTACCGCAACAGAAGTCGCAAAATTTTTCTCGAACAAATTCTCCTGCGACACGGCGCCTCCGAAGTGCTCATCACAGACAGAGGAAGGGCATTTACAGCGGAGCTGACGCAAGTCATTTTAAACTGCAGCCAGACAAGCCATCGGAGGACAACTGCCTATCATCCGCAAACCAACGGACTCCAGAGCGTCTGAACAAGACCATCGCAGACATGCTCTCCATGTACATCGACGCCGAACACAAGACGTGGGACTCCATTCTGCCCTACGTGATCTTCGCCTATAACACTGCCGTCCAGGAGACAACCAGGTTTACCCCATTCCCGCTGGTATACGGCAGGAAGCCCACGACAACACTCGACGCAATGCTCCCGCACGTTCCCGGCGAAGACAACCTCGACGTCGCCGCCTACCTTCATCTCGCCGAGGAAACCCGAAGACTTGCGCGGCTTTGCATTCAAGACCAGCAGCACACCGACGCCCGACGCTACAATCTGCGCCGACGAGACACCCATTACAAGCCAGGTGATCGTGTTTGGATATGGACACCAATTCGTCGCCGTGGATTGAGTGAAAAGTTGCTGCGACGCTACTTTGGCCCGTATAGGGTTCTCCGTCGCATTGGTGGCCTAGACTATGAAGTCATCCCCGACGGCACGACAGCATGCAGCGACGACGCACACGCCCGGAAGTCGTACATGTAGTACGCCTTAAGCCCTATTATGAACGCTAAAGGACTCGAAGATTACCATCACCGTGTTTATTTTCATTTTAAAGCATCGAGGCGATGCTTCTTGGAGAGGGGGGTTATGCCACGTATCATTGTAGTGTCCGTTCGTTCGCGCTTAAGGCAGCAGGAAAGGGGTGTTATCATTTTTGTTCGTGACGCGAGAAGCGACCGGACTAATCTCGATTGATCACAGCCATGAAGAGCTGCATCTACATGTTTCCAGATTACTCTAGATGGTCTCGACCCTTTATCTCGAAGTTTCCTTGCCGGCTTTAAATTGAACGATGCCGCGAGGAGCGGGCATTCGTAGTTCGACGACTGACGAGCACGTTTGTTGCTTACGCCGCCGCCGAGTGATTCAGTTCTTTTACGGGCGCAAGTCAGCCCAAATAAAGAGCTTCGTTTGCTAGACTTGCAGGTGTCTTCCTGACCGCTGGACTGCCGTCACTACAACGTGACATTAGGGAGGAATTTCGGGAGTTTCATTCGTGGTTTTCTCTGCAACAGAACCACATTTCCACGTAACAAAAGTTTGTAGTTTCCACAAAGGATAATCTACCCGTATTGCCTTCCCTGGTATTTCCTGTAATATGCCATTAGGGGCTCATCGTATCCAATGCACAAATCCTTCGTGTTGCTTATACCGAGATTATTGAGTACACGGTGTTGTAGAGCATTAAAAACGTTTTAAATCCTGAGGAAAGGGAAAGCTTTTGTACATTGTCGAAGCCGTATTGTTTACCAAGAAAGCTCTAAACAAATCATTAACATCAGTCGTTCAACGAGGATACTACATTTTGCCTGAGGCGACTGTCAGCGGCTGACCTGTAGTTGAATTCCGTGCCGTGTGTTTTTAATCTTCACAGAGGTAATCTGATTGGATGAAAGAGATCAACGACTGCCTACTGCGGAAGATCATCGGTTGAACTACCACGATCCAAAGTGAAAATTTTCTCTATAAAAATTATGTCAGAAAGTACACACCTCTTTAGGTGTCATCGGGGGAGATGTGGTGGCAGACTTGAAATTTCCTTCCACGTCGTTGTGCTTGGTTTCCGTGTAGTCGGAATCCTCGTCGTCTGCGAAATTTTATGATAAAGGTAAAATTTTCATTTTACGCAGTAAGGCACAAAGTAGTCGCAAAACACGGTTGAAAGGAATTAGACCCGACAAAGTGAACGAATGAGCACACTCAGGGAGTGCTGATTGCAACGAAACAGGTGCGGGGGGGGGGGGGATATTTATTAAACAACACGTGGACCTAAACGTTGACCATGATTATATGGCCTGTTACAATATAGAGGGGCAAAGAGGTGAAGAAAGGTAACGGTTAAGAGGGGTGATGGCGCGACCAGATTACAGGCGCAGGCACATGGAGACACATCGAGACAGTGCTTGACCACAACGGCGAACGGAGACTTAGAGGAGTGTGCAAAATACAGGAACGCTCGTACTGTCAATACAGCCTCCCGAACCGCAAGCTAAAGGCCCCGCTCGCAGCCGCCCGGCAATATTCTGTTGCAAAAAAGGACCCATGAATTGGCCAAACTCAATCCTTTGCACGCAAATAAGGTGCGTTCTTCAGTAGTATATGCGAATCAACATAGAAAGCAACTCAAAAGCGATGCATACAAGGTAAGAAACATAGCAAGGCAGAAGACAACGAATGCAATAAAGCACAAAGGCGGGCTCTGTTTAGTTCACCTGAAAAACCACGATAGCACGAACTTCACTTCTAAATTTATTTTGCATTTTATTTTCAAGCTACAACTCCATGGCAAGTGTTGATAAATTAGGAATTGTGTAGGTGAGCTTTCTACAGTTGTAATTTGTACGGAACATATAAACTTCATAATTGTGACGCCAGAAATTATAAGTTGAGTGTAATATGAGGTATTCTTTCTCAAAGACATGTTTGTTTAGTGCATCTAGATTTTTAATATGCATAACGAGATTGTTCCTATATATTCGTAATTCTCGACAAGTGAAATATTGAAAAAAGGTTGGTCATGCAATTTAGGAGGAAGGCTGGCTGTATCATGAACAGTTCTCCTCTGAAGAGTAACTTATTTTTCTGATTTGTCGCGGTCGTTTTGCCGGATATAACTAGCCATAATACGTGTAGAAATGAGTCTGCAAAAACTTTGTAATTTTAACTTGTCTCGTAACAGGCTACTAAATTTGTTTATTTACCCTACAGATATTGCCATCTTTTGGCCAATGTAATCCGCGTAAGTCGTCCAAAGAAGATGGTCTTGAAATATCGCGCCTAAGAATTTTTCTTGAGGGATATGGCAATTTCCAAATGTGACGGAGAACTTGCAATTTACTTTCATGTTTTTTTTTTCTCTGCACAGAATGTAACCAGTTTTAGTAATGTTTAATGCTAGTTAATTACATTTTAGCCGCAATGAAAGTTCTTTTAACCAAGCGTTTGCCTTTTTCGTTTAGATATGATAGTTTTGCCTTGCGAAGAATACGTTAGCGGCATTTGTGCATAAAATGTTTCTGGTGTGAAGTAAATTAACTATATCGTGAGCGGAAAGAAGCAACAGAACTGGTCCCAAAATATACCCTTGGGGTACACTAGTGCTGACAGCACCGGCTTGGGAACCTCTATAATTCACTTTCGTGAGCTAGAGGCGGTCACTTATGTAGCTTCTGAAAAGTTCCATTGCTGTTCCTTTTTTTCCGTAGCAACCTAATTTCGTGAGTAAAATACTGAGCTGAAGAGCCAAATGATTTAAGCAGATACAGAAACATTTTTGGAATTATCAGCTTATTTTCAATGTTCACAAAAATTTTCTTTATTTTTCTGATAGCGCGGACTCAGTTGTTTGGCTTTTCTGGAAACCATATGACTGCTTTGCAATTATTTCAGTTTACTAAGGTTATTGCACAAACACTTATTACATTTTCGGATGCTTTTGAGAATATTGTGAAGACGGAAAAGGGCCTGTAGTTGTTAAGATCGTTTGCATCACAAGATTTACGCACAACAGTAACACGAGCTATTATCATTTTCCCTGAATGGAGCCGGTATTCAGCATGCAGTTGCATATATGAGCTAGCTGTTTAGGGATGTTTCGTATTGATTAGATTGCTATTTTTTAGATGTTGTTTATGCCATGCGCACTAATGCCGCGAAAACTAACGATTATGTTATTTACCGCGCTATTGATTGAAGGGGATAGAAAAATGGAGTTAGCGGATTTGCTGCTGAAGTACGCTGTCGATTTTTCGTGATTCTCTCCACGATGAGAACTATTGCCTGTAGCCACAGAATGCTGATTAAAATTGTTCGCTAAATCTGAGGAGCTGTAATCCTTCTCTTGAATATGGAGTGAAGGCAGCATGTTGTGTTTCTTACGGGCAAGTAACTTACTGAATAAATGCCACATTTCCTTACAGCTGCTAAACACGCAAAAAATTTTGTATAATACTGTGTACGGGCCTTTTTTTATGTAAGCGCAAAGCTTATTCCTAATTTTCTTAAATTAACAGAATGATTGAAACTTTTTAAGTTAACAAAAATTGCAAACATGCTGTTTTTGTCTTTGATTCTGTTATGTAGTGCTGTACCGATCCAGCACTGCCGAGACCTTTTTGCGAAAAAACTCTAAAGCTTCCATACACAATCTGCGTAAGGCTTGCATAAATACATCTAACGACTTACACGGGTCTGCCTCCTTTGCTGTTTCAACCTATTCTGCATTGTGAGGAGGAAGGAGAAAATTGGCCATAATTTCGTTATCAATCCACTCTCTACGTTATCTGTCGATGTTGTGAACAAGGGTGCATACGTTTTTGAGTTAGTAAGGTAAAAATAGTCCACGCCACACCACGCCACCCATTCCACGCCACATGTCTCTAACTGGGCCATGGCACTTACTATACCGATGCCCATATCCTCCAGCACCAAGTTGTCACTGCAGTCGTCGGCCCTCGAAGCACCTCCACACATCTCCACACAGGAGTGCCCTCCTAAACTGACGCAGAGACTCTGACCATAGCAGAGGCAATTACGCTTCACAACCACCTTTTCTGCAACATCACTATACGTGCAGACTCTCAGGCTGATTTACGCTCACTCTAGTCTCAAAAACTCCCTCCTCAGATCCTAGACACTTTGCTGCAATACCTGACCGCCCACCCAACGCTCCATGTACGCCTTGAATGGATTCCTGGTCAAGGTATACCGGAGAATGAGCTTGCACATGCTCTGGCCCGGGGAAAAATACCACCGGGCCCTCCGACTACCTGGAAAGCCCATTATAATCCCAAGGCAGACCGCGCTACATACTTACAGGACCACCGCGAACACCTTCGCAATTTGCGGCACATGTGACGAACCCTTTCCTCACCCTCCCGTTTCCTTTGCCGTGCCAATGCCACTCTAATTCCACAGGCACAGCCTAACACCCTTCTCTGCGAACTGT